>NW_026294540.1:7341570-7841570 GCF_007827085.1 Peromyscus californicus insignis | reverse complement strand
CCATCTCTCAGTCTACAGGCTTTTACAACCCAACATGGTCCAAGAAGGTATTAAAAATGTTTCTAAGCCGTGATGCCAAGAAAAAGAATGCTGAGCACATTTGTAACTTGGCATCTGATGCATGCATTAAAGGAAATTGTGAAGCCTGGAAGCAGAAAGGAAGGCTGAACAGGGTATCACCCTCCCCCTCAGGACCCAGGAAATGCCTGAAAATTGACAGGACCTGGGAGGATCCCTGTTCTGGGCTCCCCCAAGCCCTGGGCCTCCCTAGTCTACGAAGAGATTAATAGTGACATTGATAAATGATCAGCTTGCTATTTTTCATTACATTAATAATCACTGTGTTGACGACCACCGTAACACACTGTGCTGAGCCAAGTGGAGAGGAGCTATGGCCCAAAGTAGTTCATTTCTGAGGGTCAAAGCATCCAAAGAAAATGTGAGGAAGTGATCCAGCCTCCGTGTGAGTGACAGAGACTGCTCAAAGCGGAGTTGGAGGCCCTGATCCAGGGTGTGTTTATTCCCATCCGAGGTGACCACAGGGTTTCAAGGTCTCCATCCTATCTTCAAGTGTATCATAAGTTACCAAAAACAGGGAGCCAGAGGCCTGGACAGGTTCCCATCACCCTGGCCCCGCCTCTGGCTCCTTTCCGGGGCCACCAGGGGGATGTTTACCTTCAAACCTGATTGAAGGTTTAACATGGCCCCAGGGAAGAGAGGGAGATGGTGTGTGACTGGTTCTGTGTCCGAGTGTCTCCCCGTGTGTGTGTGTGTGTGTGTGTGTGTGTGTGCGTGTGTGTGTGTGTGTGTGTACATGTCCACAAGTGTATACACATGTACATGCATGTGTGTGGGAGAGAGGTGCATCGAACTTCCCAGCCTTCATCTGCTTCCCGTTAATTGGGCTGTGGTTCCCTGGGAAAACCAGACCTTGGCCATCACAAGCCTCACACCACCAACTCAGTTACAGTTTTCTGTGCCTCTTACAGAGTCTCGGCCCCTGCGGAACCTCCTGGCTTCCATCTGGCCTCATCTCTCATCTCCCGGGTTGCCGGCATCGTTCCCACAGCTGTGGTAACCCCACAGCTCTTAGGAGAAGTCCGTCTGTGGTCCCAGCCACAGCCGTCTTCACCAAGAAGTGCCCGTGATGCTGGGAGGTGTTTATCTATTTCCTCATTCATTTCCTGGCACCGAGGATGGAATCCAGGACTCCCAAGCCTGACGGGCCTGCTGTTCATCACGGAGCACTTGGAGCCACTTTTGATTGACAGGACCAAGGGTGAGGGATGGACTCTGCTGGAGCCGTAAATGTGCACAACCCAGCTCCCCTCACAGTTTCACAGACTCCCAGGTACCAGCAACGGGTAGATACCGTGAGTGAGACGGTTTCAAGGCTACCCAAAATGTGAGGAACACATCCCGCCCAGCTCTCCCAGCTAACAGATCGTCCTGATACTGAGTCCTGACTACAACGCCCCACCAGCAGCCCCCAGAACAATTTCTATTAAGGAAGGACCCTGTTATGTATGAGTTGACAGTCCCCAGCCTTCAAGTCCTCTGGGCTGCAAACACATTCACTTTGGGGATATAAATACAGTCTCTGTGACAGGCCATGGGCGACTTCTTCCGCTTCTCGGCTACGTTACAAGAAAGCGGTGGTTCAGACGTTTTCTTCTGCTCTCGAACACTAGAGGGGCTCAAGTGTGCCCCCTCCATCCAGGGAAATCGCTTCAGTAAGTTCACAGGACTGCCTGGCCCCAGACAGAACTGCCTTCTAGAAACCCGCCCCAGGCATGCTGTGCAGACACAGCCCTGGGGGTGACAAGGCACAGAGAAGAAACTCTGTCAGCCCAGTTTCTTCAGGTGTGTCATTTACAGCCTGAAGACCCCAGCAAAGGTCCTGCTCAGGTGGTGGGCCAGCCCCATGACTGAGCCCACACTGCCTCATCGGCCCCTCACGACCACACTGCGGGCTTACAGGGGATTATGCTCCTTGCAAAGACTGAACCCCCTCCATGTGCCCTAGAAGTAGCTGGGCCAGCAGGAGGCCAGGACTATACAGTCCAGGCTCAGAACCCACCCCCACCACCCCCGCCACCCCCACCACCACCACCACCACCACCCCGCACCCTACCCCCATACACCGCAACAGAGCCGTTGGCTGGCCAGGGTAGGTGAAAGAAGCCGCCAGGCCCCTTGCCTCTGCCAAACTGGGTCTGTGGTGTCTGTGCCTACATCTGCATGCGCTCGTACATCTGTTCCCTCTGCTTATTTTGGGTTTCTGTTTTAGTCTCCACGCCAGGCCCCACGTTACAGGCTAAGATGCCGATCGGCACGGAAGCCGGGGCTTGTGGCTTCTCTCCCTAATAGCGCTAGCTGACAGACTCAGAGAAGGCTTCTCCACAGATGGAGCTAGCCCCAAATCCCACCCTCGGCCCTTGCCAGATGTCTCCCAAGAGAAACAAGCCCCTGCTCGGATTGTAGATTCCTCCCTGCCTGCTTCCACTCCCTGGGAGAGGGTGCTTCTTCATCACCGTTTAATTGGCCGTTGAGAGCAGAGTAGGGAGACAGACATGGGAGCCTGGATGGCAAGATTCTGAGAGGAGGTAAGTGACAGGAAGGTCCCTTCTGAGCGGACCACAGTTGGCAGAAGCCGTGAACCTGCTCAGATATCCACAGACCAAAGCCAGCCAGGAAGAGACCAAATTGCACAGCCCACTTCTGGGTGTCAGCCTGCCAGCCAGGAAGCTCTGTCTGTGAATTACACCCACACTCATTTCCTGCTGTGTCTGGATCCAACCTTCCTCCCCACACTCTAGGACTCAGTTTCCCCCCATTTCAGAAGATTCAACCCAGGTCCCAGTTTGCATACACTGGTGCATTGCTTCCAGGGGAAAGGAAGGTTGTTAGATGGCGCTCCCTGGTGGCCACACACGGTACTGCACCCATCACAAGGCACCTCGGTGGGATGTCCTAGCAAATACACTGAAGAAAGTCTGAGGCCAAGGAGCTATTTGACCCCGCTAGGGCTTAAAGCAAAAATACAGGCCTGCCACTCAGTTCTCCGGCTCACCGCGATGATGTGGGCACAAGGTCTTTGGATGGTACCACTCAAGAAGCAACACCTGACGGTCTCAGGCACGTCACAGGTTGGCCTGGAATCAGGTTACAGAGCCAAGCATTTCTTCTCCACAAAGTGACAGACAGAGCGGAGCAAAACAAAAACTCAGAAGAAAGAAAAGGATCGAATGATTGCACTACACGGAGCCCTGATCCCAAGGGCAGGGCTGGTGCAGGGATAGGAGGTACCCCCCCCCCCACAAACCCCTGTGTGCCAACATAACCTAACAGCTTCTCTCTGGGGCTGGGAGGGAGAGGTAGTTTCAGACTTCCTTTGGGGGTGTGAGGTGGCCCCACATTCCAAAATCCCTTTGAGATGCAGCATACGTTTGCCCAAGGAAAACCAGGGACTCTCAAGTTGGGATGACATTCAGGAAGTTCTGTTCACATGGCATCTGTGTCCTGACACTCTAGAGCTGACACATTAGAGAACTCTGTCTCAAGAGCCATAGACAACTGCTTCATGGAGGCACCTGCTTGGGGGTGTGTGCTGACTAGTTTGGGGTGTGTGCTGGCTAGTTTGAGGTGTGTGCTGGCTAGTTTGAGGTGTGTGCTGGTTAGTTTTATGTGAACTTGATACACGCTAGAGTCATTTAAGAAGGAACCTCCATGGAGAAAATATCTCCATAAGATCGGGCTGTACCCAAGTCTATGTGGCATTTTCTTAATTAGTGATTGATGATGGCCCAATCCATGGTGGGTGGGGCCATCCCTGGGCTGGTGGCCCTGGGTTCTATAAGAAAGCAGGCTGAACAAGCCATGAGGAACAAGCCAGTAAGCAGCACCCCTCCATGGCCTCTGCATCAGCTCCTGCCTCCAGCTTCCTGCCTGTCTGAGTTCCTGTCCTGACTTCCTTCAGTGATGAACAGCAATGTGGACGTATGAGCCAGATAAACACTTTCCTCCCCAACTTGCTTTACGGTCGTGGTGTTCCGTCGCAGCAATAGAAACCCTAGCTAAGATAGGATGGGATTTACGCAGCCCTCTATTTGGTGCCAGCTGTGTTACCCAGGACAAGTTAGTTAAAGACTCTCTGGTCATGCCCCACATCTCTGCCTTCCCTGGGCATTTAGCTATCCTAAGTTCTGCATGAATGCCAGCTCCACACAAGCACTGCACCGTGTGCGCATAAACAGTCTACACACCACAGCCCACAGAGTTCTTTCCATCAACACCTCCCTAGGTCCCTCCCCCTAAAGGAAGTTCTTCTCCACATCCCCCCCAACCTCTCCTGTTTTAGAGCCGTGTGTGGTTTATTTAACACTTTTTTTCTCGCACACTGAGTTTTTTTTAAGGTTAACAAATGTTTCCTCTAAAGTGCCAGATAGTAAATATCTCAGGCTTTGTGGGTACAATCTCTGCCACACCACACATTTCTGCGGTTAAGTGTTAAAACATAGTAGCCAGACCTGTGGGCCCATGCCTGTGGTCCCAGCACTCAGAATGCTGAGGCAGGAGGATTGAGAGTTAGAGGATAGCCTGGGCTACAATAGAGGCCCTGTCTTGAAAACAAAAACAAAAAGCTAGCCTTAGACAACAAGCAAACAAATTGGCGTGGCAATGTGCTAATAAAACTTTATTTTAAAAAGGCAATGGCGGGCAAGGATGGGCCAGCGGAGAGAATGCTCTCACCTACTCATCATCCTCATGTCTCCCACCACCCACACGCAGGCGGCAAAGGTTTCTCCTCACTTCTTTCCCAGGAAAAAGCATGCAAATACCTCCTACCTCCCTCTGCCCCTCCAGGAGGAGGATCCATGGTGGAATCGGGTCAGCCCACTGGCTTGTTAGTTTATTGAATATTTTTGTTCCTACATTAGTTTGTAGAAAAATGAAGGGATTGCTGAGTGACCTGGGGTGACGTGTACCACCTCCCTATGCCTTGGTCCTCTTATATAAAAAGAGAATATAAAGCAGGATAAAATTAAGTGAAATCACCTTCAAAATCACCTTGGGAAAGCACGCCACACACAGGCTTCTAACATTGTTACTGTTTTTGTTTGGTTTGGTTTGCGGTTTTTTGTTTTGTTTTGTTTTGTTTTTTGGGTTTTTTTTTTTGTTTGGTTGATTTTTGTTTTTGTTTTTGTTTTGTTTTTTGCTGTTGCAGGATGGGCCTAGTATCCAGATTTACTGTCTTGTAGACAGAAGTTTTCCTGTGTCCTGCAGCTGCTCGGGCCCCAAGTAAACACACAGAGGCTTGTATTAATTACAAACTGTTTGGTCTATGGCTCAGGCTTACTGCTAACTCGCTCTTTAATCTTAAATTAACCCATTTCTATTGATCTATGCATCGCCACATGTCTCATGGCTTTACCTGTGTTCTATTACGTCTTGCTCCCCCAGCAGCGCTCAGTGTCTCCCCCTACCCCGACTTTCTTCTCCCTGTATCTCTTGGATTTCCCACATGGCTGTCTCCAGTCTTACCATAGGTCAAAGCAACTTCTTTATTAACCAATGGTAGCAACATATATTCACAGCATACAGAAAGACCATCCCACAGCGCTGTCTAAAGTGGAAGATCTATGTATCAAACAGATACAAGACAGCGTCTTTGAGGGCTGGAGCAGGTGCCATCCAGGAAGCTGCCTGGGAGTGGTGGCATTTAAGCTGCTACGTCCTGAGGCATCGTCAGGAGTTGCCAAGCGTGATAAAGTTGGCTTTGGGGAATGCAGGCCAGGGAGGGGTACGAACAGGGGGTTTGCTCCAGGAGTGAAACCCTGAAAGTTATGCTGGGAGAAACAGATCACAGGAGGCAGAGAGCACATCCACAAACCAAAAGGAGGAGGGTTCCTTCCCTTCAAACCTCTGTGGAAGCCGCACAGCCTCTTGGGTGTTGCCCAGGAAGAGAGGAAATGAAGATGAGCAGGAGGGAAATAATAACTTCCCTGATCCCAGAACAGCGCCTAACTAGCCACATCCTCCTTCTGACTCTCTCCTTAGTGGCCATGTTTTAAATGTTAATGAGCTGGGGAGAGGGCTCAGGGGGTAAGAAGCACTGGCTGCTCTTCCAGAGGACCTGGGTTCAATTCCCAGCACCCACATGGTGGCTACAGCCATCTATAACGGGATCTGATGCCCTCTTCTGGTGTGCAGACATACATGCAGACAAAGTACCATATACATAAAATAAATAAAAATCTTTGGGGGCTGGAGAGATAGTTCGGTGGTTAAGAATACCGCCTGCTCTTCCAGAGGACCTGGGTTCAATTCCCAGCACCCACAAGGCAGCTCACAACTGCCTGTAGCTCCAGTTTCTGGGAATCTGACACCTTTATTCAGACATACATGCAGGCAAAATACCAAAGCACATGAAATAAAAATGAATAAATCATTATATGCTAATGACATGCAAATGAGGGTACAAATTTGGTTCCATACCATATTGGAATGTTTTAATTTTTCCTTCCCCAAATAGCCTGGACATTTCCACATACCTGACTGTAAACTGGTTATCTAGAAAACAATGGAATGAAGTTCAAGGCCACCTGAGGCAGGACTTCAACAGTGAAGAGCTGAAGCCAGCTACAGCCCCCCTAGGTGACTGCAAAAATATTGCATTCCAAAGCAACGCCATTTTTCCCCTGCTCCCTGCCACACACATCTGCTGCGATTTATTGCTTAACTTACTTATCTTCGCAGAGCTGGGAACAGAACCCAGGGTCTTTCTCGTACATGCCCTGCAAGTGCTCTGTCACTGAGCCACACCCCCAGCTCATCAGGTCCTCTAGGCAGGCCCCATCCTCTCTCAGACCAAGGCCAGGATGTCCAGAAGCTGGAAAAGGGAAGTGCTCCCCTGCCCACCTACAGAGAGGTTTTCTCTCCCTGTGACCTGGAAGCTGGGTCTGTCCCCCGACCTGTAGGTGGTACCAGGGCTGGTAGCCTTGCCGGTCCTGTCATCTGGAACTGGCACATGGCCTTCTAATTGCTTCCTTTTATCTCTTGGACTAAGTTATTCCACCCCAGCAAGTGAGAGACACGGGGATCAGTCAGGGTTAAGGGAAAGCCATTCCCATTGCTCTGTTACCTAAGAACCTTGTCTCAAGTCAGACAGACCTGAGTTCAAGCCACTTTGGGCACTCAGCTGCTGTGTGACCCCAGGCAAAGAATGAACCTCTCTGAGCCTCATTTCTTTACATGGAAATAGAAAGCTCCACTGGAGTCCATGTGGGTGTTATGAGGACTCTGGGAGCCAGCCAGTGCTATGGTTGATGGTCCAGCCTGGGGCTTGACCCACATCAAACAAAAACAGTACTGGGTAACAAGGCAGAAACCTCCTGAGATGAGGGCAGAGCTCCCTAAGAAGGAGACTTTGAGCTGAGATTTTTAAAAAAAAAAAAAAAAGACCCAGCCAGGGGAGGACCCGGACAGCATATTCCAAGCTGAAAGAATGACCCGTGTGAAGGTCCTAGGGCAGACCCAGCTCAAGGAGGAAGCCCAGGGGGCTTGTAACAGGTGACTGAAGCCATTAGGGAACAGGGTCAGCAGCCAGGAACACAGACTTATTCTAAGACATAAGCTTCTGCTTAGGGCTAACTCACGGTCCTCAAAGACCTCTGTCCTTCCAACCATGTGGCACTAGGTCATTGTCAGTTGTACACTGGGCTCCTCTACCATTATTTCCCAGGTGCTGGGGACATAAATACTGGTACCAGCAGTGGGTGGCAGGTGCCTTGATCCCACAAGACACTTCCAGGGAAGCCTCTGATGGCTGCATCTTCAAAGCAACAGATGAGCAAGAGACAGGGACCAACGCATGACTGACCTACAAGGAGGTGCGAGTAGCCAGATGTGGAAGGCGGGCGGAGCCCTGGGCAGAATGGGTCACCAGTTTGATTATGAATCCCAGCTACAGATGTAGGCTAGGAAGAAATATTCTGTCCCCCTACAGGCCCAAACTTCATAGGTAACAATCCGTGTTCCCATTCAGGTGAGGGAGGAGGCAGGAGACAGAGAGGCAAACTTGGAAACTTCAGAAAGATAACCAGGGCCTGGGGTGTGCTGAGCATCCATTTGTCACTTGGGGAGCTAAATGTTTGGCCTTAACCACCCCATTTATACCCCAATTCCACAGCTGAGGATGACAACGAGCAGCCGGGCGATGGAGGAGGACGGACTTGACTTGCCTAGAGCACGCTCCTTCCATCTTTGATTCGGGGTTCTGTAGAACAGAATGGAGTCCTGCCCTTCCAGAAGCTTCTTCCACACTTCCCACTTCCTGACATAGCCACTGTCATGGGAGTTCTCCTCAGCCAATGCCCCGGGGATAACCTCCCAGCTCTGGATCAACCTGACTCCTGGATCCTGGTGGGAGTGGGTTTCTAGAACCCTTGTCTCTGCACTATTCTAGGTCGGCATTGGCCAGGGTGAAGGATATTCTAAGTTAGCATTGGCCAGGGTGAAGGATATTCTAAGTTAGCATTGGCCAGGGTGAAGGATATTCTAGGTTGGCGTTGGCCAGGGTGAAGGATATTCTAGGTCAGCATTGGCCAGGGTGAAGGATATTCTAAGTTAGCATTGGCCAGGGTGAAGGATAGTCTAGGTCGGCGTTGGCCAGGGTGAAGGATAGTCTAGGTTGGCGTTGGCCAGGGTGAAGGATAGTCTAGGTCAGCGTTGGCCAGGGTGAAGGATAGTCTAGGTCAGCATTGGCCAGGGTGAAGGATATTCTAGGTTGGCGTTGGCCAGGGTGAAGGATAGTCTAGGTCAGCGTTGGCCAGGGTGAAGGATAGTCTAGGTCGGCGTTGGCCAGGGTGAAGGATAGTCTAGGTTGGTGTCGGCCAGGGTGAAAGATATTCTAGGTCGGCGTTAGCCGGGATGAAGCAGTGGCCACCATGGCATAGAGGGCCACCTGCACTTGGAACAATAGAAGGCATGACCCTGAGGTGCTGACCCTATGTACCTTCCCCACCCGTCTGTCCCAACACCTTACAAAAGGTCCTCACAGTGACGACCTCAGGCCAGATGTTCTGCATGGGACTCAGAGGCAAGGACTGCTCATTGGAGGCTCCTGGTCACCATCAGTTCAGGCCACATGAACTTTCCTCAGAAAATTCATCTCCATCTGATATTATTTGTGGTTTCTCCCAAACATCTGGCCAACAGAACCATCTAAAATAAAACTAAGGAAATGCCACGGTTGGGAATGTGCTTGCCTTGGAAACCCAAAGACTTTAAAAGTCTTCACATGCCAGGCATATCGGCGTACACCTTTAATCCCAGAACTCAGGAGGCTGAGGCAGCTGGATGGATCCCTGTGAGTTCATGGCCAGCCTGGTCTACACAGTGAGTTCCAGGACAGCCAGGGGTATACAGAGAAACCCTGTCTCAAAAAAACAAAAAGTATAAAATAAATGAAAAAATTTTAAAAAAAAGTCCTCACATGAAGCTGGAGGCCTGCTCAGGAGTTGAGCACTGGCTGCTCTTCCAGGGGACCAGGGTATGATTCCTAGCACAACTGTCTGTAACTCCAGTTCCAGGATCTGACGCCCTCCTCTGGCCTCCACAGGTACTGCATGCACAATGTGCACAGACCTGTGCAGACAAAATACCCATACGCATGAAAAATAACTAAGTTTTTTTTTTTTTTTTTTTTTTTGGTTTTCGAGACAGGGTTTCTCTGTGTAGCTTTGTGCCTTTCCTGGAACTCACTTGGTAGTCCAGGCTGGCCTCGAACTCACAGAGATCCGCCTGGCTCTGCCTCCCGAGTGCTGGGATTAAAGGCGTGCGCCACCAACGCCTGGCCTAAATAAATATTTTTAAGTCCACATGTGTAATACCAGCACTGGGAGGCAGAGACAGGTGGATCCCCGTGGCTCCCTGGCCAACTAGCCCAGTCAAATTGGCACACCATCGTCCAATTAGAGAACCTGTCTCAAAATAAGGCAGATGGGCGTGTGAGGCATGACATTTGAGGCTGTCTTCTGCTTCCACATATATGTGTACATACATATGCATATACATGTGAGCGCGCGCGCGCGCGCACACACACACACACACACACACACACACACACACGCAAACTCTCTTCAACGCAAGGAAAGTTCTGGAAGTGTACTGGGCCAAAAAGGTACTCACTAGCCACTGTGGCAATGGGTCAATGGAGATGAAGAAACAGTCTCTAACTGAAACTTCTCTTAATGGAGGAGCCTAGAGGCTGCATTACTGGACAGTTTAGGAACACGGGTCCCCAGGGACAAAGGCTCCCTATCATTGGGACCCTGGTCCCCAGCACTGATGAGGCAGAAGAAGTCCTGTGGGTCGTTACAGGGTGAGTGGACGAGCCACGGGAACAGAGGGCATCCGGGGCAGGCTTCTGTCTCCATGCACATGTATCCTGAGGGGTGCTCCAGGCATGGGAGGGACCCCCGAGAGCAGGCCATGGGAAGAGGGACGTAGCATCACGCTGGCACACGCCGGTCCCTGTGAGCATCTCTGGGAAGGGAGCTGTTCTTCCCCCAGCTTTCCCCAAGTCAGAAGCAAGTCACACAATAGAGCAATCAAGACCCACTTTGTTCTCGTCAAAGGGAGTTGGTGGCGCTGCAGGCAGCTTCGGGGGTCTCATTCAAAGCCCAACTGGTGAGAAGCCACGGAGCATCTGAGGCTGGTCTATTTCAGGGCCTCGCTGCTTCCTGCTCCCGGCTGCCAGCTCTCTCCCCACCCCATACTCAGGAGGGGCCCAGGGACCAAACAGACCAGCAAAGACCTGGGGACCAGCACCCTGCTCCGACCCTCTCCCCGCGTGGACCCCTGGCCTCGTGAAGGACGTCCAGTGTCTCACCTTACTCTGGACCACTGCTCTATGCTACAGCTACCACGGCTGTCTGAAGTCACGTGACTGGCAACCATTCAGAGCGAGCCCTTTGCAGTGGCCTCTGTCCAGTGGGCACCAACCACTCACCCCCAGTAACTCTGACCAACCTTTAGCATGCCTGGGGTTCCCCACCCTCCCTCCCACCACAGGAGCCCGCCTGTCCCCCTAACTGCCAGAAGAGTCACTTATATTAAGTCGGCTCCAGCCTGGGTCCCTGAGGAAAGCCGCCAGCCGCGGAGGTCAGACAGGCTCCTCAGAGTGAGCTCTCAGTCCACGTAGGGAGGAAGGGAAAGGCAGGCAGTGAACAAGACCTTCGTATCCTGGGAAAGGAGGCCTTGGGGGCTGCCTGGCCCTTGGGTCGGGTGGCACACAGAAGGTGTCATCTGTGAGGAGCTGACCCTCTCCACAAAGCACTGACGGTGAATGTCCCAGTCTCTAGGGCTCCAGGTGACACACTTCTGTTCACTATAAACCACCAGCATAAGGTATTTTGTTACAGTCGCAGGAATGGACAACCGGGGGCCCCCTGAGAAAAAAGAAACAAGTGTGGGAAATGAAGAGAAGTCAGTGGAAGGCAGAGGAAGAGCAGATGTGGTGGTGGTGATGATGGTGATGGTGGTGATGATGATGATGGTGGTGATGGTGATGATGATGATGATGATGGTGGTGGTGGTGTTGGTGATGATGGTGGTGGTGGTGGTGGTGGTGGGTAATGGTGATGGTGGTGGTGGTGGTGATGATGATGGTGGTGATGGTGGTGGCAGTGATGGTGATGTTAGCACAGGAGTGGGTGTGACGACGTGATGGTGATAAAACTACACAGGCATTAGGGGCTCACTAGAGCATCACATGCCTAGCTCAGAGCAGGCCCTGTGCTCTGCCTGCATCATCTCACATCACCCTCACCACAAGCACGGTGTGGACATGCCCATCATCTCTCCTGCACTCGAATTACTCAGCTCAGAATCACGGCAGCCAGGCCCAAAGCCACGGCAGAATCCGAAGTCAAGTGTACCCGATTCTAAGTTCTGCACTCCCAGGAAATGATGAAGGACTGAGACCGAGGAGCCCGTGGTGGAGCTCCTGCTATACCTACAGCTCTAGTCCAGCCTACTCAAGGCCTCAGTTCGGTCCCCAGGGGCGCAAGAAAGAAATACATACACATAGACAGACACAGACAGACAGACAGATGGACGGACAGATAAAAGAAAGCAAGCAGGCTACTAAGCCAGGTGTGGATACATGTCTGCAGCCTCAGCACCTGGGACGTGGAGACAGGAGGATCAGCCTGAGCTACACAGTAAGTTTGAGGACAACCTGGGCTACTTAAGACCCTATTACAACAATTAAAAAAAAATTAAAGGAATAAGAGGTTAGAAAGGGAGAGAGCGAGGTGGCTGGTGGCACACCTTGTCCCCCTGCCCACGTGACAGTCACCACGCATTCCAAAGGTCCTGCCGCCCCCGTGGCCTGCTCCGCTTTTCCTACTACACACAACCGCCATCCGGTCACACCACGCACTGTGCCTGCTGCTGCCCTAACGGCCCCTGCTCAGTCCTCGCCCCACCCCAAACCTAACCACCACCCCCTTCCCGACCGCTCAGCACACATCTCCGCAGGGCAAACAGCATGGGTTATGCGGCAGCAGCTAGTGCTATCCAACGAGTTCTGGAATGTTGGGGCGTCGGGCGCCCCAGATCTACCGGGTTAAGCGGCCCTGGCTTGGGGACCCCTTGCTTGTTCAAAGAGTGATCCTCCTTCAGTTTCAGGCCCGGGGCTGATCCCCCCAGCGGGAGAAGCGAGCAGAGGATCCAGACTGCTCCCTCTGGGGCTTTGCAGTCACTGGGAGGGGAAGAGTCCGGCGGGGGAGACAGAGAAGCTTCAAGAAACTAATTACAGTTTTTGAAGGCAGGAGAGCGTTGAAAACAGGAAGGAACCGTGGTGGCTGGCTCGCTGCTGCCCCCTGGTGGAGAACTACGGCAGGCACCGCGCGCGGCCCTCGCTTGCAGTTTTAATTCAACCTGGTCAGGATGCTGAGGACCAAGGGCAGCAGATGTGCCTCCAGGAGGGTCCTGCTCCAGTGAGGGTGGCAGACCAGAAAACAGTAGCCATGGGGCATGCTGACAGATGTGTCCATTCATTCCCTGAGGGGCAGGAGCCTCGAGGCAGAATCGAGTCAGCCGTGCTAAGGGGAAGAAACCAAGGAGTCCACTGTGGCTGGGGTAAAATTCACCAGGACAAGACTAGGGCGAGAAGAGGTAGGAGAGGTGGAGAGGAACTCTATGGTACAGTCCTTGGGAGTCGATGAATGTCTGTGACATCCTTAGGGGTCAAGAGTCAGGGGTCAGCTCAGTTTGTGGGGTCCAGGAGGAGCCTCTGGGAAAGCCAGGCTTTGGGTCTGAGGATATGAATGGGGAGGGGCCGGGAGCTCTGGGCAGAGCGGCAAGTGTGAGATGGGACACCCAGACTTCATCTGGGATGCTGCAGGATTAGCAGCTCATCGAGTTTTTCTGGTCTGCAGAGATGGCTCGGGAGAGTGCTGAGTGGACTTCAGATCCCAGCTCACAGGTAACAACCCAGGCGTCTGGCACATGCCTAGAACCCCAGCCCTGGGGAGGGCAGAGACAGGTGGATTGCTGGAACTTGCTGCCTCCTAGTGGAGAAGCATGAGTCCCAGGTTCAGAAAGACCTTGCCTCAGAGAATCCGGTAGAGAATGATGGAGGAATACACTTGGCATGTCCTTCTGAGCTCTGTGCGCCACACAGATGTATGCGCGCGCACACACACACACACACACACACACACACACACACACAGAGAGAGAGAGAGAGATGTGCATATACCATACATACACATACACACAAATAAATAAATCTAAAATATACATTTTAGGGCTTGAAAGGAAAGTGAGAACACAGTCCATGTAGAAGTCAAATCATTAGACATCCTCAGTCCCTGGAGAGATACATGCTTCAAGCCACTGCTAGATTTTCATGGGCCAGGCATGGGGAAGAGGGTATTCAAATTATTTATTAAACTCTTACTGGGTACCAGATTTTTTTTTTCCAGAGCTGAGGACCGAACCCAGGGCCTTGCGCTTGCTAGGCAAGCACTCTACCACTGAGCTAAATCCCCAACCTTGGGTACCAGATATTAACCTTCACCCTGGGAGCACAGAGCAAACAGAGGTAGGACACAAGCCTGTGGAGGAGAGGCACCCAATGAAAGGCAAAAAATACGATGTGGTAACATAGCTACCTGTGGATATCACAGAAGGGAGGCAGTAGTGAGGAAACTCAGAGCTGGTCGCCATTGTTCCCCCAGGAGGTCTGAGTGGCAGCCACCTTGGCCCCACATGCCACAAGAACTGGGCAGAACAGCTCATACCCCATGCTGTCCAGAAGGCAACTCAGAAGCGGGACATAGCACGCTGTTGCCATGGGAACTTCAGAAGTACCTGAGATGGAGCCAGCAGCATGAACTACATTGGTGGTTTTTTTTCTTTTTTTAAGATTAATTTTAGGGGCTGGAGAGATGGTTCAGAGGTTAAGAGCACTGGCTGCTCTTCCAGAGGACCCGGGTTCAATTCCCAGCACCCATATGGCAGCTCACAACTGTCTGTAACTCTAGTTCCAGGGGATCCAATACCCTCACACAGACATGCATGCTGGCAAAACACCAATGCATATTAAATAAATATTTTTTAAAAAAATATTAATTTTGTTGTTTGGTTGGTTTAGTTTGAAGGGTTTTTTTGTTTTGGTTTGATTTGGTTTGGTTTGTTTGGTTTTTTTTTTCCCCTCTGAGACATGGTTTCTCTATGTAGTTCTGGCTGTCCTGGAATTGGATTTGTAGACTGGGCTGACCTCGAACTCACAGAGATCTGCCTGCCTCTGCCTCCCGAGTGCTAGGATTAAAGGCATGCGCCACCACTGCCCAGCTAGTTTAATTTTTTTGAGACAGGAGCTCATATGTAGCCCTGACTACCCTGAACTTGCTATGTAGACCAGGCTGGCCTCAAACTCAGAGATCCACCTGCCTCATCCTCTCAAATGCTGGGACTAAAGGTGTAAAATGTGTATTTTGTGTGCATGCAAAGATATGCATGCACATGTCTATCTGTCTGTCTCTCTCTATATATGTATATATGTGTGTATGACTTTATGCTTCATATCTGAAGGAACCCACAGAGGCCAGAAGAGGACATCGATCCCCTGGAGCTGGAGTTACAGGCAGTTGTAAGTTGCCATGTGGGTGCTCACACTCAAAGCAAGACCCTCTGTGACACTCTTTTTTTTTTTTTTTCCTTCCCGGAGCTGAGGACCGAACCCAGGGCCTTGCGCTTGCTAGGCAAGCGCTCTACCACTGAGCTATAAATCCCCAGCCCGCAAGACCCTCTGAAAGAGGCCCCTCAGCTATCCTTTCAACGCACAGATTGTTATCTTTTCAGGCCACAGCTCACCACCCCTAAGTGACATGCATGAGTGGCAGACCATGGCCAGCATTTGATAGAGGGCAGGGCATACAGTTAGGATGCGACTCTGTGGTAGAGCACTTGCCTAGCAGGGTCAAGGTTCTGGGTCCAGTCGCCAGCACCACACGTCTACAAGTGGAGACAACACTACAGATACAATAGCAATGAATCTAAAGTATCTTTCTCCCTGCCATGCCTGCCAGGCTGGGTCCTGTATCAGGAAACACGCCTCGGCTGTGTGCAGAATGCGTTCTACACGTGTGTGTGTGTGTGTGTGTGTGTGTGTGTGTGTGTGTGTGTGTGTTCGCGCGCGTGCGTGCGCATACATTGGAGGGGAGGGGCCGTGAGGGTGCAGTATAAACCAGAGCTGTTCCAGCACAGCTGGATCAAAAACATGCACAACGCCGGGTGGTGGTGGCGCACGCCTTTAATCCCAGCACTCGGGAGGCAGAGCCAGGCGGATCTCTGTGAGTTCGAGGCCAGCCTGGGCTACCAAGTGAGTTCCAGGAAAGGCGCAAAGCTACACAGAGAAACCCTGTCTCGAAAAACCAAAAAAAAAAAAAAAAAAAAAAAACATGCACAAGAGGCCGGGCGGTGGTGGTGCACGCCTTTAATCCCAGCACTCGGGAGGCAGAGGCAGGTGGATCTCTGTGAGTTCGAGGCCAACCTGGTCTCCAAAACGAGTACCAGGAAAGGCGCAAAGCTACACAGAGAAACCCTGTCTTGAAAAAAACCAAAAAATAAATAAATAAATAAATAAATAAAAAACATGCACAAGAAGCTGATGAAACTGTCCCTCGGAGAGCTAAGAAACCACCAATCTGGAGGGAACTTTCCAAAGCGGTAAAGCAACATCCATCATCGGAGTGAACATCTCCACCCGGGATGCCACTCCCGTGAGCCCACTCTACAGGTGCTCCCACCCTACAGACACTCCCACCCGACAGAGACGGCAGTGCTCAGGACTGGAGGATTATGGGAGATACGTGAAGGCTTCAGAACAGGAGACCGGGTACAGAGCGCGCTGTTAGAACACAGCCACAGAGGAGAAGGAAGCACGTGTGCTGGGCAGGAAGGTATTCCTGGGCTCACATCGTGAATTGGTGCAATTTGGGGCGGGGGGTACACGTGTACATGTCTGCACACTCATGGAGAGACCAGCGTTGACAACCGCCAATTCCTTTGGCACCACCCACTTCGGGTTTTTGTTTTGTTGTTGTCTGAGGCCGTATCTCTCACTCAGCTGGAACTGGCCGAGTGGGCCAGGCTGGCTGACCAGCACGCCGCAGGGACCCACCTGTCTAAAGCCCACGCCCCACAACTGGCTTTTTCTTAACATGGGTCCTTAAGATGGAGCGGAGGTCCTCAGGCCTGCACACCGGTCTGGTCCACTGGCGGGTCCTCCACCCTCCTGGCATATTAGCAGTCACTCCGTAAACCATAATTGCTGGTTGCATGTTTTCTAACCAGAGTTAAGCATTAACAGCCGCCGTGTTGTGCCAGACCTGTGGTCGGCGGCGCCACCTTGTGGTGAGAACTGAAACAGCGGGGCTGGTTTTTGCAACAGTGTGCAGGGAGCCCAGGAGCCCGGAGCGAAGACAGGCAAGTTTCAGCCGCCTACCGTTAATGCCCCGCTAATAAACTCGGTGGGTTTTCGTCTTTTTTCTCTTGAGACAGGGTCTCCGTATCCCACACTGGCTTCAAACTCTCCGTGTAACCAAGCATGATCTTAAACTCCCAGTCCTCTCTTTCCGACTCCCAAATGCAGGAGTTAAGAGTCGTCGTGCACCACCACACCTCATTGACAAGGCGCGGGGGGATCAAGCGCGGAGCCGCTCCGCAAACCCTCCACCAGCTCACTGAGCCACATCCCCGGCCCCGCATCACAGTTTTTGAGCGATTAATTGGAACGATCCAGGAAAAACGATGACAAATTTAGATTGTAAATTATTAATAAAGCAAAGCCACAGAAGAAAAAGAATTTTAAAGTAATATGTCTAAATAATCTTACCGGTGCTATGGGGAAAAAAAATGAGAGAGAGAGAGAGAGAGAGAGAGAGAGAGAGAGAGAGAGAGAGAGAGAAGGAAGGAGGAGAGGGAGGAGGAGGGAGGAGGAAGAAGGAGGAGGAGGGAAGAGGAGGAGGGAGGAGGAGGAAGGAGGAGGAGGAAGAAGGAGGAAGGAGGAAAGAGGAGTATATACCGGTAGGCATGGCAGGATTGCTCCAGAAAATACAGTAAAACGACAACTGTAGGTCCCTGGAGCCCAGAACCCGGGCAATTACAACCTGATTTCTGTTACAAAGAATGCACAGTGTTTTCGCATACTAAGCAGAGCTGCTACTCAGGACGCAAGACCACTTCCCAGTGTCTGACGGAGGAAGGACCCTGGCCTCCCAAGATTCCCACATCAAGACCCTAATACTCCAGGACCCACAGTGAGCCATCCTCTGCAGGGTGGCACTCAAACCCCGCCTACTTCCAAATCTCACAGCCATCTCTACTCCTGAGCTGGCTTTCCAGGGTCCACTCTTTTATGTGCTGACCTGCACAGAAAGCCTGAAGGACCGTGGACAATCCTGACCTCCTGGGCTGCTCACCTGCTGTGTGCACATTCCTGAGACAGGACAGGGAGGCGTTGAGCCGGGCACACTCCTCCCGGTTGGCGCCGTACTTCTCTACCGTCTCGCACACCTGCTCATCTGTCATCTCTAGGAGGTCCTCCAGGCTCAGCTGGTCAGGGGAGATCTCCTAAAGGAGGGGACAAAGGCAGTCAGCTGGACCTGGAACCCAAGTGCCTGGCCAGACAGAATAGCGTGGCGTTTCCATACCGCCCTCTCGTGGCACTCGGGGGAAGTGCAGAGGAAAACAGCACAGCGGCGCCTCCACACTGCCCTCTGCTGGCACCCGGGGAGAGACACCGCACTGTGCAAACACTTGAATTTGGGGGTCTCCCATTTGCTACTCAGTTAGACCGGTTACTTAACCTCTCTAGGCCTTGCTCTTCTCACTTACAAAATGGAGTTGCACACTCAGTGCATGATCAACATGATCCACACACGCGGTCCAGCTTCTGAACCCCATCGAGTCAGCCCACCCACCCCCGTTTCGGACTCTGCTGAATTTGGGCAGGGTGGACTCAGAACAAGCCAATGAGACACAAGACTTCCTCCACTCTCAGCTTCCTTCCTGATGCACCCACAGGGTCTAGGAGTCACACGGGGCCTCTAGGAGCCTAAGAGGGAGGTAACCCAAGTGCCACGGGTGGCTTGAGGCTGGAAATGAATCTTGAAAAACGGCTGAGCACCATCAAGCTAGGTGGTAAGGCTGAGGAATAATACGGAGCAAAGAAAAAGGACCTCTCCGAACACAGGAGCTGGGGACAGAAGAAGTGGGATTCCCAGGTTGCAATGTGTTGGACAGGTGGCCCTTTCCCTGCTCTGCAAACGGTCCCCTCCCTAAACAATGTCCTCAAGAAGTCTGCAAGAAAAGCCTTCATTCATAGTATCTAATGGGAGCCAAGGGTTTTACACATACATACTATATTGTTATTATTTAAATAAGGCTTGTAAATGTGTGGGTGGTGATGGGCGAGATTGTGGGCTCCTTCTGCCCTCTTGTGGCCATGACTATGTATTACAATAACATACAGAGTCGCATAAAGCAGAGTCCATAAATTCCATTTTTCACCAAAATAAATAAATAAATAATTTTTTTTAAAAAAAAAAAAGAGCTACAGGGCAAAAGCCAGAGGCCAGACAGTGACTGTGAAGTCAGGGCAGGGACGGGGACAAAAACTGAGTCACCTAGAGACGAGTAGGAACACAGTGCCGGTAAGCCTCCTTCAGCTGGACGCGCCAGGGTTGGGGGTGCAGGGTGAACAGAGAACAACGCTGTTCTAGGTTGAGCCCGGCTGCCCTGATAAAACACTCTGACCAATAGCAACCTGGGAGGAAGGGTTTGCTCAGCTTACGCTTCCAGGTCACAGCTCATCCCTGAAGAAAATGAAGAAGGACACGGCGTGCTGCCTCTTCTCAGGCTGGCCGCCTTCCTTATACAGCACGGGGTCGGTGTGCCTAGGGAAGGCACCGCCCACAGTGGGCTGGGCCCGCCCGCGTCAATCAGCAATCAAG
Organism: Peromyscus californicus insignis; assembly: GCF_007827085.1. NCBI lineage: Eukaryota > Metazoa > Chordata > Mammalia > Rodentia > Cricetidae > Peromyscus > Peromyscus californicus. The sequence goes on along the minus strand of NW_026294540.1, from coordinate 7,822,038 downwards.
ATGCTCACAGATGCGGCCCCAGGCCGCCCTGGTGAAGATGATTGTTCAGTTGGGGCTCTTTTCTCAGGTGGTTCTAGACTGCGTGGCGTTGACAGTCGGTGAAAGCTGGGACAGGTGTGCGAGCTAAAGCTCTCCTCTCCTTGCTGCGGGACCCCAACTGTGCATTTTTATCCTATGATTTAAAAGGGGTGTGTGTGTGTGTGTGTGTGTGTGTGTGTGTGTGTGTGTGTGTGTGTATGTATGTGTGTGTGTGTGTTAGGCTCCTAAGAGAGCACACACACAAACCTTTTTAATGACAAGAAAAGTGAAGAAAGCTGTAACTACCTGGGCCAAAGAAAGTTTGTGTGTGTTTTGGTTAAATCATCCCAGCTGGGATAGTATTTACCGCACCCAACACACAAGTAATGCCAAAAGGCCATGTGAAAGTGAAGGTGTGTATGGACATACACATGTGTATGTGTGTGTGTGTGTGTGTGCACACGCAGGGGTGTGTGTGTGTGTATATATAATATATATATATATTATGTATGTATGTTTGTGTATGTGTGCACGCAGATGTGGATGTGTGCCTGTAGATGTGAATGGAGGTCCAGAGATATGTGTGGATGTGTGTGAATAAGTGTGTATGTATATTGTCAATGTGTGTGCGTGATAGATGTATTGTGTACATGAGTGCATGTGTGCACATTGATGTGTATGTGTGTGATATGCATGTGTGTGAGTATATGTGTGCATGTGTACGTATCTGTGTGCATGTTTGGTTTATTGGGGAACTGGACTTAGATTTTCACACATGCCAGACAAGGTGTCTACCATTGCAGTGAATCCTCAGCCAAAGTGACTTGTTACCCCCGCCTGCAGACCCGGATGCTCAGGCCCAGACAAGTTAAACCTTTTGCCCAAGTTACAAGCAAGAGTGGAGAAGCAGCATTCAAACCCAGGGCACATCTCACAGCTGGCTCCATAGATCCCTTTCCTGCGTGAGAGCAGCCCCTGGTGGACAAGCGTGTGAACTGCAGGCAGGGAGCCTTCACTCCCTGGCTGGGGGACTTAGAGCCTCAAAAAGGGGTGAACTGGAGGAACCTCAGGGCCCGAAGGGGCTGCCGACTGTGGTTCATCAAGTCAGAAAAGGATTCCCTTCTGTATAACCAGTACTTGTGGCTTTGAAACTAGAGAGCTCCAGACTTTAGAAAACAGGTTTTTAAGTTGTTGGGTCAAAATAAAATAAGACCAGATCTGATCATTCAAACAAAAACCATCTGCCCATCAGGCACAGTTTGAAGAACACCATTTTTCAAACCTTTCTCTAGAAGACTTACTTCCGCTTTACCTGCCCCATGAAGGGCCCTTGGTACATAAACATTTATATAATCCCCAAGCCTTTAAGAAGTACCCTGAGGTGTGCAATCAAACTGTACCATTTGTACCATGGTGCTTAGTTTAATAGTCAACCGGACACAATCTAGAGTCACCTAGGAAGAGAGTCTTGGGGAGGGATTCTCTAGATCAAGTTGTGGGCAGGTACACGGTGGATTGTCCTGGCTACGTTAATTTAGTGTGGGAAGGTCCGTCCACTATGGGCGGCATCCTCCCTAGGCCTCAGGCTCCAGACGATAAAAAAAGGAGCAAGTGAGCCCAGCAATAGCATGTGTGCATGCATTCTCTCTCTGCTGCTGACAATGGCCGTGACTGACTGCTTCATTCCCTGACTCCCTACAGTGATGGGCTGTGACCTGGAATGGCGAGCCAATCAACCCCCACTCCCTCCCCCAAAAACGTTGCTTTCATCACAGTAATTGGAAAGAAAACTAAAATGTGGCCTTTCATTCATCCTAAAAATATTTTAAGAAACACGCCACCCCCAGGCATTCTGGCCATCCTGGGCGTGAAACTAGTGGTGTAGAAATTCATGCAATGCTGGAGTGTGTGTGTGTGTGTGTGTGTGTGTGTGTGTGTGTGTGTGTGTGTGTGTGTGTGCGCCCACCCCCAGGACCCGCCTGTTTCTGCCTCCCCAGCCCTGGCATTACCAGGGCATGCCTTCACGCCCAGCTTTTGTACGCGCGGGTTCTGAGGACTGAACTCAGGCCCGTGTTTGAACGGCAGGAACTCCACCCACTGCACCACCCCCCAGCCTCCATGACCCACGTGGAAAAGACTGGTGTCCTGAGTCTCTGTGATCCAAGATGGCTGGCCACAGCAGTTTACATGAAATACAATTCAGAAGCCAGGTCTTTGGTCCCACATACTAATTGAAATCCTAGTGCTCCAGAAGCCATGTGTGCCCATGGCCGCTCTATCAGATGGCACAAACAGGAAACATCCCCCATCACAGTGAAGTCGATGGGCAGCACTGGTCAACACAGTGACTTAGCGTGCCTCCATTGAGAGGCAGATCTAAACGAAGTCCTGACTCTAGAGTACCTCCCACACACCCCACACACCCCACCCCACCCCCCGACTACAAATGCTGACTCTGGAGCCTTGCCCTTAACTCCCACTCAGATAACATCTGGGGTCCTGTAAGCCTTCATCTAGCACCTATTGAGGGCCTACTATGTGCCAGGGTCTGTACTGGGCATAGCCCAAGCCCTGCCATCTAGGAAGTAGCCAATGGCTGTCTCTGGCCAGTAAGGGTCAAGGGGTTCGGGACTGCCTGTGGTCACCTCCAGGACTTCCTTGCGCACGTCCACGATCCGGAACCAGTGGCGGAGCTGGGGGAAGCCATCCAGTTCGGCATTGCGCTCCTGCAGGGCCACCTTCTTCTTGCAGGACAGCTGCCGGCTGAAGTACTTCACCAGCTTGCTCTGCAGAGACAGAGAGCACAGAGACACGCCTCAGAGACTCTGCCACAGGGAGCAGGGGCGAGGAGCCCTGATATGCCCACTAACCCGAGCCAATCCTGCAGCCAGTTCCTCCCCCTCCCCCACCACGTTACAGAGCAACAGGCTGTCTGGACCTTCCAGCTGCCAGAATCATAAGCCAAACACATTTCCTTTCTTTACAAAGTGCCTGGCCTCTGGTATCTCGTTAGAGCTGGCCTCAAACTCACAGAGATCCGCCTGGCTCTGCCTCCCGAGTGCTGGGATTAAAGGCATATATATGCCACCGCCACCTGGCTTGGTTTTTATTTTTAAAAATCATGCAAAAATTCTCTTAGGACTAGGACTGAATTTCCAACAGTTTCTGAGATGGTGCTCGACATGTTTCTACCATCTTGTACTCTGTTCTTAGGCAAAGCACTGTCCTCAGCATTGACAATGATAAAAATCAAAATATCGATGGGCTTTAAGAAATGGTCAGATGTCCTACACTCTGCGGAGTGAAATATCAAATGTCCAGTCAAGTTTTAGTTATTTACATAAAAACAAATAAGCATACCCATCTCATTAGTATGCATGCGTGCTTTCATATTTAATAAATGGTGACATCATGTGTATATGTAATCACTATGAAACAAGTTCCACTACGGTTTATCATCAGTAATATTAGAATAGTTACACCTGCATAACCCCAGCTGCATAAACATTTCTCTGGTGATAAGGGGCTGTAAGTGGGGAGGGTCCCAGAAGCCCTGTTCACACCACCCTCAAATAAAATGACGAAGTGTGCTATGTAGAGGCAGACGGCAGTTTCGAAGACGTCTTGACAAACAGAATCTCCTCCCGCTCCCCGGCAAAATGTGCCCATGAATTTCTCTGTAAACGCGGAGCCTCTTTCTGGAAGGATCCTTAACCCTCTGGGATGAGGAGACCGGAGGTAGGAAACCGAGCAGGGAGAAAGGACATTTACACATTGCTCGGTGGTTGGATTTGCAAGTCATACACAAGTCTCCGCGAGCTAGCCAGTGCTTTTTCAAAGAGGCCTGGCCCATATTTCTGGACAGACGCCAGGACATGCAAAAGGAACAGTGCTTTGTTTTGTCCATGGCTAGTTCTGTACAAGTGAACAACACTAACCAAAGAAAGGCAATCCAGGGGGCTGGAACAATGGCTAAGCACTTAAGAGGGGGGAACTGCTCTTTCAGAGGACCTGGGTTTGGTGTCCAGCGCCCACACGGCAGCTCACAACCATCTGTAACTCCACTTCCAGGGGATCCGACGCACTCTTCTGGTGCACGTACATACATGCAGACAAACACTTATCAACAAAAAGAAATAAGTAAAAACAAACCAATCTAGAAGGAAAGAGAGAGAAGGGAGGAGGGAAGGAGGGAGGGGGAGAGAAAGGGGGGACAATCTCAGTATGTCAAGCAGAGGAAACGATGTGGGAGGGTAAGACTCAGTTTCTCAGGATGGGGGACCCAACAGTACCAAGCAACAAGCTGTAGCTCTGTTTCCTTATACACAAGCGATCTTTTCAATAATTAAGCAAAGCTCTATAAGAGACATTTAAAGAAATGAGGGCCAGCAAGATGGCCCAGCAATTCAAGGTGCTTGCCACCAAGCCTGATGACCTGAGTTCAATTCCCAGGGCCCACACAGTGGACAGAGAGAACTGACACCCTTGAGGTGCCCTCTGACCTCCACATGCTCCATGGCAGGTATGCACACACAGACACACAAAATACATAAAATGAGTAGGGCTTACAACTTCCACACACAACCTGGGGGGGGTCACAATTTAAACCCTATCTTAGTTAGGGTTTCTGTTGCTGTGAAGAGACACCATGATCATGGCAACTCCTAACTAGGGTGGCTTACAGTTTCAGAGGTTCAGTCCATTATCATCATGGTGGGATATGGCAACATGCAGGCAGACATGGTGCTGGAGAGGTAGCTGAGAGTTCTCCATCTTGCATAGGCAACAGGAAGTGAACTGAGACACTGGGCGTGGCTTAAGCACATATGAAACCTCAAAGCCCGCCTCCACAGCGACACACTTCCTCCAACAAGGCCGTACATACTCCAACAAAGCCACACCTCCAAATAGTGTCACTCCCTATGAGTTTATGGGGACCAATTACATTCAAACCACCACAAACCCCAACAGTGACGGCTGAAGACACCAAGCCAAACTGACTGAGCAACCATCATCGTTTGGAGACACCAGCTAGGTGTCCTGATCTTGCAAAGCCATCCTGGAGTAATACAGGGCCAGGGGCTGGTAGAGAGCCAAACAGTTTCAAGAGAAACCACCATGTGGGCAGAAATTCTTACCAAGCTTTATTACATGACTATGAGTGTCTGAGCAAGCTCTCACCAGCTGGACTGTGTGTCCAGTCAACTGCCTTAAACGTGCCTTAAAGGCAGGGGCAGGGGTGAGGTGGGGCAGGGCGGGGCAGGGCAGGGCAGGGGTATGGCTCTGAGCAACAGGCACTCGCTTTTGCCTGACTCCAAGAGTTTGAGTCCCCCAAGTACCAGCCGCCTTTCATCTCGGATTGGTGGGTGTGCTCTCAAAGTCTACTTTGATTCCAGACCTTCAGAAACAGAGACATCGATGCAACCTCTGGGCCAAATGTCCAGAGGGAGGGAAGCCTCCAGCCAGAGACGACCAAGTGGCCAGTGGTGCGGGTCCCTCAACTCAGGGACAGATTTGTGTTTCCTTTTGTTTCGTTTCATGTAAATGCATTTGACGTGAAATTTAAAAACCAAAACAATATAAAAATGTTTTCTGGGAAGCACAGTTGTATTGTTTGAGGAGAAAGCTACCAAACTGAGCCCAGCGGTAGTGGTGGGCACCTCTCATTCCACCCACTTGGGAGGCTGAGGCAGGAGGATTGTCAGACCAGGCGTTTGAGACCAGCCTGGGATATATAATGAGACTCCCTATTTCAAATAAACAAAAGCACAAACAGGTCTGCGGCGCTGGCCACGCTGCCTAGCATGTGAACAAAGGCCTTAGTTGACCTCTGGCACCATAAAAATCCAACTATCACTCCGTCAATCAATTAAACCAGGAAAAGCTGGACTGCAGCCACTCTGTGAGCTTAGGGCATAGCCAATACTTAAGCGGGGGGACATGAAGAAAGTTGCTAATATATTAGACAGAGCACATGGAGGAGGGGTGCGGGATTTGGGGGAGGTGGGGAGGTGGGTATTGAGACAGGGTCTCTCTACATAACCCTAGCCCTTTCTGTCCTGTGGTGGTACACACCTTTAATCCCAGCACTCGGGAGGCAGAGCCAGGCAGATCTCTGTGGGTTCGAGGCCAGCCTGGTCTACAGAGAGAGACCCAGGACAGGCAACAAAACTATACAGAAAAACCCTGTCTCGGGGGAAAAAAAAAAAAGTTAAAGGAGCCTAGAAGTGTAGGTCAGGAGAGGAGCACTTTCCTGGCCTGGGTTCCATCCACACACCATGAAAACCTGTGTGATGTACAGACCATGGCTGCAGAAGTGTGTGAAATGTGAGCGGTTCTCTATGGTGGATCGCTGACGGGTTTTCCTTGTTGATTCTTGTTGTTAATTGGTTGTTCTCAGTTGTCCTCAGGGAATGATATACATCCCCTGCTGTTGATGGGGCGGGGGACATACAAGATTCTAAAGTTTGGCTTGGGAACATAGCGTGCTGGAATGCCGGTGCTGTGCGGTGTGAACGGGAATAGAGAGGGAGTGGGACAGAACTTGGAGGGCATTGCCCCTCAGCAAGCCTGTCATGAGTGTGTTAATACCCACACACATGATCCCAGCATCCAGGTTTTCTGAGCCCCCCCACCCACCCTGTTGAAACACCACATACAAGTCCTCACACAGGGTACGGCCATTTTTGTTTTGTTGTGTTATGTCACACTCATTGTGTGAGGATAAGGACTAGAGTTTGGATCCCCAGGATTCACACAAAAGCTGAGTGGATAGGGTGCCTGCCTACCATGCCAGCTTTCAGAGCTGAAGACAGAGGACTTCCCAGGGTGAGTAGGCTAGCTGAATGGTTGAGCTCTGAGTTTGGGAGACTTTGCCTCAGTAAAATGGAGAGGGATGGAGGAAGTCGCTGGATGGCATCCTCTGGCTGCCATATGCATGTGCGTATCCAAGCATGTGCAACCCTCATCCACATGTGCCCGCAAACATGTGAGACACACACACACCATGCGCACCACACACACATACAGATGCAATAAAAAGAAACTTAGATTACCGGCTATCATTCCATGTTGTTCTCAGTGATCTTAGAATAAAGAAGATCTTCTCAAATCTATGATTTTCCTAATCACGTGAAAAAGAAACCAGACAGCAAACAGTACAAAGGGACTCTCAGACGCTGAGATAGTGTGTGTGTGTGTGTGTGTGTGTGTGTGTGTGTGTGTGTGTGTGTGTGTGTGTGTGTGCGTGTGTTCAGACAAGGTCTTACTGCTAAGTCTAAGCTGGATTTAAAATCTTGATCCTCCTGCCTCAGCCTCCTGAATGCAGGCATTACAGATGTGTGTTGTGATGCCTGACTTGATAGTGCCATTTTCTTTTAATTTATTACTTTATTTTCTTTATATGTGCGTGTTTACCTGCATGGATGTATGTGCACCATGTACCTATAGGACCCCGAAATGGCCAGAAGAGGGCATAAGATTTCCTGGAGCTGGAGTTCCAAACCCTTGTGAGCTGCCGTGTGGAAGCTGGGAACCGAACCCGGGTCCCCTGAAGGCGCAGTGTGTGCCCTTAACAGCAGAGCCATCTCTCCAGCCCCAGTAAAGCTCTTTTTTTTTTTTTTTTTTTTTTTTTTGTGGTTTTTCGAGACAGGGTTTCTCTGTGTAGCTTTGCGCCTTTCCTGGAACTCGCTTTGTAGACCAGGCTGGCCTCGAACTCACAGAGATCCGCCTGGCTCTGCCTCCCGAGTGCTGGGATTAAAGGCGTGCGCCACCACCGCCCGGCCCAGTAAAGCTCTTTTAATGGCAGTCAGTTTACCTAGAAATCTTGCTTCCCCAAGACTAAGGTCACAGCACAATCATGGCTACCAGTGACGGTCCTAAGACAGACACCTTTCATCAATCATTTAATCCTCGTGACAGTTTTGAGTTCTGATCACCTTCCACATTTGACAAAGGGAAATACTGAAGCTAAGAGGGGTGGAGTCATTGGCCCAAGGTCATCACTGACTCAAGATCATCAGATTTTACCCTGGTCTTGAACCCAAGTCCGATGAATGGAACAGGTGATCCTCAATCCTGATTGTCAAACTGACAAGCTTTCGAATCACCATCATTTCTAGATTAGGTTAACTGAGGCGGAAAGACCCACCCTCCATGTGGTGGCACCATTCTGTGGGCTGGGTCCTGGACTGAATCAAAAGGGGGAAAGTGAGCTGAGCAGTCACATCCATCTCTGGGAAGACAACTTGACAAACAGAAACCGCAAGGCCACGTGGTCAGAGCCAAGAGGGAAGGGCAGCCAAGGGTCAGCCTGGGCATCTGAGATGCAGAAGTGATGGGCCAGCCTCTTACCCGGCAAGGATCCATTATCACAGGACAGTAATGGCGGGAGCGCTGGGCTTGCTAAGGGAAGCAAGCGCTCTCCTGCCTTCTCTTATAGTTCTGGGAGGTGGTTCAAAGCACAAAGCTTATTACACCACGCGCCTCCACTGGAGGGCGGTGCTCTTCCTGACTGATGGGTTCTGAAGACAGGAGCCACGCCCCTTCAGGTAAGCCCAGAGAGCCAGAGCATTTAGTCACTCAGTATCTGCTGAGTCTAACTGTTTTCTAGGCCAGCCTCACATTCTTTGTCCGTTTCATTTTCTAGTGAGTCATTTTTATCGTATCTTTGCAAAAGTTCTGTCCACAGAATCTCTGGAACTGAAAAAGCTGGCCCGTCACCAGAAAAGGTGTGCCAAGCTGAAAGTACCCTTGGGGTGAATTTTGGCTCCTAATTTCACATTAGAAGTGTAGCTCAGTGGCAGAGCATATGATCAGCATGTATAAGGTCCTAGGTTCATGCCCCAGAACCAACCCAAAAATCACTGTGATAATAAATAAATCTTTCGACATCCCTAAATTAGTTTTTTTAAATGGTTCCTGATGTCTCTTCTTTTGAATGTGTTGGCATGCTTGACACGGGGGTCACATTATTGGAACTGTATTACAGATGAGGAAATGGAGCCCGAGGTGTTGGACCCCCCCCCCATCCCAAAGTCACACAGACAAAGACGTGGCAGGGCCAGGATGCGAATTCAGGACATCCAATGCCCACTCTCAGGGTCTCTCTTTGCTTCTCCACCGAAACAGACACAGGGTAAGAGCCTTTGGTGGCTTCACCCCTGACCATTGGCCTCGTCCCGCCTGGTGGTCTAATTGACCTTTAGGTCATGCTCAACTCAAATCTGAGCAGAGCTAAAGTGGAAAAAAGCAGTTCAAAGTATCCACCTTCAAGAACCGGGCAGTGGTGGCGCAGACCTTTATTCCCAGCTCTCAGGAGGCAGAGGCAGGTGGATCTCTGTGAGTTCGAGGCCAGCCTGGTCTACAGAGCGAGTTCCAGGACTGTAGTTGGAGTTTTCCTGCCTGGCCCACAGTCAGGACAAATCTCTGTCACCCGCCAGTCCCACAGCCACTCAGACCCGACCAAGTAAACACAGAGACTTATACTGGTTACAAACTGTATGGCCGTGGCAGGCTTCTTGCTAACTGTTCTTACAGCTTAAATTAATCCATTTCCATTAATCTATACCTTGCCACATGGCTCGTGGCTTACCGGCATCTTCACATGCTGTTTCTCATCGTGGCAGCTGGCAGTGTCTCTCTGACTCAGCCTTCCACTTCCCAGCTTTATTCTCCTCCTTGTCCCGCCTACACTTCCTGCCTAGCCAATGGCCAATCAGTGTTTTATTTATTGACTAATTAGCAACACATTTGCCATACAGAACATCCCACAGCACAGGACAGCCAAGGCAGTAGAGCAACCCTGTCCCCCGCCCCCCCAAAAAAAATTACGGCAAGGTTGGTCCAAGTGCACCCACCCTCTGAAGTGCTACTGGGGTCACAGGTGCCATTCCAAGCCTGGCTAAGAGGTGCGGGGATCCTAGGGTGCAATTCTCCATCTGTACACCAGAGGGCAGCCCGGCCCCTCGCACAGAAATGGAAATTGTCTGCAGGCCCATACTCCATCAAGCATCCCCGCGCCTTATTACTGTATTCCATATTAGCATGATGGTAAATTTAGCAGCATAAACAACAAAAAAAAAATTAAAAGTCAAGACATGCGACAGCTCTAAAAATAATCGTGTCTCAAATCCCTAATGGGAAACAGGAAACTTTTTCACTCCAAATCAAACTGCAGAAACCTGCAGGGAACACACAGGAGTTTGGTTTGCTACCGCCTAAAGCCATCACCCCTGGGCACTACTGTCTGATCGATGGGTCAGGAAAACTGAGAGGAAGGCAGGGTATGCTGAAGAGGGGTCTGCACCCAATCTTCCAGGCCTGTGTGAACCTACCAGCCGGCTGGGGCTGGGGATCATACCACACCCACGACACAGGTGGGACACCTGGGGCCCAGGAATGACACAGCCAGCCTTCGGGCGGGCAGCACAGAACCACCATGCCCTCAGGACCGCCCTGAGAACTCCATTCCCACAGCCTCCTTACTAATCGTCCTGAACCCACGGGTTCTGACCTTGTACCTGTCCCTCCTGCCACGGGGTAGGTCTACTGGCAGCAATGATGTCTCCCTCCCACCCTGCAGAGTTCTCACTTCCAAACCTGGCACACCCAGTTCCACACACACCCCACACCCCGGGTAGCGCTCTTTATCGCAAATGATGCTGTTTACCGGTTTCCATGGCTACACCTTCCCACCGCCACACACCCATCATCCTGTCAGCTCCAAGCAGGGGCTCGCTCTCTGCCTGTGTTCGTTCCCCCAGCATTTGGATCCTGCCCAGCAGACAGCCAGTGGTCTGTTCATTTTTCTTTTTTCTTTTTTTGGTCTTTTGATAAATGTGCATCACTGGAAATGGCCACCAGACTTCCAGACATGAAGCCCTGAGCCCTTTCTCAAGGTACAGCCTGGGCAGGACCGGCTCCCTGACTGTGCTACCAAAGCTCTAGGGCTGTCAAACCCCACCAGGGTAATGAAATCGCTGGAGCTGCAACCAGAGGCCTAAGGCCTTCCCGCGGTTGCCAGGGCGACCATTGTCATAACACCCCTGCAGGAGGGGCCGGCTGACAGGGGAGAAAATTGTCTGACTGAAAATGTTTTCAAACAACTGACCATATTGCATCTTGAGGCAAGTTCCCTACTGGGGAGGGGTCTGTGTCTTCTGCCCTGCCTGGACCCCAGAGCAGAGAAGCCCACAGGGGTCCCGGGCAATCAAGGGATGTGGATCCCACTGCCCACTGCTTTCAGTTCAGGATAGCTGATGGCTTTTCTATTTCTTTTTTGAGATTATTTTTATTAAGTGTGTGTGTGTATGTGTGTGTGTGTGTGTGTACACAAATATGTGAATGCGGATGCTCATGGAGTTCTGAGAGAGGGCTGGATCCCCTGGAGCTGGAGTTAGAGGCAACACTTGAGTATGGATGTTGGGAATTGAACACAGTGGACCGTCTTAACCACAGAGCCATCTCTCCAGCCTCCCCTTTGTCTCTTTCTTTACTCTTTCTAGTAAGGAATATTACAAAGAGCCAAAGGTCCTAGAAAGCAACAGAGTGAAGACACTCATTATTGGAATCTTTATAGTTTCTGAGACAGGTCTCATGTAGCCCAGGCTGGCCGAAAACCCACTATGTAGCCAAGGATGAGACTGAACTTTGGACCCTCCTGCCTCCACTTCCTGAATGCTTCAGCATAAAGATGCACACCACCACCACACCCTGTTCATGCTGTGTTGGGGGTGGAACCCAGGGCTCCATACAGGCTTGGCAAGGGCTCTACCCATTAAGCTACATCCTCAGCCTCAACACTGTTATCATATTAACACTTACATTATGATAATATGCTGCCATAATATAGTTATACTATTTCTATAATGTAATACAGAGTCATGCACACATGAACGTTCATATATAATTTGAAATAGAGCCATATTGTATTTGTAGTTAAATTGACACTTGTTGATTTTTATATACTAACTGTATCTACTGGTCTGTTGATAATAACGCTATTAATTCACCAACTATTATTCAAGAATCTATAGTGCTTGCCCTGTGCCAGGCTCTGGGATAAGGGCTTTACTAATATAAATGTGATTGTCATCCTATGTTCTTTAAAGGCCTCTTAGAGGGAAGAGAGCCGAGGCACAGTGTGACCATTAGCCTGGCTAAGGCCACGAGCATAACAACAGGGATGGAGCGGCCCCAAGACTGGCCCGACCCTGAGTTCAGTGTTGTTACAGTCTGCTCACTGTAGGATTGCCTAGGGATCTTGTTAATGATACACATGCTAAGCCCCTGCTCGGCTCCACCCCAAGCCCCCAGGACTCCTGGGACCAGGGGCTTCTCTTTCCATCTAAACAAGGTCCCCAGATAGTTCGGAGAGGCAAGAAGCTCAACCGTGCTGAGTTGGACTTCACTGTCCTGGGAGAGTCTGGCTGTCCTTGACTCATCAAGGCTGAAGCAGTGAGGGGCTGTAGCACCACACGTGTGGATGGGCTGAGGTTCAGGGGAGGTGGGGATTCGGCACCTGAAGTCAGTAGTCCCAGAAGGCACAGGTACAGGGTTGAGGAGAATAAAAATACAAATGTAGGCCAGGCAGTGGTGGCGCACGCCTTTAATCCCAGCACTTGGGAGGCAGAGTCAGGTGGATCTCTGTGAGTTCGAGGCCAGCCTGGTCTACAGAGTGAGTTCCAGGACAGGCACCAAAACTACACAGAGAAACCTTGTCTCGAAAAATCAAAAAAAAAAAAAAAAAAAGAAAGAAAGAAAGAAAGAAAGAAAGAAAGAAAAAGGAAAAAAACACAAATGTAATCTGTGTCTTCCTTGCAATCGTTTTCAACTTTTCTGGAAACAGGGAGGCCCCCAAAATATGCACCAGCTCCCTCTCTTGCCCAGCACTGGCTTCAGGGGAGCTGATTAACTAATACATTTAACCTTTAAAAACGTCCCAGCCTAAATCATACCTAAGCTGAACGCAATTTCCAATTTGGTCAGACTAACTGACCTCCCACCCACTCCATCCACCAGGCACACACTGTAGCTCCCTCCCTCTTAACCATTCTCCAGGGGATACGCTGTATGGGAAATACACACTGGTAGGGCGGGGGGCCCACCCTTTGTGCCTCCATTCTGAACCATGTAAGTGAGAAAGGTCAATGGCGGTAGGAAACGAAAAGGGCCAGTGGGCGGGTGCTATACTGAAGGACGGGAGGTGAGGGCTGGGGCCGAAGGTCTGATCCCCACGCCTGTGACCCTGGCAAATTGCGAGTCTGGGAGCCAGAGTCAAGCAACAGTTACAAACATCCGGGGAAGGCGTGCCCTGAGCAATCTGCAGCCTTACCACCCATTGCCTGAACCATGGGGAGGGAGACGGCCGGGTGTGGGGGGCACATAGATGTAACTAACATCCACCAGGCTGAGGCAGGAAGACTGAGAGTTTAAGTTCAGCTTAGGTTACACAGTGGGATCCTATCTCAAACAATACCTGAGAAAGACCAGCATGATTTAGAATAAACGATGTACGGAAGGCCAGCCACATCAAGGTAGTGGCTAAGCAGCTTCACAGCCGAACCAAGACCCATGTTCCATTTAGTACCACACTGCCCAAGACAGTCATGGTACTCATGACTATGGCGGCGAAATTAAAATTGACTAAGTCACATTAGTAATCAACATAGTAAATAAACCTATATCTTGGTACCCTTGACAAAAAGAAATTCCAGGGATGGAGAGAAGGCTCAGCAGCTAACAGCACTGGCTGCTCTTGCAGAGGACCTGGGTTCAATTCCCAACATCCACACTGAGTAGTTCACTACTGCCTGAACTCCAGTTTCAGGGGTATCTGTTGCCCTCTTCTGGCCTCTATGGGCACCTGCAGGCATGTGGTGCACATAAACACACAAAGGCATACACACATACATATAAATTTAAAAAAAAATAAATAAACACAATTTTTAAAAAATTCCAGCCAGGAGATGGTAACACATGTCTTTAATCCCAGCACTCGAGAGGCAGAGGCAGAGGCAGACGGTTCTCTGTGAGTTTGAGGCCAGCCTGGTCTACAAAGTGAGTTTCTGGACAGCCAGGCCTACACAGAGTAACCCTATCTAAGGAAAAAAAAGAAAAGATAAGAAAATTCCAGATCTCATCCTTACTGAAATCTCTGATCACTGATCTGCTGAGACTGAGGACTCAACACCCTCAAATAACTTCAAAACTTCATCGAGGTTTAACTTTAATTGGGTGAGATGAACCAAGATCCTCATTAAAATGATATCTTTAGACTCAGCCAAGACCGGGACACATTATACACATTAAGGATCATTAAACCCATCAGAGTCATGTCTGCATTAAACAGTTTGTATATTTGAGGTAATTATTTCCTATTCTTCCAGTCTGACAGGATGTAGAAAGGTTAACACCACCTCTCCAACTCTGGTCTGAAACGTGTAATTGAACAGCTGGTTCAGACACACAATTTGAGTTGAAACTGAATTCAATTTAGGTACAACCTCACCAAAAAGCTTAGCATATTTATGAAGTTTTTATATATATTTTTTGATTGTCCTAGTGTTCGGGAATGAACCCAGGTCTTGTGCATGTCAGGATAGCACCGAGCCACTGGGTCACGTGACCAGCTTATGACTGTTATTGTTTTTTTAGTGCGTGTGTGTGGGCACACATGCTCGCACACGCCTCAGCACTCAGATGGGAGATAGGACCACTGTGAGAGTCAGTTCTCTCCCTTCACCATGTGGGTCCCAGGAATCAAACTCAGATCAGCAAGTCTGGCAGCAATCGCCTTTATGTGCTGAGCCATCTCATAGGCCCCCCATCGAGTCGTTTCCTGAAGCTGCTGTGGGTTACGGACATAGTTGAGAAGGCTTGTTTACCAACAATTAGGGTGCTTAAAATTTCCACATATCAAATGTCTAAATACCGTTTAAACTGCTTGAAGGTGTTTAATTCGTTAAGATCCAGATTGGTACCCCCAACTTCCACTTAGTAAATTTCACACACAAGCTAAATAGTTCAGATCCAAAAACACAGTTGGAAGTGTTTTCATTAAACAGATAATGGTCCAACCAAGGAACATTGCCATGCCTTTCTCATTTTTATTATTTGATATTATTTATTGTTGGGGGAGGTGTATGCAACAGAGCCATGTGGAAGTCAACGGCAACCCATGGGAGTCAGTCTGTCCTTCCACTCTGTGGGATCCGGGATCCAATTCAGCTCATCGGGATCTGCAGCGCGCGCACACACACACACACCGTGCCTTCCCGCCTGCAACAACTGCACCCTTAAATTCCCAGGTGAGGAAAGACTAAAGTTGGAAAGACTTAAAATCCTGCACTCGGCTCTAGGCTCCAGAGTGAGGAGCTGTGGGGTCCAAATGATCCACACAGCCTCTCAAAGATGTGTTTTTCCCTGTTAACTGGAAGGTTAAAAAAAAAAAAAAGAAATCTACACTCAAAAGTGATATCAAGTTCCAAACTTTCATGGTCATCTAGTATGACTGGAGAAGGCAGGAACATCCACAGGTTTCTATCTGGGTCTTGGCATTGCTGGCCAAGAAACCCATTCTGGGCTCTGCACTTGGAATTTTAGCCACAGGGACAAGGCCAGCAGCAAACACAAGGCTGAAGGCCTAGGCTGCAGTATGAGCATCCCCCGATGTCACCACAGGCCATGTGAGGCCCTACAACAACAAGAGTCGCATCTGTGAGGTGTCCAGGATCCCCAGGATCCTATCTGGCTCGGCCTCAAGTCAGCTAATGGGACCCGGCTGAGCCTATCACCTAAGCCAGCATGGTCTACTGGGACTTTCTAGAATGATGGCTATGTTCAGTATCTGTGATGTCCAACTGAGTAGCCCCAGGTGGCTATGGAGTACTTGAAATAGGGATAGGGTGTATGGCCAAGAAGCTGCGTTTAAGGTCGTGTTTAATATGAATTAATGTAGTTTTAGTGAACTGCATGCATCAATGGCTGCCATATTGGATAGTATGGACACAACTGTTTCTCCATGGTGGTCATCCCCATCATCTAAACCATACCTGCTTCTCCCAACCTTCTGAGAATTGTGGTTTGGATGAGAATGGCCCCCATAAACTCGGTTGTTGGAATACTTGGTTCCCAGTTGGCAGAATGTGTGGCCTTGTTGGAGAAGGTGTGTCGCTGGGGGCCAGTTTTGAGGTTTCAAAAGCCCAAACCATTCCTGGTCTCTCTCTGCCTCCTGCTTGTGGATCAAGATGTGAGCTCTCAGCTACTGCTCCAGTGCCACGCCTGCCAGCCTGCTGCCATGCTGCCCACCATGATGGTTGCGGATTCTAACCCTCTGGAACTCTGAAGCTCAAATTAAATGCTTTCTTTTATAAATTGCCTCAGTCACGGTATCTTGTCCCAGGAATTGAAAAGTGAAGGATATAGAGATAACTATAGAAAGTTGAGGGTTTGCCAAGAGAAGGTAGCTTTAGAGACGTGAGGTGGCACTATCTAACTGACTAGACACTTAGACCTTGATCTGATCCTGGACAGAGGCCCAGGATCACCCAAGATCATCTCTCCCTATAACCTCTGACTCCACTCTCCAAACATTCATCTGTAGGATGCATACCGGGCAGCCTGACGATGGCCAGCCCCTTCACCTGGAACTCCCCTTCCCACAAATCAAAGTGGTCCCTTCTCATCCTTGCAAGCTCCATCCATAAACCATGTCTACCCCAGCCAAGACAAATCAGTCCACTGTCCGGGCAGTGTTGCTTCTCCTTCATAGAACCGATCACAGCTTCGAATCATGTGCCAGAGACACATGGCCATTAGCACATCAGTGTTGGCATTATTTCTGTCTCTCTGGCCCCTAGCACAGGCCCTGACACATAGTAGGTGCTTAATAGCCATCTACCAAAGGAAGAATGAAGGAAATCAACGTCTCTCTTAAACTCTCTCCTGCCATCCTTGGCTTACACTGGGGCTTCTTAAAGTGGTACTCCCAGATCAGGGGTACCGCCGTCTGTTACACTGGGGACCTGTTAGACTCACTGAGTGAGACCCTGGGAGTAACTGAGGTCACCACCTTTGACCTCGTGCTCAACCCTCAAGTTGTAGGTCAAATTCTCTCTGTTCTTCCTCACTCTGGAGTGTGAGCCACTCCACAAACACACACCGATTCCTTGGTTTGTCTTCATTTTGAGAAAGAGTCTCATGTAGGTCAGGCTGGCCAGGAACCTTGGAGGCTGTAGTGAGGCTGGCCATGATCTCCGATTCCAGATCCTCCTGCCTCCATTTCCCAAGTGAGCAGCACCACACCCTGCTTAAGTGCTCTGTGTGCGCACAGCAGCTAAGCAGGCCCCTCCCATTAGAACAATTTCTATTCCGTCTCAATTCTACCAGCAGCCATTATGAGGGCAGGAACTTCCTGCCTTCCTTGCCTTCTCCCAAAGAACTTAAGAAGCATGTTCGTGAATGAATGAGGTGCAAAAGGGAACTCTCCATGGACAAACCCACAGCTGCCCGACTGGTCCTGGGTTCTGATGTCTGATCCAGATGCTGCATGACATGGCGTGCTGTTCTGTTTGGGTTATTACAGAGCGTGGAGGGCAGCTGGTACTAACCCGGGATGGGGAGGGAGGGGGCACGTTGGCAGCAGAGATCAGAGCAAAGTATTCCTTCCTTCCTTCCTTGCTTCCTTCCTTCCTTCCTTCCAGAAAGAGAGAGAGAGAGAGAGAGAGAGAGAGAGAGAGAGAAATGCATGCCTGTGTGTGCATGTGTGGGCACACATGTGCATGCATGCCTGTGTGTGTGCATGTGTGGGCACATGCATGTGTACATACATGCAGATGCAGGTGCCCCTGTGTAAGTGTGTAGAAGCCACGAGCTGATACTTGGTGTCTTCCTCAATCATGCTCCACCTTATTTCACAGACAGGGTCTCTCACTGGACCTGGAGCTCACCAACCAGGCTAGGCCAGCCTGCCAGTGAGCCCCCAGGATCTGCCCATCTCCACCTCCCCAGAACTGGGTTACACACGGGCGTGTGCTGCCACACCCAGCTTTTACTGGGGTCCTCACACTTGTGCAGCCGACACGCCACCCTCTGAGCCATCCCCCCAGCCTTCTTTCTGGGGTGTGTGTGTGTGTGTGTGTGTGTGTGTGTGTGTGTGTGTGTGTGACACAGCCCAAGCTGGCCTCAAGCTCACTGCGTAATAAAGGGTGACCTCGAACTCCTGATTCACCCTCCTCCACTTCTCAAGTACTAGGACTATAGGCAAGCACCGCCATGCCTGCTCAGTTCATGCCCTTGGGGAGAAGGGACCTGGGGCCTCGTGCACAGTCAACAAGCACCCTACTCACTGAACTACACAGCCCAGCCAGGTGAGATTCCTCTAGTCACATCACCCATGTTGAGATGCTCACCGTCCTACAACCTCTGCCCGCGGATAGTGATAATTTCCATCCTTCTGGCTCTTCGTGCGCATCATCTCTGGTTCTTACTAGCGATCTGTTGAGGTGACCATGTCAAGCCGTTTTTACATCGAGGACACAGAGTCCGTTGCTTTGTCTCACACAACCCCAGCTTGCTGACGCCCTCGCCACCTCCCACCATACAATGGCATCCGGAAGTAGGACACACTTGCCCTTTGGGGGAAAGCTGAGTTTGGATGACATCCTGAGCTGGGGCCCCTTCGATAGCACTAATGTCCCTAGAGAAAAAGAGGCCGCCCCATTCACACACTCTGGCAAGGAGGTGGTCATTCGAAACCCAGGCAGAACCCACCGGTGCTGGCAGGCTCATCTCGGGCACCAGCTGCAGAACGTCAAGAAAGACATCTCCGTTGTTCATGCCACACGATCTGTGGAACTGCATGTGGCATTCCCTGGTACCAAGTCGGGGAGCTCTAGCTAAGTGTTGGGTTGGTGGGATGAAGAGCCTAGCGATGGATGGTGGTGACAGCCGCACACCAACGGGAATGCATTTAATGCAACTTAGAAATGGATCAAATGAGGCTGGCGAGATAGCTCAATGTGCAAAGGCGCCTGCCGCTTAAACCTGATGACCTGAGTGAGTTCAATCCCCAAGTCTTACGCGGTGGAAGGAGAGAACCGACTCCCAAAAGTTGTCCTCTGACCTCCACTCCTGGGTACACCCACTCATAAATACACACACACACACATACGCACACACACACATATGCACACACAGAGAAATAAACACAATTTTAAACACTTTAATGGATAAAATGATAGATGTTATATATACTTTACGATAATGCAGGAAATGCTGGGTTGGAGAGATGGTAAGTTAAAGTGTTTGCCGTATAAATAAACATGAGGACCAGAGTCAGAGCCCCAGGATGCACAGAGAGCAAGCTGGACACAATCGTACACACTTGTATCTCGAACTGGGGGAGGCAGAGACAGAAAGAATCCTTGGGGCTCACTAGCCAGGCCAATCAGTCTACCTGGCAAGTTCCAGACCATTGAGAGACCTTATCTCAAAAAACCATGGGATAGGCCAGAGAAATGACACCCAAAGTTACACACACACACACACACACACACACACACACACACACACACACACACACACACGCATGTTGGGTACCTAGGAGGTAGAGTTCTTTGCTAGAATGCATGAAACCCTGGGTTCAAACTCTCAACCCTGCAATCAAATTAAACAAATGTATCACAGTGCTTGGGTTTTGGGGTATGTTTCATATTTAGTTTGGTTTGGTTTTGCAGTACTAGAGACAGGCCCCAGGCCCTATGCATGCTAGGCAAACACTCTACCACTGAGCTACATCCCAGCCCTCTGGTGCCTGTTTCACAGGTACAGAAACTGAAGCATGGCCAGGCGCCTAGATGACTTTCTCGGTAGCTCCCATCCACGTTAGTGATGGAGGCAGAATAGGAACCAGGGCCATCCAAACCGCAACACGATGTCCCTATTCCCAGACCCACGTGTCTCCTCACACTCAGGTCACCTGGAAAAGTAAATCACTGGGCTAAGAGCCAGCATGCCAGCAATGGAAAGCAGAGTCTCGAGGTTAATGTCTTCAGGGACAGGCAGCTGGGCCCCAGGGACCTGCCACCCGGCTCCCCAGGGAGAGGAAGCCCAGGTGTGTGGAAGGGACCCAGCAGCAGGCTTAGCAGTTATGAAAGCTGAAGATTTCCACCCAGTCCCCACTTGGAGTAGCCAGGCTCATAGGGGAACATTACCCCGGGTCCCTGGGGCTAAGATTTTCCATGGTTAGCTTCTCCTCACAGGAAAATTTTGTTAGAAAGTTTAAATGGTATGACTATTTTTAAATAATGAGGCCCAGGGCCACACAGTGGCAGCTCAGAAGTACAGAAGACTGGGAGTCCCCTCCCTCTCTTTAGCTCCACATTTGAGTTCAGATGGCTGGACTAATGGGGGCAGGAATAAAGACCATTCGGTGAGGACAAGCTTCTACCCGCTCAGTGGTTCCCAGATAGGAGCAATTGTGTCCTCCAAAGGATATTGGATATCTAGGTTGTCCGGACTTGGAAGCAAGGGTTGCTCCTAGCATCTATAAGTAGAGAACAGAGATACAGCTAAGTGCCCCCCAGTGTACAGGGGTGTCCCCCAATCAACTGGGCCTGGACACCCATGCCTGCTCAGATAACCCTCTTCAAGGCTAACAGTTCTCAAACTGGAACCTGAGCCTGGAGCCCCTGCTGCCTGAGAGAACACAGATCATGGATCCCACCCAAGTCTCTGAGGAGGGGTCAGACTTTAAGCCTCTGTCAGGTTCCCAGGTTATACTTTGGTGTGCTGAGGGCTTGGTCTCCAGTGCACTGTTCGGAGGTGGGGTTTAGGGGAGAGCTTGGAAAAGTGAAGACTTTCACTTATTTATGGACGAATCCATGAATTGGATTCTTGGCGTGACAGCAGAGAGACCTGCCTCCACTCAGGTCTCCACTCAGGCTGCCTCCTAGTCTGTCAACTCCTAATTTTGCTGTTACACACGCAAGTGAAACACTATGCACAGAAAATAAATAAATAAATAAATAAATAAATAAATAAATAAATAAATAAATATATTTGGGTTTTTTTTTTCTTTTTTTTTTTCGAGACAGGGTTTCTCTGTGTAGCTTTGCGCCTCTCCTGGAACTCACTTGGTAGCCCAGGCTGGCCTCGAACTCACAGAGATCCGCCTGGCTCTGCCTCCCGAGTGCTGGGATTAAAGGCGTGCGCCACCACCACCCGGCTATATTTGGTTTTTTTTGAGACAGGGTATCTCTGTATAGTTTGGGTGCCTGTCCTGGATCTCGCTCTGTAGACCAGGCTGGCCTTGAACTCACAGAGATCCCCTGGCTCTGCCTCCCGAGTGCTGGGATTAAAGGCGTGCGCCACCACCGCCTGGCAAAATATATATATAATTTTTTTAAGCAAGGAAAAAGAAAACCTTCCTTCCCTGGGCCATCTAACGGTCTTGAGTCACAAGTACTGTAAGACCCTGATCCCTGACACCAACCTTCCTAGGTTCCTCCTGAGTAGAGGCATCACTGAGAGAGCTGTGTCACACAAGACTTCCTGCATTTCTTGTCCCCCGCAGACACCTGTAGACATTAGCACTGCCTATGCACCCCAGCAGCCCAGGGTCAAACCTTTTATGTCAAGTTCCTCCAACAGTGACTGTGATCTCTCAACGGGACTGTGGAGTCTAGAGAAAGCAGACATGCCCTGAAAACCCGACTTCTGTGTCTCATGATTATTCTTTCCGTGTGGGGTTCGAAGCTGGAGCTTCATGCATGGTGGGCCAGGCTGCACCTGGAAAGGTCCTGTCTGAGAAAGCCTTTGGCAGGGCTGTTCACGGAAGCATTATCTCCAGGCTTCTGTGCCCAATGTCTTGAATGTGGAGACCCCTCCCCACATTCAGTCTTTTACTCTGATCCATTCTTTGTCACCTAAGGTTGTTTGTGTAATCATACATTCTATTTTTTTTTTCTTCCCACCTAAATCTACCCTGGGACGTCGCCCGGTACACTTTGCGTCACACTTGAGGAGTGTAATGGAAATTACCTTGGGCTCCAGCAAGGGGGAATAGGAACTCCCAGAGTGGAATATTGCAACACACTAGCTTCTACCCCAAAGGGCTGTTGGATTCCTTTGTTGATGGGGAATTGCCTCTGGGTCCTTAAACTGTCACCTCTCACTTCAGAAAAAAAAAAAATGGAGTTGTTCAGAGGCCGGGTGAAAGGCCAGGGCAGAACTGAAGCCAGAGGTAAGAGGTGCTAACAAGTGGAGTCCCTGAACTCTTCATCCTCCTGCTCTACTCACCTGGGTACACTTCCCTTCCTAAGAATGAGTGAACACAGCTAACACAGTGGGGAAAATAGAACTGGAAAATCTTTATCTTCCTCAGCTCCCAAGAGACAGCTCATTCACAACAATCTCTCCACTTTGTCCATGTCTTCCTTTAGAATTTGTCCCATTTTTTCCCCCTCTCATCTTTCAGATTCTATCCCCATAGACAAATTTCATACTTTTCCAAGTCTTCTTCTCCACATTGGCTTCTGGAACACAAGTACACTAGGAGTCAGCAAACATATTGGCTAGCCTCCGAATCTGGCCCTTGGCTTGTTTTTTATAAATAAAGTTTTATTGGCACACAACCACAGTCCTTCGTCTGCATATTGTCTGGGGCTCCTTTTAAGCGACAACTGCAGAGCTGAGTAGTTGACACAGAAACTGGATGACCTAGAACACTTAAAATAATCATCTGGCTCTTGACAGAAATGTTGGCTAACCACTGCTCAATGTAAGAAGGAAAGAATAAATGTCATGGTAAGCTGCTTTCGAAGTGAATTTTTATAAATAGTACTGCATCTAGACTCCAGATTCTGGGCTGTGGCTGCCTTAGGCCCTGCCTGGCAATCAGCACAAAATGGGCCACAGAACTGGACTCTATCAGGATTTGCTGTGCCAAGAAAATGATGTGCTAATGACATTTGAAGATGACATTGGGTACGTAAACTATGGAGGCCTTTTCAAAAGAGCAACCAAGTCCCCAAAGGCTTGGTGAAGAAGGCTGAGTCATCTCACCTATAGAAGGAGACCATTATCTCCCTCCCTTCAGACTCCACAGGACTAGTTGAGGCCTTTGAACCTGAAGATGCCACGCATCAAGTGAGTCTGGGGTACCATCAGCAAAGAAGTCATAGGCTGTGTGTCCTGAGACAAGTTACAAGACCTCTCTGAACAAGGGTTGCTGTGAGACTAGACTCAAGAAAACAAGGTGCACAGGGCACCTCTGGGTGCTTGGCCCATGGCAGGAGCTGACTTGTTGGTTTCTGGGGCCAGAAGAAGGATGAGGAGAGGGAGGCCCTTGGATGGAAAATGAGAAAACAAATTGAATCTGGGTCTCAGGTAGCCCAGGCTGATGTCCAACATGCTGTGCAGTCAAGGATAAACGTTGGACTTCCCATTCTCCTGCCTCCACCTCCCAAATGCTGAATTATAGGCACGGGCAACTGCATCTGGTTTTTGCTGTGCTGGAGAATGGAGCCCAGGGCTTCCTTCAGGCTGGGCAAGCACTCTACCAACACCCCCAGACCCCAAATAAGCTAGCATACAAAGGACTGTGTGTGTGTACACGTGCACGCATCCTCCTTCCCCCCTGCTCCTTTCTTCTTGGTCACCTTCCTCTTCCCCCACAGTCCCTCTTCTCTCATACCTCCAGCTTCCATTACCCTCTCCCTTGTCATCCTCCCCTCCTCTCAGGTCCTCCCTCCCTCCCTCCCCTCTCACTGTCCCCTCTTCCCTTTTCTATTCTCAGGACTTACACACACACACACACACACACACACACACACACACACACACACACAAGTCTAGAGTCCAATATGAGAGAAGCATGCCGTGTGTGTGTGTGTGTGTGTGTGTGTGTGTGTGTGTGTGTGTTTTCTGACACTTCCCCTGTCTCTCTCAACATCACAGTCTCCAGGTCCCTCACGCCCCTGCCCACATCCTAATTTCCTGCTGTTTTCACAGCTGAATAAAATCCCACTGTGAACCCTGACCACGTCTCCTTCATCCACCACCTGCAGGTCGGTGTCTCGGTGCGCTTTAGATCCTGGCTATCATGACTACTACAGCCGTAAAACATGGACGTGCACGGATCTCTGAACCGTGCTGACTCTCCTTCGGAGAAGCACCCAGGTGTGAAATAACTGGATAATATGGCCATTCTCGCTTTAGTTTCCTGAGGAGCCTCCATACTGATTTCCACGATGGCTGCGCCAGTTCACACCCCACCCACGGGGGCTAAAACTTCTTTCTCCCGGGTGCAAAAGTTAAGGCCGTCCCCGAACCTCGGCACCCAGGATAAAAGATACCTTCACGAAGCACTGTTCTTTCTCATTTAATGATGCTGAGGATGGAGCCCAGGGTCGTGCTCACGCTAGACAATCACCTATAGTGAGGCACAACCCCAGTCCATAAGGAATAACCTTTAAAAGTTAAAAAATCAACACCAAAAACATCCATGAAGAAAAATGTTCGAAGTGTTAACTACGGACAGGCTCTAATTGTACCGACATTTGGGTAGGGACGGTGAGGCAAACTCTAAGTTTGGGTCACTGCTATCTTTGTATAAAACACTCTCTTTACCTTTTGTGAGCATTTGACATTTACCGGGTGTTTAAATATTGCATGAATGTATTTCCTATTAAAATACTGCGTCGTCTAGGTGTGCGGCACACACTTGTCATCCCAGCACCTGGAGAGAGGCAGGAGAAAAGTGACTTCAGGACCAGCCCGAGTCACACAGTGAGACCTTGTCGTCCCTCCTGAGCTGTGTGTCCATCTGGGTCCCTAGGCTTTGCTGACTTTCACCCACTACAGACCCTGGGTAGAAACTTGCTAAATATCTCATTCGCACAAGAAAATTCTCCCAGCAGTCCAGTGGGTATCAAACCCACTGTGCATGTGACTCCGCCCGCCGGGGGATTTAAACATAATAATGAAACAGTTGTTCTGGGTGGAGAGAAGTGGAGGCTTCATTCACTTGGTGTTTTTAAAAGCATGTCCGGACTACTTCGAACCTACCAGGTTGGTTATAATCAAAAAGACCGACAGTAGGGCGGGTGAGATGGCTCAGTAGGTAAAGGGCTTGCTGCCAAGCCTGACGACCTGGGTTCAATCCCCAGAATGCACAGAAGGTGGAAGAAGAGAATTAGCTCCTGCAAGCCGTCCTCTGACCTCTACACATGTAGGATGGCAGGCACATGCCACACACATACACACACAGATCCGTTAATAAATAAACGCAATACAGTTTAAAATGTAGCACTAAAGGACAATAACAAGTGTTGGCAAGCGTGCAGAGGAATTGAGCCCTGGTACACTGCAGGTGGGGGAGAGGAAACAGTGTAGCCACTGATGAGAACTGTCGGGGTGGGGGTGGGGGTGGTGTGTCTTCAAAACATTAAGCATAGAGTCCGCAGTTCCAAAGGTTGAGACTATGTATCAAGGCTTGCAGAGAGGACTATTCAAAGGAGTTATCATTCCTAACAGTCAACAGTGGGAACAGCCCGGATGACCAGCCCCAGATAAATAGTTAAATGGGCTGCTACAGCCCTGTGTATCATTCAGCCAGAAGGGAGGAACAAGCTGCTGGTGTGCACTACAATATGGATGAACCTTGAAAACACACTGAATGAAAGAGTCACATATGGAATGATCCCACTGACGAGAAATGTCCAAACTGAAAAGGGGGCGGGTGAGCTGGCTCAGTAGGTCAAGGAGCTGGCGGCCAAAGTTCACAACCTGAGTTCCATCCCTGGGATTGGCATGACTGAAGGAAAGGACAGACTCCTGCAAGTTGTCCTGGGACCTCCATGTGTATCCCATGATGCACTTATGTGTGTGTGCGCGCACACACGCACACACACACACACACACATACACACACACACTGTATATTTTTATTTTTAAAAGAAATCCCCAGAATCTAAAGAGACAAAGAGAATAATGGTTTATCAGAGGTTGAAGAAAAAGCCGTTGGGGAGTGGTGGCTAAGGGGACAACTTTAGGGTGATGGTTTCTGGAATTAGGGTCATGCTTCATGGCCTTGTAAATAAGATTTTTTTTTTTTTAAAAAAAGCCGGGCGGTGGTGGCGCACACCTTTAATCCCAGCACTCGGGAGGCAGAGCCAGGCGGATCTCTGTGAGTTCGAGGCCAGCCTGGACTACCAAGTGAGTTCCAGGAAAGGCGCAAAGCTACACAGAGATACCCTGTCTCGAAAAACCAAAAAAAAAAAAAGCATATAGTTTAAAAGGATGAACTTTGGTGGACATGGTGGAGCGTGCTCATAATCCCAAAAGACTCAAGACCGAGGCAGGACTATGAGTTCAGTCTAGCCTGGGCTGTAGAGAAAAACACCATCTCAAAAACAAGAAAAACAAAAACAAACAAAAAAAAGGGAATTATATCTTAAATGAAAACATCCTCCAGGTGACTCCAGCACCCACCAAGGACTCGGTGTCTGCCTGGTTAAAAGGGTGGGCTGGCAGTCACTGGCCTCATAGCTCAAGGCTCCTCTGGGGTTAAGGACTGGCGTTCCATAGCAAGTCACTGCTGTGCTAAACAGGGCTGTGATGTCCTTCCATCTAACCAGGAGGCGTCAGGGTGGAGGCTGTCTGCCCCCTGCCCTGGTCTCTCTCTCTCTGCCCCAAGTCAGCAGGGAGGGTGCTGAGCCAGGGCGAGGGGCCAGGCTCCCACTTTCATGAACAGACTCCACACCTTCACTAGCATCCAAGTTCTAAGCCATGACAGGTGCCAGGTTCAGGCCACATTATGCAGAACACGGGCAGGCAGAGGGGGCAAACTTACTGTTGGAGGCACTGGATGCCAAGGAGAGACATGGCTGCCCAGGATAGTCCTGCTCATACCAGGTTGCGCTAAAGGGGGAGGGCTGCCTCTCCTGACCCAGAGAGACTCCCATCCCTGCTTCTTCGAAGAAAGAGGCAAGTGCTCTCTTTCAGCAGCCTGCGCGATCAGGAGGCATCCCTAAAAGGCGTCCCACACCAGCTCTGCACTGTCCAGAAATACAATCCACAGTCAGCTGCTGCCTGCTGCCATGCCCAGGCAAGCCTGAACCCAGGTTTCTTCATGTCTTCAACAATGTCTCTGTCACCTAGCTGAATACACGTGCTTTTTGAGGTGACGATGGCCTTCGTGGGGAGAAAAAGTCTCTCCCATGTGGAAATCCCTTTTAGTACAAAAACAAATATGGGCTCGGTGAGTCTCCTATGTGAGGATGTGAGGGTGTGAGCCGGTTGACTGAGGTACCAGGCTTCTCTGGCGCTCACAGGTCTGGGAATGCTGGAGTGTTAGCACTGCTGAAACCACTAAGTTGGTGCCCTAGAACCTAAAGGTATCTGATGCCCAATTGCCTGGGAATATTGATTTCTTTTTAGGTCTCTAAAACACTCCAACATTCAGCTGGCAGGGGAATGGGCTGGCAGGTGTGTGTGTGTGTGTGTGTGTGTGTGTGTGTGTGTGTGTGTGTGTGTGATTACACTCCATCCGAAATGTCACATCACTCCTGGTGACTGCAGGACCAAATACAGCACTAAGATGTACCACCCAGCAGCTTCCTTCGTGATCTCTGGCCCTGCACTCTGGTTCATCTCAGAAAACCAGGACGTTCAGAGGAGCTTGGGAAAGGGCTAGGGTGTGGCTCACCTGGGAGAGTGCTTGCCTAGCATGCACGAAGCCGTGGGTTCTATTCCTAGTACTGCACAAACCCAGCATGATGATACACGCCTGCAATCGTAGCCCTTAGTAGGCAGAGGTGGGAAGTTCAGAAGTTCAAGGTCATCCTCCTCCGCTACCTAGGGAGCTGGAGGCCAGCCTAAGCTACATGACACAAAATCGATGAAGAGAGACAAAATTGATGGAGTCACACACACACATCCACACAGAGAGGGGCGAGGAGAGGGGGAGCCTGATACAATTCATCCCCCTAAACAGCCGTCTTGAGCTAAATGCAAGCGCACTTCAAAAGTCCTCAGACTCGAGAAGCAACCCAGACAACCACTTCCCGCACTTTAAGGAAATGATCGGAGAGTTTGCAGGCTGCTTGGTCGTCGTCCTGTTTTTGTTTGGGTGAGGAGAGTGTTGAGTAAATCCCTGTTTGCAGGCAGAGCCAGGTGATTCCAGAAGGGGCCCCTTCTGTTCCAACTGATGGCTAAGGCCTCTCTCTTTTCTACATCCTTGACTCACGCTAGCTCAGCAGCTATAAACAGTGTTTGTGCGCATGTTGCGTGCACACCCGTGTGGAGGCCAGAGGTCAACTTCAGATGTCAACCTTGCATGTCACCAGCTCCCTCTCTCTTTGTCTCTCTCTCTCTCTCTCTCTCTCTCTCTCTCTCTCTCTCTCTCTCTCTCTCTGTCCTCCCCCCCCCCTGTGTCTCCGTCTCTGTCTCTGTCTCTCTCTGGCATGGAATTTACCAAGTAGCCTACCTAGGTCAGTGAGCCCCAGGGACCCACTTGTCTCTGCCTCCCCAGTCCTGGGATTACAGTGTGTATCTCCATGCTGGGTATATGACTCACCTTTTTTTGTCGTGATAAAATATTGTGACCAAATACAATATAAAGGGAAGAGTTTATTTTTTGTCTTGTGGGTCCAGAGGGCTGGATGTCCAAGATGGTGGAAAGGACATGGCGGTCAGAGAAGAAGCGAAAGGTCACATTTCAGCTGCACACAGGAAGCAGAGAGCATGAACCGGAAGTGTCCCAAGGGTGTAAACTCTCAACACTCCACCCCCTAGAGACATACTTCCTCTATAAGGCTCCTGACTGACAGGCTCCAGAACCTTCTCCGAGGAAGTATCACTAGCTGGGGACCAAGTGTTTAAACACATGAGCCTATGGGGGACATTTCTCGTTCCAATCACTACAGCTGGTTTCTGAGGGCCACACACATTCGAAAGGGAAATATTTTATCACACTCTCTCCCCAGCTCATCAACAGCTGTAAATTTGACCAGTGCATTACAAACACTAAACATGATTTTTAAAAAAGGTCAAAAATCTCTATCTGAAATTGAGCAACCAGCTACTCTTCCTCCTCATCCCCCACTCAGGGACACAAAGCAAAAAAGTGAAAACATAAATAAGGTCCGTGAGAAGTTGGGAGTTTTCACAAAGTGAGAACATCAATACAGAAGAGGCTTCTTCAAAGTGCCTGCAAGAGGAAGAGCCCGAATGGCCCCCAGGACCTTCCCCTCTGGAACTGGGCCCTCGTATGTCCCCTTCCCTTCAGTGACCCCAGAGCAGGGGCCTTGCTTCCATCATTAGAGGAAGGCAAAGGCCAGGGGCAGCCCTCCACCGGTATCTCGCAGATTGGAGAGAAAGACATCCCTGTCGGCTTTGCAGAAACAGCGAACCGTCTTGCGAACACAGAGAGAGGCACACAGAAGGAGGGGCCAGAGGCAACTCCTAGGACAGGAGGCTGGTCCCCCAGTGAAAGCTGGAGTGAGCTCAGGGTCCTCTGTCAGAAAGCATCAGGGCATGAATTCTGCCAAGCAACTCGAGTGAGCATCTATCCGACACAGGCCTGGCTCCAGGAGAGGCTTCGGCTGAAAACACAACCCTGCCGATGGGGACTGCGACCACGTGAGATCCCGGGCCTGGGATCCAGCTGGCTGTGCCTGTGCTCCTGACCCATGAGACCATGGATTCAGAATGCAGGATATTTGAGAGCTTCCCAGTTCAGTTGTTTAAAACAGATAGTGCCAGACGGCGGTGGCGCACACCTTAAATCCCAGCACTCGGGAGGCAGAGCCAGGCGGATCTCTGTGAGTTCAAGGCCAGCCTGGTCTACAGAGCGAGTTCCAGGACAGGCTCCAAAGCTACACTGAGAACCCTGACTCGAAAAAACAAAATAAATAAATAAATAAATAAATAAATAAATAAATAAATAAATAAATAAATCAGATAGTAAAGGGCCCTTGTTCGCTTCCCCAGAGGCTTACTGCCTCTCCCCCAAAATCCAACACAAGTGCTACTGACTCTCACTTGATCCAGAAGGTAAAGTATATTATTTTTCTAGACTGTAGCTCAAGCATGACATAAGATTAACCAAGGCATGCCTTCACTTCAGGATGAGAACCTGCCATTCAAAAGGCTCCCTAAACATACCCAGACATGTTGTGATCATGCATGAGTACAAAGCCAGGACTTGGGGGGTGTAGCCCAGAGGAAGAGCATTTGTCTAGCGCATTCAGGAGGTCCCAGGTTCTGACCACATAAATCCCTGTGACCACATAAAATAATCAATAATAATAATAATAATAGTTGTATGGATGTATCAAAGAAGAGGAGGAGGAGAAGGAGGAAAAAAGGCCATTTTTATCAAAATGGCTGCCTGTATTTACTGACGATGTGGTGTGCTCCAAACAGGACTAGGCACTACAGATGCCTCTTCTTCAAATGGGTGAAGAGATCTGGCTGAGCGTCTGGGAGTTTGGACAGGCAAGCTCACATTCCGCTTGCTACCCCTTGCTTTGTGTGATCTAGTTTATCCTAAGAGTAACCGAATGATAACAACACGTCTTTAATAACGCATCCAGACTGGGGCTGCGGTTCAGTGGGTAGGGTGCTCGCCTAGCATGCATGAAGCCTTAGGTCCCATCCCCAGCACCACATAAGCCAGGCAGGAGAATCTGCTCATCAGAGTCAATCGGCCGGGGTCATCATCCACTGCACAGTGGCGTGGAGGCCAGCCTATGCTATATGAGACCCTCTCGCCACACCCTGCACAGCTTGGTCCTGGAAACCCGTCTGAGGAGGTAAGAATACAGAAAGAATGGACACACAGATATACACACACAGGAAAGCCAGAATTAGGGGGCAGTCTTGGGTTGCAGTTACCAGGGAAGAGGAATTGCGGTAACGACTTTTTGCACACTCCACCAACATCTGAACTTTGAACTAGAGGGAGGCTTTGCCATCCCTCCGAGGCTCATGTGTACAGGGAAGGCTTTTCCAGTTCTCCTGGGTCTGAGGGCATAGGTATCCGGGTCAACACTACCAAGACTTGTCTGTTCTTTACACATTCACTCAAAGCTTCCTTGGCTCCCCACACCCTGACCAAAAATAAATGTTTAAATGCATCCAACAACAGTGTATCAAGTCAAGTCCATCCGACCCCACTGTTCACTGCCAGGCGCTGCAAATGGAGTAGCTGCTGAGTTAGGTAGACAGCGACATGTATACTCCACCCAGCACAGTAAGTATGCACACCTCCAACCCTACTGTTGTGGAATATTATTTTAACTAGGCAAAGATGTGTTACATTTGTTTACGCTACGGAATATTATTTTAACTCTGTAAAGGTGTGTTACATTTTTTTGCGCTGCATTTGTTTAATGAGGTAAAAATGTGTTAGATTTGTTTATGTTTCAGGTTATTCCTTTAACTATGTGAAGGTGTGTTACCTATGTTTGTGCTGCATTTGTTTAACGATGTAAGGATGTGTGTTTAATTATGTAAAGCTGTGTTGCATCTGTTTCATCTTGCCTGCCTAAGGCACCTGACTGGTCTAATAAAGAGCTGAGTGGCCAATAGCTGGGCAGAGAGAGGGATAGGCAGCGGTGGCAGGCAGAGAGAATAAACAGGAGGGGAAATCTAGGCTCAAAAAGAATGAGAGAAGAGAACAAGGAGAAAGAGATTGGCAGGGCCAGAAGCCAGGCATAGAGGCAGAAGGAAAGTAAGATGTACAGGAAGGAAGGAAGGAAGGAAGGAAGGAAGGAAGGAAGGAAGGAAGGAAGGAAGGAAGAAAGAAAGAAAGAAAGAAAGAAAGAAAGAAAGAAAGAAAGAGAGAGAGAGAGAGAGAGAGAAAGAAAGAAAGAGAGAGAAAGAAAAGAAAGAAAGGAAGAAAGAAAGAAAGAAAGAAAGAAAGAAAGAAAGAAAGAAAGAAAGAAAGAAAGAAAGAAAGAGAAAAGAAAGAAAGGTAAAAATTCCTGAGGCAAAACGTAGATAAACAGGTTAATTTAAGTTAAAAGAGC
Organism: Peromyscus californicus insignis; assembly: GCF_007827085.1. Classification (NCBI taxonomy): domain Eukaryota; kingdom Metazoa; phylum Chordata; class Mammalia; order Rodentia; family Cricetidae; genus Peromyscus; species Peromyscus californicus. Next base: position 7,789,984 of record NW_026294540.1, on the reverse strand, counting down.
TAGCCAGAAACAAGCCTAAGCTAGGCCGAGCATTCAAAACTAATATTAAGTCTCCATGTCATGATTTGGGAGCTGGTTGGTGGCCTAAAAGAAGAAGTCTGCTATACCTCACCATGTGATTTTGGCAAAGACATTTTTTTGTTTCCTGAAAGTTTGAGAACTCACAGCAAGACTCACTGGGACCAAAAGTCAGTTCCCTCTTTCCTAGCAGAGAAACCCATTCCTCATTTCTGAGAAGATATTTGTATCCAGAGGGCCAGACATCTTACCTTTGACCTCAAACTCTAAGTGGAGACTTGGTTCTGAAGCGGCTGTTTTTCGAGTCAGAAATGTCCATCGTGGGCTAGGACTGTCGTTCACTGGGAGAGCATTCACCTAATACAGTGATTCTCAACCTTTCTAATGCTGGGACTGTTTAATGAAGTTTCTCATGCTGTGGTGATCCCCATCATAGAATTACTTTGTTGCTACTTTATAACTAATTTTTCTACTGTTATGAATTATGATGTAAATATCTGATATGCAGGGTATCTGATATGTGACCCCTATGGAAAGGTCATTTGACCCCCCCCAATGGAGTCACGACCCATGGATTGAGAATCACCAGCCTAGCATGTGAAAGGCACTGTGTTCAAATCCCAGCATCATAAGGAATTAAATTCTATCTTCCTGAACAAATAATTTCTAAGTAGATAATCAATTTTGAACCCAAATTGGACATTCTTGTGACAACCAAATACTCTAACCATGAAAGACTGAGGAAGGGAGAAAGGACCTTCAAGATGAATGTAAATTGGCTCATTTAAAAGTATCTCAGTGGGCATAGTGGTGTACGCCTTTAATCCCAGCACTCAGGAGGCAGAGGCAGGCAGATCTCTGAGTTTGAGGCCAGCATGGTCTATAGAGAGAGTTCCAGGACAGCCAGGGCTACATAGTGAGACCTTGTCTCAAAAACACACATTTACAAAAAAAAGTAATGTCTGTTTGGTTGGGGAGATGGCTTGGCCAGTAAAGTGCCTATCACAGAAGCCTCAGGACTTAAGTTCAATCCCCAGAACCCATCTTTAAAAACACCAGGCATTGGAACATGAACCTGTAATACCAGCAGACATAGATTCTGGGGGGCCTAATATACTTGGCAAGTTCCAGGCCAGTGAGAGACCCCATCTCACAAAAAAAGGGATGTGAGGAGGCTGAGGAGATGGCTCAGCAGTTAAAAGTACTGCCTGCTCTTCCAGAGGACCCTGGTTCAGTTCCCAGCACCCACATGGCAGCTCACAATCATCTGTGACTCCAGTTCCTAGGGACCTGACTCCCTCTTCTGGTCTCCTTGGGTACTACACATAGTACATATACCATACATACATGCAGGAAAACACCTATACAGATAAATATTAAAAGGGGGAGGGGGGTTGAGAGAAAGAGAGAGGAGAGACAGAAAGGTGGACAGTGCCTTAGGAACAATATTTAAAGTTGGCCTCTGCCCTTCACATGCACTCACAGACACATGCACATGCACCCACACATATGAATATGCACACAAATACATTCACACATAAATAAAAACTAAAACATATCTGTTCAGCCTGCCCCAATGTCTTACTGGCAATTTCATCACAGATATACTGGAGAACACTCAGAGAAGTAATGTGTCTAAAGGGAAGCGGCTCAGATACAAATTGGACTCCCTTCCACAAAACATTTGACTTTGGGCAAGCTCCTTAAGCACTCTGAGTCCCTGAGAGACAAGAAGATTGTTTCACGAGGTTATGAGGACATAGAAAACGGGTCCTTCATTCACAGCACTGAGTTCGGAGCCTGCAACCCTTTGACAACCTGAGCCACACCAGTCCAGGTGAAAGCATGGGCTTCATGCTTAGCACATACCAACTGAGATACTTTGGCCCAAGAAACTGGGACTCCATCCAGGGCTGGCAGGGATGTCAATTAGGAGAGTGTAGAGGATCCTTAATTATTAAAACTAGAGCTGCCTTACAATCCAGTCACCCTACCCCTGAGTGTTCACACACACCACAGTGATGCCAAACTGCTCACGGTAGGCGAGCATGGAACCAGGCCAGTGCCCATCAGAAGATGAGTGTGAGTGAGAAAATGTGGTATGCATACACACTGGAGTACTATTCAGCTGTAAAAAAGAACGGAATCATGGCATTTGCTGGACAATGGACAGAATCAGGGATCATGGTGTTAAGGGAAACAAGCCACACTCAGAATTATCAATATAGTGTTTTATCTCATGCGTGGATCTACAGGGAGTGGAGAGAGGGGCATGAACACAAAGGGGGGATGATTAGGATGTGGATGGGGAAAGGGGTCATGGGAGTAAGGATCATGAGGGATGTCCGCAATCCCAGTACCTCCTAAGCATGTGGAGGCCTCATGATGGAATGCCTTAACTTTGTGCAATTTTTTTAAATCAAAAATAAATTTTAAAAAAATTAAGCCTGGGATTGAAGTCTAGCCCTCAGCTGATTGAAATGCCAGTGGGTTTTAAGTGAAAGAGTGGGCATGAAAAGCACATGTCATTCAGCCTTGTCTCAGCTGGGCATTGTCATCGGCTTTGATGGGACAGTGGTAAGAAAGTCTACAAGTCACAAAGAAAAAAACCTGTCTCTGAATGCAGAGTCTCCCTCACACTCTATGACCACCCGGGGTCACACGGCAGGGCAGCCAGCAGTGAGCTCCAACAGCGAAGAATTAACGTGGCCACTATGGAAATGAGCGGGAGGAGCCTCAGAAAATTAAAGCTAGGGCTGTCATAGGATCCGGCCACCCAAGTCCTGCGTGTTCACATAAAGGAGTCCACGTGTGACTTGTATCTTAACAGCTTGGTAACAAACAACACAGGGTCACAGAGTGTGGCCACAGTCAGCCAATAAAGGCAGAGGCGCGTCCAGGTGAACGTGACTCTTTGGTGAGCCATGAGTGTGAGTTTAGTAGAAGCAGACCTTCAATGTGGCACAGAAGATGTCTTTATTAAAAGGGTGTTCACGGAGGCCAGCAAGACGGCTCAGTCCGTAAAGGGGCTTCCCGTCAAGTCGGACAGCCTAAGTTCAATCCATAGGACCCGACATGATAGAAGGTAAGAACCCGCTCCTGAAAGTTGTCCTCTGACCCCCACATGTGGGTTGTGGCACAAATGTACACATAAACAAATAAAAAGAGAATAAATGTGATCTTTTTTTAAACAGCTGTCGAGATGGCTCAGTAGGTGATGGGAACTGCCACACAAGTCTGGCAACTTGAACTTGATGCTCAGGAACTATGTAAAGGTAGAATGTGAGAACCAACTTCACAAAGTTGCCCTCTGACCTCCATATGTGCCATACCATGTGTGTGCCCACGTTTCACACACACACATGCACATGCATGCACACAACACACACACACATCACGCATATACACACCATCGTCATCATAATCATACATAAAATTTTAAAATGAGCGGTGCTCATGGGGACTAGAGAGATGACTCAGTAGGTAGTATGCTTGCTGTGCAGGCGTGAGCACCTGTATCTGGACCCCCAGCACACACATAAAAGCCAGGCATGGCAGTGTGCCCATTGCTGGGGGCAGGAAACGTCGGGAAAAATCCCTGGAGCCCAAGAGCCAGGCAGCCTAGACCAAATGGCAAGCCCCAGTCCTATGAGAGACCCTGTTCCCCAAAATCAAGGTGGAAAGTGATGGAGAAAGATACCCAAAGTCAACATCAAGCCTCTATGTATGATCACAGACGAGAGTGCACACACACACACACACACGTGCACACATACACACGCACAGGTGTGTGCACATGTGCACACATGTTCATTGCTATGGCTGGTCACTAGGTATCAACTTACAGTGAGGGATGAAGGCGGCACTCTGGTGTGCGACTGCACAGAAGTGTGACTCTCCACGCTAACTCACAGACAGCATATCAAAAAAAATAAATAAATAAAAGCTAGAAGGAAGAATCTTGAATGTGTCTGCCACAAAGAAACATTCGATGCCAGATGAGGAGGAATTCTTCCCTGATCTGAACATTAACAATACTTACATGTACTCCAACATCATGAGCATAGGGTCATTTCTACATGTCAGTAAAAACTCACAGCGAAATGCACGCAGTTTTTATGCACCAATAGAAAAGGCAATAACATATCCTTTAGCTATTCACTATTTATCCAAAATTTGAACTTTGGATTTTGTCCTGCAACCTATCCAGGAATAGACAGCTCAAGCTTCCCAATAAGACCAACACTGCACCCCTGTTCCCTGTCCTCCCCCCCACACACACCCTGCCCTTGTACACACACACACACACACACACACACACACACACACACACACACACCCTGCCCTTGCCCCCTTCCCCCCACACAAACACACACACATACACACACACCCTGCCCTTGCCCCCACAAACACACAAACACACACACACACACCCTGCCCTTGTCTCCTCACCACACACACACACACACACACACACACACACACGCACGCACGCACGCACGCACGTAGAGTGCTGCGGTCCGTGTACTAACAAGCTGATGACAGTCAGTGGATGGGAAAGATGACTCGGCCAGTAAAGTTCCTGGTGCGGAAGCATGAGGACCAGAGTTCGGATCCCCGGCACCCATGTGAAGAGCCAGGTGCGTAGAACACGCCCGTGATCCCAAGGCTGGGGGTGGGCACCGAAACAGGAGGCTTTCAGAGCCTGCTGGCCACCCTCGCCAACCGCCAAGCTCTACAGAGACCCTGCCTCAAAATCCAGTGTAGGACGATAGAAGCAGCCCCAGAGGTCAGCCTCCAACCTGCAGACACGCAGACCTTCGAGGCCAAGGGTAGGCTGTGACTGCAGAACTCAGGAGGCTGAGGCAAGCGGGTCCCAAGTTCGAGATGAGCCAGGCTACGGAGTGAGACCTTGTCTCCATTTTTTTTTTTTTTACATTTCCTTTTTTTTTAATTTAAGACACTTTTTTAATTCATTTTGCATACCAACCACAGATCCCCCTCTCATCCCTCCTCCCGCTCCCCCAGCCTTCCCCCATTTTTTTTCTTTTCCTTTTTACATTTCTTGTTTTAATTTAAGAAATTTTTTGTTCATTTGTCTCCAATTTTTTAAAAAGGATTTTGTAAGTTTTTTTTTTTCCCAAATTGTTCGCATGCTAAATATGGAAGACACGAAACTCCCATGTCAAGAGGGATAACTCACAAGGAACAAGACAGTGGTCCTGACACTATTGAAAGCTGTGCTCTCCCAGCCCCACAGGGTAACTCATCACCCCACAACCCCTCCACCCCACACCTCCACACCCTTCCATCCTCACCACCACCCCCAAACCTACAGCCCAGTCACATCGGGCAGGGCTGACATTTCCAGGAGGATCCAAAAGTCCAGCGTGTGTGGCTCAGATCCCTGACTTTTCCTCATCGGCTCTGTTTAAATGCAGCCCGTCTTTAGGATATGAGGAAACGGGGCCAGTCAGGGTGTTTGCCTCCGAGCCAAGCCTGACAAACGAAGTTTCACCTCTGGGACCCACAGAGTGGAAGAGAACTGACTCCCACCAGTTGTCTTTGACCTCCATATACCTGCCATGGAGTAAACACAAATACACAAACACACACACACACACACACACACACACACACACACACACTAAATGAACAAATAAATATTTTTAAAAAGAAACTAGAAAATGGATACCAGTAGCATTATGCGCCCTACCCACCAAGAAATAAATATCCTAGCATGTGGGCATGCCTGTAGTGCCAGCTACTTGGGAGGTGAGGCAGGGGGATTGCTTGAGCCAAGGGGTATGAGACCAGATTAGCCAAGGCAACAGCCTCATCTTGTTAAAACAAACTCCCCAATATTGTCTATATACTGGACCTTCAACCATGTATTAGTTGGCCTCTGCTAAGCAAGCTGTACTTTTTTATCTTCTCTGCACCCACCCAAGGTCCTGTGAGGGAGGAAATATTACCTGTCCCATCTAAAGGATGAGGCCACAGTGGCTTAAGGATGCTAAGCCCAAGTCCCAGCTCTGAGAAGTATCAGATTTCAAACTGAAACCCAGCTGGGTTTAACTCCTAGGACCATACTCTCAACAGCTGAAGCGCTGTTTCCCAACTGTCACCTGCCTACCTTCCCCGTGGCCTTGGCCACCACCACCACCACTGCGCATTTGAAAGTAGCAATTACCATCGATTTTAAAAATGCCTATTCAGCGGAGCTACAGAGATGGGTCAACAACTTCCCACCACCCACTTCAAGAGACTCACAGCCACCTGTATCTCCAGCTTCCGGGGTGTCTGGCGCCCTCTTCTGACCTCCACAGGCACCTGCACTCACATGCACAAATACACAAATACACACACACCCACACCCATACACACACACACATACATACACACACACATACACATACACACACCATACATACACATACACCATACTTACACACACCATAAATACACATACCACACACATACACATATACACCATACATACACATACCACACACACATATACACACTATACATACACACCACACACACATATACACACTATACATACACACCACACACATACACATATACACCATACACACACATACCACACACACATATACACACTGTACATACATACCACACACACACATCACACCACACACACACATACACACACACCATACATACATACACATACCACACACACACACACACACCATACATATACACACCATACATACACATCATACGCGCACACATACACACCACACACACACACACACACACATATGCACACACACACATCACACCACACGCACATGCACATACCTTAACCCCCAGTCACCTTGAGCATCCCTTATGGTCAAACGTATCACATGCAGGGGAGCTCAGAACTCCAGAACTGACAAGAAGCCCGGAAGGGACAGGTGAGTCCCAAGAACAGAGATAATGGCTGTGAGCCATGTAGGTGACCGGGCTCAACTGTCCCACCAGAACAGCTAGCAACTGCAGGACTCAGGACCACTGTGGTGGCCTCTGCTTCCTTCAAGGACAGCAAGGCACAGAAGATAAGATATCAACGACCAAGAGGCAGGTGGAAAGGGCTCGGATCACAGCTGTGTGTGAAGGTTGGATATAGCAGATGGAATAAAACCACAAAACACAAATGGTGTGCTCGAGGCTTTCTGGAAAGATTTGGACTGTTGTATCTAGTGTGTGTGTGTGTGTGTGTGTGTGTGTGTGTGTGTGTGTGTGTGTGTGTGTTCTCTCTCTCTCTCTCTCTCTCACACACACACACACACAGAAAGAGAGAGAGACAGAGAGAGAGAGAGAGAGAGAGAGAGAGAGAGAGAGAGAGAGAGAGAGAGAGAGATTGCTCTTGAAGTACCTAGTCAAGGATAACCTTGAACTTCTGACCCTTCTGCCTCCACTTCCCGAGTGCTGGGATTACAGACATGCATCAGTACATCCAGTTTATGCTGTGCTGGGAATGGAACCCAGAGCTCTGTGCATACTGGGTGTGTGCTCTACCCTCTGGGCCATGTCCCCAGCTCTTTGTTCTGACCTTAAATAGAGGAGGAAAAGCTGATGGAGGTGACGTAAGCCTGTCATCCCAGAACTGGAGAGATTAAGAGTGGATCAGGAGCTGGGTGTGGTGGCACACACCTTTAATCTCAGAGGCAGAGGCAGACGGATCTCGGTGAGTTCAAGACCAGCCTGGTTTACAGAGCGAGTTCCAGGACAGCCAGGGCTACACAGAGAAACCCTGTCTCAAATCGAGGAGGAGGAGAAGCAGCAGCCATAACCTCTTGTCTTCACACTGCTCTCCTCTACAAAGAGACAGGCTCAGATTCCACGGCACTCAGGAGACGGCTTGCATGAAATTCCACCCCCAACCCTGGAGCCTGTGACAACACAGAAAGCTGGTCCCCTCCCTCGCAGCTGCACACTCCATAGTTCTGAGGTGAGAGGTCACCATTTGTGTTTCTAACAAGTGGGACGCCCAGGTGACACCCCTGTGGGCGGTCAGAGGTGCCACTTTGAGAAGCAACAACCAACACTCTTAGGGAGTGTTGGGCAGTTAGGGGCTCTCGGAGAAGAAGTCGGCACAGTGGAGAAGTGACAGTCACACCTAGTTCCTTCCGACTACAGTGACAACCCCCTGCATCACCAGCCCTGGTGACAACTACCTTTGTTCAGGATGGAGCACACACACTGTTTAAGGGACAGGGTTGATGAAAAGCCCAAAGAAATAAATCCTCCAGCCTGTGACTCAGAGAGGCCAGGGCTAGGAGCTCAAGGCGACACTCGGCAGGTGTCTCCGGTGAGATCTGGTCTCCAGGGGAAGGTGGAACAGCCGCACCCCTCTCCTGACACCCCACGCTAGCCAGTCTACAGGGCTGCGCTGACGTCAGCCCCAGTGGAAACTGCTCTCCTGCCCTGACCTGTTTAGCGTTAAGGACACAGACCAGAGGGCGCGGGAGAATATCAAAAAAAGCGTGAATGGAAAAACGGGATCAGAAAGGTGAATGGAAAAACGGGATCAGAAAGCAGCCACCTGGAAGAGCGCGAGGCTGACTCGGCGAACCTTACCCTGTTCAGTTACGGAATACAAATGGAAAAAAAATAATCATCAGAAGAGGTTTCCAAAAACATCTGGGGATGGGGGTGCAGCCACATCAATTTTTTAAAAAAAAAAAATATCCTTTATTATTCCTCTAAGACTATAAAATAATGACTTCAAAATCATGTCCTCGCCACGCTTCCTTAGGGGCTAGAGAATCACGGAGAAAGTATTTAAAGTAATGACATGCTTGACTTCTAGAGAGAAAAGGGCTTCCTGAAAGGTCTGATAAAGCTAGAAGATTCTAGAAGATTCTGGTCAGGTGAAAGGAAAGAGAAAGCAGACTGTATTTCTTTCCTTTTCCTTTTTTCCCTCGCTCTGTACCCCAGGCTGGCATCAGACTCACAGCAATTCCCCTGCCTCAGTCTCCCACATATGGTATGAGCCACCACCCTTGGCTCTCAATTTGTATTCCAAGCTGAAATAAAAATAATTCACATATGGAAAAGCAAATCCGAGAACATATTCAAATGAGTTTCTCATACAACCACATCGGGCTGTTTCTAAAGAAACGTCGGGGGAAAGAAAAATAGTTTAAAGACTCATCAGCTGTGGCTCTGCTTGGCTCTGTTTTTCCCCAGGACTGTGTCCACTGGTCTCAGCTTTCTCCTGGATGGAATATCAGGACCCCTCAGCAATGCAAATCCTCAGCAATGGAGAGCAGGGCAGCTTTATGAGATGCACGAGGCTACTCATGTCTGCGCAAATGTGGCCGTGGAGACACTCACCACCGCTTTTAAGGAAATGCACCAGCACAAAGCATTCCTTGGCAGCTCGCCTGAGGAACAGAGCCATGGGCAGACTGTATTTTTTTTTTCAATACAGTGGCAAGAGCCACCATGGCATCTGCCCTTTCTCCTCCCTTGAGAACGTCACACTCTATACATTCTGTGACAAGGAGTCAGTTATCAATCGAGTGTGTTTTCAGATCCTCCATAGAGCTGCATGATTCTCCAGTCAGATATATATATATTTTTTTTACTATTATTACACTAATTTGTGCATTTGAGGTTGGGAACACCTGGGTGCCATCGTGGACTTTTGCTGGTCAGAGAACAGTTTGTAGGAACCAGTTCTTGCCTTCTACCACGTGGGTCCCAAGGATCGAACTCAGGTCCTCAGGCTTGGTGGCAAGTGCCTTTACCTACTAAGCCATCCTAGCAGCCCCTGTCAAAGATATTTCAATGTCAGCCACAGGCTGAGGCAGGAGGATCATGAATTTGAAGCCAGTTTGGGCTACAGAGTAAGACCCTACCTCAAATGGGTTATGCTAACATAGGTTACCAAGTTCAATTGCTTCGACAAATATTCTATTACAAAGAAGAGGCAGGCATGTCAGACAGACCACGTGTGAACTCCCACAATGCACTTAACCACTGTGACCATGAGGCAGTGAGGCAGTGAAGGATTCTATTCCATTTCCGTATGCCCAACGGCAAGCGGGGAGCTACATCCCAGAATGATGAAAGTTCAGCCCCTCCCCGCCCAATCAGGATTGTAATTCACTACTGGACCCGTCTGCCTTTCACCACTGCCTTTCACCACGGCAGTCCAGGGAGACTGAACCCAACCCAGGTTGTCAGGATTGACTGCAAGTGCCTTTCCCTTCTGAGACAGCTCATTGGCCCCAAGATGCCAAGTGCCTCTAAACCTTCATGCATGATAAAACTTCTATACATCCCTCAAAACCCATCTCAACGGCCTCTTCTTCTGTTCAACCTTCCTTAGCTGCGATCAATAACAGATAAGGTTAGAGAAAAACTGTGTCACTTGGGGAAGGGGGCTGGTAACTTGGGAGTCTGATCCGGGTTATTGTTGTATCTCATCTGCATTGCTGGAACAAGAGCAGGTTTGATAGAAGAAACAAGTTCCTCTGTTCAACTGCACAGAAGAAATAAGTCCCTCTGTTCAGCTGCACAGAAGAAACGAGTTCCTCTGTTCAGCTGCACAGAAGAAACGAGTTCCTCTGTTCAGCTGCACAGGAGTGTGACCATACATGTGACATCTTCAAGCGGTACATATGAGGTTAAGAAAGATACAAACCATTCCATTTAGATGATCTCAGTACGTAAGAGGTAAGGGCCGGCAAGGTGGCTTAGTGAGGAAAGGTATTTGCCACCAAGCCTAGTGACGTGAGTCCAGTCCCCAAGACCCGCATGATGGAAGGAGAGAACTGACCCCCACAAATTGTCCTCTGACCTCCACATGCACTCCCGATGCTCCCGACCCCACACACATACCCTGACACACAAAATAAATAAATAAAGGGGAAGGGAAGAAACCAAAAATATTTCCATAAATGCCTTTGGGTGATGGGATGATGGGATGGCACTATGTACCTCTTAACCCTTCTACATCTGGTCCCAAATGTTCAACGGGGAGTCAGACACAAAAATGTAAAACATAGGGAAAGCAGACACGTTAAGGAAGAACGAACTGATCTTAATACTTCAGAGGCAATCCCTTTCAGTGACTGCAGCCATTGGACATCTTATCTTAGGAACGTGTGAGTTGGGTTCCTGCGAAGACAGTGAACCATCAGCCAGGGGACTTATCTAGTTTGTTTTGAAGTCCCCATCAGCTGGTGTCCTCTAGGCAAACACTGTTTCTAGCAGCTCCGAAAACAGTTTGTTCTGAACTCACCTATTATCAACAGACCTGGAGGATAGGGGAGGTGGAGACAGGGTGGCTGGGACATCTGTGTCCCCTCCCCCAATCCTCTTCATAGGCAGATTGCTCCATCCCCAGGTGGCCCCAGAGCAGCAATGTCCTGGGATTTGCATAGTGCCATTTCTGGCCCAGGACTCCGGGACCTGGTTTCTTTTGAGCTCTAAGTGGATCCTGTGTCACTGCCTCAAAGAAAACTTAAGAAAATGTCTGTCCCTGTCCAGGACACGGTGGCTTCTGCCAGATGTGCAGAGAAACTATCACACCTCATCTCGCCCAGCCCTTCCACATAACAAGCCTCAGCCCCTTTAAGCTGTCAACCTGTCCATGTAGTGGGCTGAATAACATTCCCCTAGAATTCATTCCGATGTGGAACATCGGAATGTGGCCTTACTTAGAAGGTGCATCTTTTTTACACACGATGACAGAAAAAAAACTGAGAGGTAGCCCAATAAACTGGCCTGGTCCCTACATCCGATGAGAGCATCCTTATAAGACACAGAAATAGGACACAAGGTAGAGACAGAGAGAAGGCCATGTGAGGACGTGGGCAGAGATGAAGAGTCACACTGCTCTGAGCCAAAAAACTCCAAGACCACCATATGCTAAAAGACACAGGAGTCTCCCCTGGAGCTTTTGGAAGGGGCATGGTCCAGCTGAGACCTAGATTTGTAGACTTCCGTGGAATTCTGGCCTCCAGAATCACAAGAGAATATATTTCTGATACATCAGCCACCCGAGTCGTGATGCTTTGGTACATCCACTGTAAAGGACAGAAGCACTCATCCTCTGATCTATGAGTGACCCTGCAGCCTGGACCATTGCCTGTCTGTCTGAAGCCCAGGATGCCCCGTACCAACCTCTCCCTAGACTTTTCTTCTCTGTCCTTCCCTCATTCTGAAGCAGTGGACTCCAGGGCTCCACCCACTTCCAGTCTGGGTGAGATGGTACATCCTACACCCTGCCTAGCAGACATCTCAACTGGACACTGGGAAGGATAACATGCTGGGACCAATGTGCCCTCAAGAGGACCAAAAAAGTGACCCATGTTAAGTGCATTACAACATTTGGGGAACCCAAGATTTTTTTTTCCTCTCTCATAATAGTTTATTGATACAGTACATCTACAGTCAGTGTCCATTGTATCTATTATTAGCCCCTTCTCCTAGGGTGTTCTTTATAGCTTCAAATGAAAACTGAGTGTGGGGGATTGAATAGGTATGGCCCCCCATAGACTCATGTGTCTGAATGATTGGCCTATAGGGAGTGGCACTATTAGGAGGTGTATGGCCTTGTTGGAGGAAATGTGTCACTATGGAAGCAGGCTTTGAGGTCTCATATATGCTCAAGCCACCCCCAGTATGAGACAGTTCACTTCCTGTTGCCTGTGCATCAAGATACAGAATTCTCAGCTCCTTCTCTGGCACCATGTCTGCCTGTACACTATGATGGTAACGGACTAAACCCCTGAAATTGTAAGCCAGCCCCAAGTAAATGTTTTCCTTCAGAAGAGTTGCTGTGGTCATGGTGTCTCTTCACAGCAATAGAAATCCTAACTAAGATGCAGAGTCAGGAGGATTCTGGGATTCCTGGGAGATTCAGAAACTTAGTCACTGATGAATAATAAATTCCATCGGTTTTGCAGACGATCAGCCTGTCAAGCTGTGATTTGTTTGATTCCTGCAATCACTTTGCAGAGAGGTTATTGTCCCAAACAGAAGCCCAGTGAGTTGAGTTCAGACCCAACTAGCATTTTCTGCTGTGATCCCTGATAAGCTCTCTGATCTATTCCCTTCTCTACCCAGGTCTGCCTCTTGGGCTGGTGATGGATGAGAGCCAATCACTTACTTTTATTTTGAATTATGTACAGGTATGTGTTCCTATGTGGGTGTGTGCACATGAATGCAGGTGCCCTTGGAGGGCAGAAGAAGGCATCCGATCTCCTGAAGCCGGAATTACAGGAATAAGTGAGTTGCTCAATCTGGGTGCTGGGAACTGTACTTGGGTCCTCTGTAGAAACAAGAACACACTCAGCCACTCAGCCATCTCTCCAGCCCCAAGAGCTGATAATCTGATGGAAGCAGAGAGCGATAAATTTCTACATGTGTGAGCTGTGTTCATGCTGTGAGCACTGAGGCTATGACACGGGGTGGGGATGGGGATGCCAGCAGAGCATCTTATAAAGACAAGGCCATTAGGGACCCATTGAGGAACCCAGCATCTCAGTTGGGCAATGAAAGTGAAACAATACCCAACGGCAGCTAGGACACAAGTCACTCAAAGTCACTACTGTACCAGGAACACTCTGTGCCCACAGTGACTTTTTGCCATGCCAAAAAAATCAGGATTCAAGATCTAACGAAGGGCTGGGGAGACAGCTCAGCAGTTAAAATGTCTGTTTCAGAAAGCAATCATGAGGACCAGAGTTTGGGTCCTCAGAACCACGTACATGCCACATGGTTGTGACGGCCCATGTAATTCCAGTACTCGGAAAGCAGAGACGGGAGACCCTACAGCAAGATGACAAGTGAGACTAGCCATACTGGCAAAAGCCAGGTTCAACTGAGAGACCCTGCCTCAAAGAATAAGGTGGAGAGCGATCAAGGAAGACTGGACATCAGCCCCTGACCTACACACACACACACACACACACACACACACACACACACACACACACACACACACACACGTTCACCTGCACATATGTATGCACACCACACATATACATGAAAATAAAGCGTTCTAACAAGTCTCACTAACCACCCTGCTTTCATGCCACTGCTATGACAAAGCATTATTATTATAATTTATATATTATAAACAACAGACATAACTTTCTAATGGTTCTGGAAGCAAAGTCTAGAGCAAGGTGCCAGGGTAGTCAGGTCTAGTGAGGTCTCTCTTCAAGGTAACAGCCAGCCAGCTTCCCACTGTGCCCCCACGTAGTGGAAAGAAAACAAGAGAGCTCACTGCATCTCTTTAGTGAGGCCACTAACCCCACTCACAAGGGCCCCACCCTCATAGCTCCCTGACCACCAAATGCACACCACTGACATCATGACATTGGGGGTTTGGATTTCAGCACAGGCATCTGAGGAGGACGCAGACATCTGCTGCACTAAGCTTATAGACACACTGGGGCAGAGGCCTTCCAGCTGAGCTGAGGTGACCTTGAACTTGCTCTTTGAGATGATATTTAACTAAATCCTAGAGAGATCAGAAAGTAAGGAAGTAGAGTTGAGAAACACAGAAGGATCTCTGTCGTCAGGCCGGTCACAGACAGAACTCCCGGGAAATCCCAGGCAAACCACCATCCTGCTGTCTTTTCCATGAGTCCCGACAAGTTTAGAGGTTGTGGTGTGAGATAAATGCTAAAACAATCTGAACTTTTCCAAGACTTGCTTCTAATGCCACCTCCTTCCTGACATCTTTCCCCAAGGCTCGAGGAAGAATTCAGATCTCACTTGCACATCTGGAGTGCTGTCCCACCCACGCCTCCCCGACCCCCTACCACATACACATGCCCAGGATCACCTTCTCTACTACTGAGTGGATTTTGAGAAAACAGCCAACTTGTCACTTTCCAAAATCAGTCAACCACCCTACCTCCAGTTCTCATCCCATCCCCGCCCCACACACACACACACACAAACACACAGTTCTAACCCAATCTGACACCAACCATGTCTGGAAACCAAGATATGAGGGACCTCAAGGTCTCCCAGATGAATTCCCAGGGGTCTCCTCTAAGTTCACTCAGGAATTTTACATTAATGTAGAATGAGCGTATGATGCACCTGTGCAGCTCCTGAGCACACATCTGAGCACACACCTTAGTCAGCAGACCACAGAGACATCTGCTCACATGTGTTTACTGCCACACTGACCAGGGTAGCCAAGTTGGAAGACAGCCTTGATTTCCATCAACAAATGAACAGATAAAAGAAAAACATGATCTGGGGCTGGAAAGACAGCCCAGCAATTAAGAGCACTCCCTGCTCTTGCAGAGGACCCCAATTCAGTTCCCAGCATCCACATGATGGGTCGCACAGGCCTGTAGCTCCAGTTCCAGGGGATCCGACGCCCTCTTCTGGCCTCCATGGGCAGCAGACATGCACAGAGTGCATGCACATGCAGGCAGACACTCATAGACATAAAATAAAAATAAATAAATCTTTAAAAGAAAACAAAAGAAGACGTGATATTAGGTGAAATAATCTAGACTCAAAATCTTATGTAGAATTTAGGAAGTGGGGGAGGGGGAGGAGGCGAGGAGGAGAGGATGGTGGGGAGGGAGAGAGGTGATGTGAAAACAGAAAGGGTTACTTCGGAGACACAGGGAAGAGGCGAAGCAGGGGAAGAAAGGACAAGAGAGACACGGGTGACCGCAGTAAAAGTACAATGCATACTACCACAAAAACGTCATCATAAAACAGAGCGTTTTGTGTGACAGAACACACTAGAAAAAAATGGGAGTGGCTGGTGAAGTTGGGGTTATAAGTCAGTGGAAGGGCATTCATGCGCTGCCCCCAACCCCAGCCCCAAAAATGTACTGTGGAGTGAAGGCCACCCTGGAATCCCAGCACTCGGGAAGCTGAGGCAGCAGCAGGATTGCTGTGTGTTCAAGGCCAGCCTGGTCTACACAGTGAGATTCTGTCTCAAAGTAAGAAGTTTTTTTCTTTTGCTTTTGAGATAAGGTATCACTCTGTAGCCCTGGCTGGCATGGAACTCAAGATCCATCTGCCTCTGCGTCCTAAGTGCTGGGATTAAAGGTGTGTGCACCACACACCTGGCTAAGGAGTTTTGTTTTGTTTTGTTTTGCTTTGCTTTTTATGGGTTTCTTTCTATTTTTTTTCCCCCAAGACAGGGTTTCTCTGTGTAACAGCCTTGGGTGTCCTGGAACTCACTCTGTAGACCAGGCTGGCCTCGAACTCACAGAGATCCACCTGCCTCCCGAGTGCTGGGATTAAAGTCATGTGCCACCACTGCCCGGCATGATTTCATTTATTTTTATTTTATCTGCATGAATGCTTTACCTGCACATATGTCTGCATGCTGTGCGCATGCCTGGTGCCCATGGACGCCAGAAGAGGGGGCCACAGATCCTCTGAAACTGGATGGCTGTGAGCATCACAGGGGTGCTGGGAACTGAAGCCGGGTCCTCTGGAAGAGCAGCCAGTGCTCTTAAGTGCTAAGCCATCTCTCCAGCCCCAGAAGTGTTTTAAAATAAAAATTTCAAGCTTTTACTTCAAATTTAAGTTTTCAGAATAAAACCCAGGCCACATACCTGCTAGGTGACCCGGACACGAAAGTTAAAAGCCAGGGCTGCCTAGAGCTCTCAGCAGCTCTAACTTATAACACAGTTGGCACCAAGCCGCAGCACTTTAATTATCACAGGCTAATGAGACTTGAACTTCAGCAGATTCAATACACAGGATCACGCCCCATCCCCTGAGTGAAGACCAAATATAGTTTATTCCTATGGCCCGTTCCTCCTCACACTTCGGGAAAACTAAGCCACCAAATGCACAAGCAGGCCTGAGGCTCCCCAGGGACCAAATGACCCACACAAGAGCAGGTAGGGCCCACTGAATTTTAATGAAAAGTTTATTCTCAGCAAAATACTTTCATCGTTGATGTCAGGCAATGACATGACCTGTTTTTGCAAAAATCGCCTGTGTTCGGTTTGGGCGGGTTGGTTTAAGCCTTCACTGCTGTTGGGCATTGGTGTGGACATATTAGATCCAATGCCTTGGTGTGGACATTAGAGTTTAATGTGAGCTCTGTGGGTGCTTGGGGATGGCTCATCCTTCACTGCGGTCAGCCATTCTGCTCACTGTAGGATAAGGATTAGCCTCCCTGCTCTGTTCACCAAGTCCTATGGAATATCCTCAACCAAGTCATGATCACAGAACATCTCTAGACTTTGATAAACGTCCCAGGCTAGGATCTGGTCTTGCGGGTCAGTGAGATGGCTCGGTAGACAGAGGCATCTATGACCAAGCCTGGCAAGCACAGTTCAATTCCCGGGACTCACGTGGTGGGAGGGAACTGTTTCCTCCAAGCTGTCCTCTGACCTCCACATACAAGCCGTGTGTGCACACAAACAACAATCCAATAAATTAACACAATTTAGTAAAAGAACTTGACTTGTGTGGGAGCTGTTTAAGTAACAAGAAAAATAATAGCATTTGTAGGAGGTACCTGAGAGTCTTTTCCTTTACTCATAAAGGAACCAGGCTTGAGAAGCCCCACCCAACACCAGGGAGGGATGATCCAGCTGCAGATGCAGCCTGGTAGCCCAGGCTCTGAAGCCACACAGTCCGTGGCCTCTCTGGGCTCCACGCTCACCTCAGCAGCAGCCCACCGACACAGACAGCTCCCAGGCCAAGGCCCTTGTCACGTGTCACTTCAGTTGTCAAACTTTGAAACGAGGAGACATTGAAAATGAAAATGTGGGAGCTGGAGCGATGGCTCAGCGGCGAAGAGCACTGGCTGCTCTTCCAAAGGACCCGGGTTCAATTCCCAGCACCCACATGGCAGCTCACACCTGTCTGTGTGACTCCAGTTGTAGGGGATCTGTCGCCCTGACACAGACATACGGGCAGGCAAAGCACCAATGCACATAAAATATAAATAAGTAAATCAAAATGTGTAAAATCTGAAACCTCGGCTGGAATTCGGGAGCGGCTCCACTCAGCTTCAGTCCCGGGGCCTCCTCCCCACCCCATGATCCTTATTATCCTGTCCCCGTAGAAGCAAGTCCACGGTGGATGAAAGGAGCCACACGGGGTTTCCCAGATACCGAGGCAAGGACAGCCAGAGAGATGCTGTTATGAACACCGAGCGT
The DNA here is from genome assembly GCF_007827085.1 of Peromyscus californicus insignis. Taxonomy (NCBI): domain Eukaryota; kingdom Metazoa; phylum Chordata; class Mammalia; order Rodentia; family Cricetidae; genus Peromyscus; species Peromyscus californicus. The sequence continues at coordinate 7,771,823 of NW_026294540.1, read as the reverse complement.
CTATTTAGGAGATGTGGCTGAACTCCTTCCGTGGAGAGATGGAAACAAAGGTCCACTCCCGCCTTATAGAACCCAGACAACAAGTCAAAGACTCCGTGCGAGTGCAACTTGGGAAACCAATGAGTTTGCTGGTCTTGCTTACAGAGCAAGGGTGACCCCAAAAACAGCCATACCCCGAAAGCCTCACCCCAGCATGAATGGCGCACCCCAGCTGCATAGATGGAGTCTCCCCTTTGATTACTCTCCCACAGTTAATACTCCTGCTCTCCGGAGACTCCCAGTTAGGGCAGAATTACATGCTCATGGCCGGGAGTTACAGAGGGAGCAGGACTCTCCAGTGAGGATCCCGTGACCATCCCCACCTCACTGTCTCCGAGGGACATCAAGTAGGCTGGATGAGGCTCCTGCAAGTGGCCAAAGCTGCCTTGATGATGGGGACAGTGGGCAGTTCAGTGAGCACTGCTCAGCCACTGCCTTATCCATACTGTGACTCCCTTGGAACCTTTGTGTTTTCTATCCTAAACCTTGCACCGAGTCCTAACATCCTCCTCTGGCCATGCCCCACCCCCTGCCCATGACCGTTCCCATCCCTCACTGCTCCCCAAAGCATGTAACACCCTTGACACTAAACCCCAGTCCCCCAGCCACAAGCACGGCAACTTCCCTGCCCTGCTGTCCTCTGCTGTCTCCAGCCAGAGTCTCGTTTTCCTGGTCTTTTTTAAACCGTGCCTGACATTGATCCTGCGCTCTCGGGTGGCTTGCTACTGAAGGCCCAAAGTCCCCCTGGCTGCACAGATCCACAGCAAGAATGAAACTGTCCAGATTTCCCATGAGGCCCCAAGCACAAGATTATTAAGCAGGACGTTTGCATCTTCTATAGCTCTTAGCTGCAGGGTAATGGGTCAGGAGGAGCTGAGCGTGGAGCATCAATGGCTCTGAACACAATGGACCAGAAAATACATCACCAACGGCGCCTGTCAGGCAACTTCCATACATTCTGGCTTGTAATGGGAAATGGTTAGACAGACCCTGAGCGGTCTGTGCTAGGAAAGTGACTAAGGAGACTATCATACTATAGAGGTGGCTCACACTATCATACTGTAGAGGTGGCTCACACTATCATACTATAAAGGAGGCTCACACTATCATACAATAGAGGTGGTTCACACTATCATACTATAAAGGAGGCTCACACTATCATACAATAGAGGTGGCTCACACTATCATACTATAAAGGAGGCTCACACTATCATACTGTAGAGGAGGCTCACACTATCATACTGTAGAGGAGGCTCACACTATCATACTGTAGAGGAGGCTCACACTATCATACTGTAGAGGAGGCTCACACTATCATACTATAAAGGAGGCTCACACTATCATACTGTAGAGGAGGCTCACACTATCACACTATAAAGGAGGCTCACACTGTCATACTGTAGAGGAGGCTCACACTATCATACTGCAGAGGAGGCTCACACTATCATACTGTAGAGGAGGCTCACACTATCATACTGTAAAGGTGGCTCACACTATCATATGTACAGGTGGCTCACACTGTCATACTGTAGAGGAGGCTCACACTATCATACTGTAGAGGAGGCTCACACTATCATACAGTAGAGGAGGCTCACACTATCATACTGTAAAGGAGGCTCACACTATCATATGTACAGGTGGCTCACACTATCATACTGTAGATGTGGCTCACACCCACTGACTTCATCCAAGACCACACATCTGAGCTGTGGAGATGGCTCAGCAAGGAAAGAACTTGCCTTGCAACTGCGAGGACCAGAGTTCAGATCCCCAGCAGCCATGTAAAGCCGGTGGGTGAGGTAGAGATGAAATCCCGGAACTAGGTGGCTAGCCAGACTAGCTGAGCCAGCGAGCTCTGGGTTCAGAGAGAGAGAGAGAGACCACCTCAACATATAAGAGGGAGAGTGATTGAGGAAGACACCCGAAATCAACCTCAGATCTCCACTCCCTCTCTCTCCTCTCTCTGTCTCTCTCCACACACATACCCCCCACACACACACATACAAACAAATCTACATGCATGCAAACGTGGATCCCAAACACACTTGCACACACAAGTACATATACAAAAGAGAGAAGGCAAAGAGAGACAGACAGATAGACAGACAGATAGACAATACATCCTTTAAAGTGAGGCATGGTCTTAGGACCTGCCTGGCAAGTGAGTCCCAAACAGAAGTGATATGTCCACCTTCTGGTAAAAGCCTTTAGAGAACAGTGCAACCCTACCGTGTTCTGCCATGGCTATGCTATGTGTGTGTAACTCTGTGTGTGTGTGTGTGTGTGTGTGTGTGTGTGTGTGTGTGTGTGTGTGGTCACACCATGGCTCTGAGGAGTTACACCACAGCTTGTGGAGTTACACCATGGCTATGTGTGGTTACACCATGGCTGTATGTGGTTACACCATGGCTGTGTGGAGTTACACCATGACTGTGTGTGTGGTTACACCATGGCTATGGGGAGTTACACCACGGCTGTGGGGAGTTACACCACGGCTGTGGGGAGTTACACCATGGCTGTATGTGGTTACACCATGGCTGTGTGGAGTCACACCATGGCTGTGTGTGTGGTTACACCATGGCTGTGTGTGTGGTTACACCATGGCCATGGGGAGTTACACCATGGCTGTGTGTGGTTACACCACGGCTGTGGGGAGTTACACCATGGCTGTGTGTGTGGTTACACCATGGCTGTGGGGAGTTACACCACGGCTGTGGGGAGTTACACCATGGCTGTGTGTGGTTACACCATGGCTGTGGGGAGTTACACCATGGCTGTGTGTGGTTACACCATGGCTGTGGGGAGTTACACCATGGCTGTGTGTGTGGTTACACCATGGCTGTGGGGAGCTACAGCACAGTTGTGGGGAGTTACACCATGGCTGTGTGTGGTTACACCATGGCTGTGGGGAGTTACACCATGGCTGTGGGGAGTTACACTTCTATCAGCCTAACCCCTTGGATAACTCTAATCTGCAGTCCACTGCTGGCCAGCATAGAACACTTGTAGAAAACAAGTGGATGTTGTGTAAAGCCACAGAAATTGGAAGAGTGTTTGTTTCTGTGGCATACCCTAGCCCACACTGACTGGTGTATGTCCTATGGAAAACAAGACAGTGGATTAAGAGCTGGGACCAACAATTATAAACATATACATGACCAACAACACAGCCCAAAAATGCAAAAAAAAAAAAAAAAAAAAAAAAAACCTCACAGACCTGAATAGATAAGTATGGAGTAATGGTAGAAGACTTCATTACTATCCTGCCAATCAATGGTAGAGTAACTAGACAAGTTGATCAAGGTCAGGGGGACTTGAAAGGCTGAGTGTGATGGTGCACACCTATTACCCCAGCACTTGAGAGCCCAAAGCAGGGAGATCACGAATTTGCAGCCAGCTAGGTTAAATAGTGAGAACCTGTCCCAGCTGAGGACTGGTCACAGTAGATGGAAGTTAATCTTCCCTCTTATTAGTGAGGAGATGATCCATGGCTGGCCCAATAATTTATGAATTTTTTGAGACAGGGTCTTGTGATTTAGACCAGGCTAGGCTACAAATAGCTAGCCCAGGCTGGCCTCAAATTCATCCCAAGTACTGGATGGCAGGCTGGCATTACCACACATGGCTTGGGTGACTTTAAATGAAAGAAAAAGAATTGAGATCTAGGATGGTGGCTTTGATCCATGTCCTAAGTTTAAATGAAACAGATAAATAATGGTAATTCCTGGCTGCCCCTGGCTGAGGCTCACGATGTGCCAGCCACTGAACCAACTATTTAGTATATATATGAACGTGAAACCTCAGGGAAGCCTCATGGGGGGCGGGGGGGGGGGGAATACAGTATGTGTGTGTGAGAGAGAGAGAAAGTATGTTTGTATGTGTACGTGAATATGTGCATGCATGCGTGTGTGCACGTGACAGAGGCCGAGGTCATATATCTCCTCTATCACTTTCCACTTTATTTTTTCCTTTTTTGTTTTTTGCTTTTTAATTCCTTTGAGACAGAGTCCCACTCTCTCACTATGTAGCCTAGGCTGACCAGGAACTCTCTATTGTAGCCTAGGCTAACCTGGAACTCACCAAGTTCCAGTTGCCTCTGCCTCCTGAGTGCTGAGATTAAAGGTGTGTGCCACCTCCTAATTTTTTGAAACAGGGTCTCTCACTGATCCCAGACGGACATTGGCTGGCCACACAGCAGGTTCCAGGGACCCGCCTTTCTCTGCCCTGTCCTCTCCCGATTGCTAGGGTATTAGACATGGGCCAACCAAGCCCAGCTTTTACACGGGTGCTGGATATCTGAACTCGGGACCTCATGCTTCTACAATAGATACTTTGTTCATTATTGCTGCTATTTTGTTTTTCAGGTAAACTGTGCCTCAGGGAAGGAAGTCCTTTTTCCTCCCAACACGTCCTATGACCCAACCTTTTTATCTTCTGTAAACAAACTCAGTCCCAGGTAGAGGTGGCAGGTGCCGAGGGGGCTGCCCACCCCGCAGACAGGGAGGATTTGAATCTGGAAACCCAAGAATTCCCAATTTGTCCAACACCCAGCTTCAGTAAGTCTGAAGCCGGCAGACAGGGCATCCGCGGGTGTGCAAACCTAATAAATGGGAGCCCACTCTATGCAGACACCCCCAAACCCTCCAAACTCTCAGTCACCATCAGCTATACACTGGTCTCACCCCCAGTAATGTGTTTTTGTTTGGGTTTTAACTTTCAGACACAGTAGCAATTATTCAGATGGCTCAGGCTCTGGCACCTGCCTGTTTACATGAATCCAGCCTTTGCTGTGGCATCCTGTGTGGTTTTCCTTCCTTATTTAACCTCTCTGGGCCTCGGTGTCTATGGTGTAAGAGGAGGGTGTCAATAAGACCCACCTTGGAGGGTTATTATAATGATTTCTTATGTCCGTATACGGAAGAGACTCATAACAGGGCTGCGGAGATGGCTCTGTTGGCAAAGCTCTGGCCTTGCAAGCAGGAGGACATGAGTTCAATCCCCAGAACCCGTGACTTAAAAAAAAAAAAAAAGCTGGGCAGTGGTGGTGCACACCTTTAATCCCAGCACTCGGGAGGCAGAGCCAAGCGGATCTCTGTGAGTTTGAGGCCAGCCTGGTCTGTAGAGCGAGATCCAGGATAAGCACCAAAACTAAACCAAAAAAAAAAAAAAAAAAAAAAAAAATAGCCCAGGCATGATGGCACATGCCTGTGCTCCCAGCGCTGGAGAGGTGGAGGCAGGCAGATCCGAGGCATGCTGGCCCACCAGCCTAGCTTATTCGGTGAGCTCCAGGCCAGTGAGAGACACTGTCTCAAAAAATAATGTGGAAGGTGCCTGAAGAATGACAATTGAGGATGGCCTGTGGCTTGCACACACACACACACACACACACACACACACACACACACACGTGCGTATGTTCACACTGACGCACACGCGCGCGCACACACACAGAGAGCTCAGGGCAGTGTCGGTCATGATCAATACTGTGCAAACATGGGCTGCTGTTTGTTGATATCTCTACTCCCACAGACGCCGACTCCGTAGCGTATATATTCATAAGATGAATGTCTAGGAAATGATATGCAAATTTAACAAAACCACCTTCAAGGTTGCAGAGCAAGGCCCTATTATAAAGAGGATTTAGAGCTGCTGGCCAGCGTGGTAGTTAAGGTCCAGGCTTCAGGGTCCTGCAGACCTAGACTCTGCCACTTGTAGGCTGTGTGGTCCTAGGAAGCTTTGGCTTCCTCATCCAGGAAAGAGAGATAAGGGCACTCCTGCCCGAGCAATCAATAGAAAGCTCTTAGTGATGCGAGCTCATTAAGTGAGTGCAATCAGCCGCTGCCAGCCCTTGCCTCAGGCTCCCCTAATGAAGACGACCCCTTCCATGGAGATGAAGTTCTAACAGGCCCACTGTCTGCAGAACTAACTAATAAAGCTGTTTGAAGTCATAGGCAAGCTGGAGAACCCCCCCTCCCCTATTTTATGTATAAAAGCAATCCCTGTAGGGGGAGGTGCTAGTGAGTCTGTGTTTATGTGGCAGCTATTTACAGAAGCTGTGGAGTTTTATTTCCTTGAATCTGAATCTGAAGATGCTAATGGAAAGGTATGCTCCAGACAGAGCCAGGACGCCTTCCCAAGCTCTCAGGAAGGTTGGCTCTCTGCAGGCGTGTTGACGGTGGTATATTTAGGCTGTTAATCACACCCAGAAACAATCCCACCTATCTCAAGACAGGGCAAACCCAGCTCAGGCTCAAATTAGCAGCACCCTACAAAAGCCCACCAGCCTTGAAACCACTCAGGAGAGTTGGCTAGGGAATTCTCCCCAAGCCCACTAAAGTTCAGGACTCAAGGCCGGCTGTAAGGGCAGCCTCATGCATGACCCTGAGGCCAGAGTCCCTGGAGCTGAAAAGCTGTGTGTCAATCATCTTTAGGCAAAAGAAAGCACCGTTTATTAATTCCTTAAAGAAAATCCAAGGGGAACAGCACTCAGGACTGAAACATTTGGGCAATGTCACACCTGCTGGGCATCCTGGGAGCTACCCCTGGAGGCCTGGAATTCAAAAGATTTGCCTGCTCTCTGGATGGCCACGCCAGGTCTAGCCTGTACTAACAAACAACTAAGTACATCTCAGAACCATAGAAGCACAAATAAACCACCTTAAACAGAAGTCTGTAGAGCCCCAAGGACCAAAGCCAGGAACAGTGATATCCACCTGTCATTCCAACACTTGGGAGGCTGAGGCAGGAGGATGGTGGGTTCAAGGCTAGCCCGGACCATGTGCAAGACCAATCTCAAATAAGCAAAACCATGAGCTGGCCCTTTAACCCCAGCACTCAAGAAGCAGAGACAAGAGGATCTCTGGGAGTTCGGGGCCAACCTGGTCTACGTTGTGAATTCCAGAGCTTCCAGAACTGCACAGTGAGACCCCCATTTTTAAACAATAATAATAGATAAAAGGTACACAGTCAGGCCCCCACCCCTCCTGGGGCAGACATCTCAGGGAGAATGGAACATGGAGAGGAAAGAAAAACTCCACGGAGCTTCACAATTCGAGATTGCTGTCTGTAGTCCTGGCTACGCATTGAAATTCATTCATAACCTCAAAATCAATACCCATGAGATTCCCACAGTCATCCGAGGACACTTGACCACGTGATTTGTCCAAAGTCCACGCACTAGCCACGGCCATGCGAGGAGGCACTCGACTGGCTTGGTTTGGTGACTTTGACTGTAGGTGATGTCTCAGGCAGTCCACAGAGCGAGAAATGAGCTCCACCTGGACTCTAGGAGGGCTTCTGGCCGTTAGATAAAAGCCAGTATTCCTCGGGAACTGGGGAAGCTGGTTCCCATCTGCCAAAAGAAGCCATTTCCCTCACCTCCGGCAGAATCTACCATAGCATACTAAAGCCCATGCTGGCTTCCAGGCTCCCTCAGTACCACAGCCTACCTGTTACGCATTTCATAGTCCTACGCATTTCATAGTCTACGCTAGCTCCTGGCCCTCCCCACAGCTACTCATCCTCCTTACAATCCACATGCGCTCTCTCTCTCTCTCTCTCTCTCTCTCTCTCTCTCTCTCTCTCTCTCTCTCTCTCCCCTCTCCCTCTCTCCCTCCCTCTCTCTCCTTCCCTCCATCACTCCCTCCCTCTCTCTCTCCCTTTCTCTCTCTCTCTCTCTCTCTCTCTCTCTCTCTCTCTCTCCTTCCCTCCATCCCTTCCTCCCTTCCTCTCTCTCTCTGTCTCTCTCTCTGTCTCTCTCTGTCTCTCTCTCTCCCCTCTCCTTCCCTCCATCCCTCCCTCCCTTCCTCTCTCTCTCTCTCTCTCTCTCTCTCTCTCTCTCTCTCTCTCTCTCTCTCTCTCCTACTTCCCGAGCCCTGGCCATGTCCAGTCTGTTTGTCTTTCCATGTGCTCTGGACTCTTCCAGATGCCTCTGGATATTTTCTCTCTCTTATTCACAATTTTAAACAAACAAAACAAAAAAAACCTTCTAACAACAGAGCGGTCATGTCAGCCCTTTCTTTCCTGCGCCCCTTACAAACAGTAGCCACTATTGATTCCATTGTTTTTAAAGAATTATACAGTTATTATTTTTTTTGCAGGGGTGCAGCTTGCAGATGCACAGTGTGCGTGTGGTGGTCTGAAGACCAACCTGTGGGGGTTCATTTTTTTCCTTCTACCATGTGGCCTCTGGTGACTGAATTCACGTCAACAGGCTTGGCAGAAAGTGCCTCCAGTTGCTGAGTCATCTCTGGCCCCACCGTCTCCAAGCTAAGGCAGAAACACTATCCCATTTGCCTAAGTGCAAGAAGGGGCCATGTGCCTAACGGGGAGAGCGTATGTGCTAGCCCGGCCCTCCAAATGCTGCAACTCTTTAATACAGTTCATCATGGTGTGGTGACCCCCAAACTATAAAATTATTCCGTTGCTACTTCGTAATTTTGCTACTGTTATGCATCGTAATGTAAATATCTGCTCTTCGAACGCCAGGGGGTCATGACCCACAGGTTGAGAACTACTGCGCTAGAGGCCCTTCCATGAGTTCAGTAATGTGGTGTTAGTAAGTGAATACAGCGTAACATATTAAGAAATACTCAAAGAGCAAAAACTATGCAGAGATGGGATGGAGGCTTGTAGGAAGCTGACCCTGGATCTTTCTTCCGGGATCCTTGATGCTACCTACCTTCAGAGCACTGTGATAGTGTAACTGCTGTGGACAACACACAAAAGCTACCGCCGCCTGCTGAGTGTGGTGGCAATAAATAAGTGGTTTGCTTAAGATAAGTCTGTAAGTTCATTTTTTAAAAAAGAAAAAAAGGCCGGGCGGTGGTGGCACACGCCTTTAATCCCAGCACTCGGGAGGCAGAACCAGGCGGATCTCTGTGAGTTCGAGGCCAGCCTGGTCTACAGAGCGAGATCCAGGAAAGGCGCAAAGCTACACAGAGAAACCCTGTCTCAAAAAAAAAAAAAACGGGCTGCAGAGATGGGTCATCAGTTAAGAGCCCTAGCCGCTCTTCCAGGGGACCTGGTTCAAATCCTAGGTCCCACAAAATAGCTCACAACTGTCCGTAACTTCGGTTTCAGGGAATCCAGGACCCTCCTCTTACCTCCCCAGGTACCAGGCACACACGTGGTGCACAGACGTACATGTAGGGAAAACACCCACACACATAAAAATAACAATTAAAATCTTTATGTTTTAAGTCAGGGTTTCCCTTCGATCCCTGCTGCCTCGGGATCCTCACTGGCTCCATGCTGCCAGCGTTGACAAAAGCTACTGTCAACCTTAATCCAAAAAGCTTCTCCTCTGCAGTGAACCAGTGGTGATTGCAGAGATTCATGGCTGCCCAAGATGCTGAGAGTAAGTGACGAATGTGGGCTCACCACAAAATAAATCATTTAATATACGACTCCCTCCAAGGCTGGGGGAACACTGGGGAGACAGAAAGAATGTAAGAGCCGGAAGGTTGGGAGACAGGCTGGCAAATTCCATCCTTTAGACCGAGCACAACCAGTATACTCATGAAACTCAAAGCAGCCAAGGTTACCTGCACTGGGCCCTCAGGACAGTCATGGTGGGAGAGGGACACGTGGGACCCACCCTTTGCTGCTGAACGACTACCTACTGATGGACTCTGGGAAACGGGGGGGGGGGGGGGGGTCTTCAGGTGTGTGCCTTCTGGTGAATCCACCAGGCTCCATTGCAGAGTTCTAATCCCACGGCTACATCGACGTCCTTGGACAAACCCAGAGGAGCAGAAGCAAAGGACATGGATGTGGGAAGGATTAGTAAGTAAGTGGAGGGAGAGGACAGGGGGAGAGGGAGAGGAGGGACGGGGCTGAGGGCACTCAGGATGCCTGACATACATGCTTGAAATTGTAACAGAATTCATTTAATTAATATAAAAAGCACTTTAAAAAATATCTCTAACGGTCTCTACTCTTTAAGGGGAAGACAGCTCCTACTGGAGTTTTTATTATATTTTACGAATATGGATGCATGTGTGAAAAGTGGAAAGCATCGGATCCCCAGGACTGGAGTTACAGAGGGTTGTGAGCTGCCATGTGGGTGCTGGGAATAGAACCCGGGTCCTCTGCAAGAGCTGCTAGGGCTCTTAACCACTGAGCCACCTCTCCAGCCCCTCTCGCCCATGGTTTTTAATTAATTCCAGCGTTTTCCTCCAGGGTGTTCCCATGCGGTGGGATCTGGATGCCACGCATTAGAAGGACAGGAGCAGTGGGCTGTGACGGTTGGTATTCCCCACACAGCTGAATAAAGCTCAGCTTTTCACCTGGACCCTCTTATCGCATCCCACCCACGAGGAAGCCCTGGGGCGCTGCATCCCCAAGATGGAAAGCCAACGTCACAGTCGATCCAAGACACAGGGCTAATGAACAAGAAAGAGCCACACTGGCGGGGCGGGGGGGGGGGGGGGGGGGGGGGGGGGGGGGGGGGAGTCTGTCTGTTTCCCTGACCTTGTGTGTCTGTGTGTGTATCTGCCTGTATACATGTGTGTGTGTCTGTGTGTATGTGTGTGCATGTGTGTATATCTATCTGTGTGTGTTTGTGTGTGTATGTGTCTATCTGTGTGTATCTATGTGTTTATGTATGTATGTATGTATGTATGTATGTACATGTATGTCTCTGTATCTGTGTATGTGTGTGCATCTGTCTGTGTATGTATATATGTGGGTTTATGTATGTGTATGTGTATACATATGTATGACTGTGTCTGTGTGTTTATGTATGTGTGTGTCTGTCTGTGTCTGTGTGTTTATGTGTATGTATGTCTGTCTGTATCTGTACATATGTCTGTGTGCGTGCATGTGTGTGTGTGTGTGTGTGTGTGTGTGTGTGTGTGTGTGTGTATGTGTGTGTGTATCTGTCTGTCTGTCTGCATCTGTGTGTGTCCATGCATGCACTGCCCAGGACACCAAGCAGTGGCTTCCTTTAGATTTTGAACCAAACAATATAGAAAGAAGGAAGCAAGCCCCGCTGCCCCACCAGCTGATCCTCAGCTTCCATCCTGGGCAAAGCCTCTGCCGGCCCCCACCCTGATCTCTGCAGCACCCACAGATGCCCTGATCGCTCACGGACAGGGACTCGGGAGCCCCCGCAGTGATGCTCAAAGCTGTCCCTGCAGATGATGTTCAAAGTGCCTGATAAGCATCTCTCAATTAGACTCTGGGAGCCACAGCTTTGGAGGCAAGTCGCAAATTCGATTTGCATTATGCTAGGGCCGCTTCAGATAAGATAATGGCCAGCGGCGATGGAGAGACCCGGCCAGGGCCTCTGCAAGAACTCTGAGTGCTCAGGCAGCTCCTCTGAAGAAAATTCACCCACAGCCACAGCTGAAACAGTCACAGATGGTCGCTCTTGGCAGCCACACACCAGTGACCTTCAGCCTCCCACACACCCTCTAAGAAACACTCGTGAAAATATAAGGTAGGTTGCAGACAGCAGTATACTCTTGAGGTCAGTCTGGGCTGCCTAACAAAGTGCTGTCTCAAAAAAAAAAAAATCTGCAGTTGTCCAGGCTAGCCTACCTTTTGGAAGCATCTTGAGAGGCAGAACACATACCCTGTCAGTCCTTGTGTCCCGAGGTTCTCCAATCCTGCCTCCGCCATGACTAGCTGTGTGTCCTTATGAGAATGACTTGACCTCTCTGGTTCCCTCATTTTGTCACCTGTCAGATGTATACCACCTCCCAGGCTGGCTGTGTGGAGGACACTAACACTGTCAATGGGGAATGCTTAACCTGCTCTCTGACTCAGTTCAGCACCCAGCAACACTGATCCTGGCGGGTACTGATTTGAGCGTTATTAAGAAGCAAACCGAGGGTCATGCTGTTTTTCCAGACACCTCCTAAACAAGGCAAGGCAACCACCACACACCACACACACCACACACCACACACACCACACACACCACACACACCACACACATGCATCAACACACACCACACACACCACACACACCAGCACACACCACACACACCACCACACGCACCACACGCACCACACACCACACCACACACACCACCACACACCACCACACACCAACACCACATAAAACCATGATGAATGTTAAAGTGCAGCCAATCCTTTCCAATGGCTGTCTCCCTGGGATATGCTCATTTTAAGAAACATGCTTGGAGTCATACACCCCTGACCCCTCTGCACGGAGCTTCCCCCAGATACCCAACACACTTCCCTTACAGCAATCAGACCACACACACAGCAGGCTTGTTTGTTTCCATTTGAAAAGACCTCCAGCAAAAAGAAGCTACACACACCACTACACACCACCACACACCACACACCACATCTGGGGGGGATCGGGGCTTGCTGTAGCACATCTACCCTCTGCCCTCAGGACCCCTGAATGCTTCTGATGGCTGGAAGCTTGGTTGATGTGGTCAGCATCTGCTCGTGGCTCACAGGCAGGAAAGCAAATTGAACAGCCAGGGCCGGGGCCTCAGAAAACAAGGCAGAGGGGCACCGGTCACACATCCTCCTCATGAAGGAGGGTGTGCCTTCTCGGACTTGGGGCAGTTAAGACAGCCAAGCTCAGGCTCATCTACCATGAGCCAATCTAGTTCACAGCATTAGGAACCCTTTGAAACCCCGGGGTTCAGGAGTTGAAGCAGGGGGATCAAGAGTTTGAGGCCATCCTGGACTACACTGTTTCCAAGAGAGAAAGAGGAAGAGGGGGAGCAGGAGGTGGGGAGCAGGAAAGAGGAGGAGGGAGAGGAAGGAAGGAAGAGAACAGGGAGGGAGAGAAGAAGGAGGAGGGATAGGAGGAGATTTCACTCCCCGATCTAAACTGAAAACTGCCCATGTGGATTAAGTCTGAAGGCTGCACCCAGTGTTTTGTCTGGGTGAATCTATCTCCTAAGCCCCAGGAACATCTCCAAACAGAGCTCAGAAGTTCTCAGGAAAAGGAAACTCCAGTTCTTCCAGAGCAGCTCGATGAAGGGACATAAATCTCCTCCATCACCAGGACAGGCTTTCCTGATGCTCATCACGGGCTGGATGGGAAGCAGAGCACGTTGGATGTGCGGTATCGGTTCTCAACCCGTGGGTTATGACCCCCACATATCAGATACTTACATTACAATTCATAACAGTAGCAAAATTACAGGTACGAAGTAGCAATGAAAATAATGTTATGGTTGGGGGTCACCACGACAGGAGGTCTAAAGGGTCTCAACTTTAGGAAGAACTAACGGGAGAATTAACAGACAATCCTCCCAGCATTGTGAGGTAATCACACCCCCCTTCCTACTTTGATAGATGGGGAAACAGGCACACAGAAGTTTACCCCCAAGGCTACAGCTCACATGTAGAGGAGGCAACCCTGAGCCAGGCGGTGGTGGATCTCTGTGAGTTCAAGGCCAGCCTGGTCTACAGAGCAAGATCCAGGACAGCTAGGGCTACACAGAGAAACCCTGTCTCGAAAAACCAAAAAAAAAAAAAAGAAGAGGAGGAGGAGGAGGAGGAGGAGGAAGCAACACTGTGATCCAAACCCATGTAGCTTTAACTGGCGATCTAAAATGTAATTTATGTAGGCTAGGGAGGAAGCTCAGTCATTAAGAGCGTTGTCCATTCTTGCAGAGGATCAAGTTGGGTTCCCAGCACCCAACACCAGATAGCCCCAAACTGCTGGTCCTTCCAGCTCCAAAGGATTGATGGCCTCTTCTGTGTGTGTGCATGCACATACGCACAGTGGCACAGATTAACTGTAAGATGTATCTTTCTTTACGGTGCTGTTTGCATCCTGTGAGGTTGATGCACACCCACAGGAAGCCACAGGGAAATGAGACTCAGGAATTCAAACTTAGCCACAGAACCACCATTATAGTATCCCCAGAGGCCCACATGCTAAGGGCTGGTTCAGCAGTCTGGGGAGATGTTGGCAGGTGGTGAGTCCTGGTAGGAGGAAATTAGGCATTGGGGGCATGCCCTAGAAGGGATCCTGGGACCTGCCCCTTCCTGTCTCCTCCTCTTCCTTCCACAGACCCAAAAGCAACAGAGACCAACTACGGGCTGAAACTCTCAAACCACAAACCAAAAGGAAACCTTTCCTCTTTATAAGTTGGTTTTTCTCAGGTGACTTGTCACAGCAACAGGAAAGCTAACTAACCTAACAACAGCCAAAAACAAACAAACAACAACACAAAACCAGGGCGAAGGATGCAGCTCAGCGGTAAACTCACATCCAGCCTGAAAATACCACCAGCGACTACAGCTCCCGGCTCTTTGTCACACTGAGAGGGTTAGTCAGGAATGACCTGTGACAGTAACTCTCCAGCATCTCGAATCACCAGCTTCGCCAATGCCTTTTCGTGATGGCGCTCACTGCTAGAGCGCTACCCCAGCACGCGCAAAGCCCCGAGCCCCATCCTGAGAGAAAGAGACAGGAGGCTGAGAGGCACTTGACCTCGAATGTCAGATACACTGGTTTCTGTGTTAGTGTTTACTCACTCCACGTGATGTTGGGGTTCACCATGCCCTTTGCGTTCATCTGCACAATGCATTCCGAGAATGCCCAGCAGCCTGTTTAGCAGATATCCCACGCACATACATCTAGACGCACTTAGACTATGTGTCCTTTACCTGAAAGTCAAGATTGGCAGCATTCTACTTGCCATTATACCTCATGATCAGCCGCATCATGAGGTCCTGGGGAAGGGCACTTGAACCTTTATTTAATCCTCCCAGGCCCAAATCACAACGCGGCAAGGTGAGGGGCAGAATCAGGACCCTAGGCACTGTGCTCTGGTTTTCTGTCTACTTACTGTCCCCAACAAAGAAGAAGAGGTCCGACTGTGCCCTGCGGACTGGCAGAAGGAGGGCCATGGCCTAAGCCCACAGGTATTGTCTGTACTGACTTGAGATTTCTAGGGTATCCTAGAGACATCTGTAATGTATCCTTTACTCAGCTGCACCAAGGTTGCAGCTCATGTCTAGAAGAGGCAACACTGTGATCCAAACCCACGTAGCTTTAAATGGTGACTTCAAATGAGATTTATGGGGGCTGAGAGATACCTCAGCCATTAAGAGCGTTGGCTGTTCTTGCAGAGGATCAAGTTGGGTTCCCAGGACCCATATCAGAATTGCCTGTCATTCCAGGCTATAATGGTCTGAAATGGCTAGTATCCCAGACGGAGACTTCTAGACACACTAGTTAGTACCCATTGTTTCATCCATCCATTCTCACCACAGCCTCTAGTAACAACATCCTCTATCACCTTAGAGGGCCATCCCTGTCTGGGCCATGGTGCTTGGGAGGGGCTGATCTCACTCCCTGAACTGACCAGTGAGAGCAGTATGTCTTCCAGAAGCACAGAACAGAGAAATGGTCATGCCTGACAGGTGGGCAGGATGTCCCACACATCCATGGGAGCCACTGGGAAATAAGTGTGCCCTTCCTGTATGGAGCTAAGGGGATAGAATGCAAGTGTGGGTTCCCAGCAGCCACTCTGTCACCACAAGGAGAACCTGCCTGGCTGAACACAACATGGAAAGAGGTGGAGCTGAGAGGTGGGGATAGCCCCTAACCTTAGTTCTCTAAGTAATTGGGTCCTCTTTGTAGCTGATGCTACCCCCAAAAACTTCTGGGTTACATAAGTCAAGGAACAGCAGGTTTGGGCCAGTTTCTGTTATTTGCAACCAAAAGAGTTCAGATGATTACAACCCTAAATTTCTACTTTTTTTTTTTTTCAATCACTCAATAGGCAAGGTCCCAATCTTGTTCACAGTCATTGCTAAATATAACCAACATCCAACCACAGTCCCAGATTGCTTGTGGAGCCCATTCTCAACCCCCTGCATGAAAGAAGCCATGAAAACTCCAGGCAGTTCATGTGACCTCTGCCCCAAAGGGGACAGACAGAGCCGAACCCCCAGCGAGTCCCTGAGACTGCTCCTCTATACCGTCCCAGCCATCAGGTGACATCTGGCCCCAGCCCCCTGCCCAGCTCAGCAGACAAGCCAAGGCGGCTGGCTGGAAGGAGCTGTGATTTCACAGTGGGCTGGCTAGGGTGGGGGAGTCCGTCCGCCTCTTAATCTCAGTTCATTTAGGACTGCTCTCGTCCTCGATAATCTAATCAAACAATGGCCGGCCTCTCGGCCCTCTAGAATGCTACTAATGAATTTTTCATAACCCCGTGGAGACGCTTTCCCCGCTGTTGTTGATAGTAACAGAGCGGGGATCGAAAAACATGCTTCCACTCCTCCCCCACTTCTCTCCCAACTGCGCCTCCTCCAGCTCCACCTTGCCTGCCCAAGTCCTGCCCCGTGCACGCTTATTCTCCCAGGGTACCGGGTGTGCCACGCCGCTAACAGAACCTGCCTCTACCTTAGGGGACCAATCAATCCATGTTAGGCTTTCAAATTGTGTTTGAGAAGTGGAGATGGCCGATTAGGGAGGTTCATTCAATTTGGCCAATGACACGCCTCGCTTTCCCCTGAAAGGAAGCAAGGAAGCCAGAGGAGGGAAGAAGCGAAGATGGACTGTCCAGTCTCGTGGCTTCCCAGAGGGCCTGGGGTACTGGAGACTCCAGACACACTGGAGTTTGTTCGGTTCCCTGAAGGAGCTTCCAACCTCTGAGCTTCTGAGAATCCTGTTCCCTCTCCCTGGAACAACCTTTCCTCATCGGCATAGGATTTCAACTTTCACGCTGTTAGATCGCAAACCCTGAAACTGAAGGATAGGTCTCCCTCAGTATCTGTGGCTCCTCCCTGCACTCCTCACCCCGCCCCCTGCCCTAGACCCCGCCCACCCAGGGGCGGGGCTTCTTCCCCCAACCCCAACCCCCCCACCCAGCCTGATGCCTATGTAACTCAGCGTTTTGGGTTTATTTGTTTGTTTGTTTGTTTTGTTTTTTGAGACAGGCTTTCTCTGTGTAGCTTTGGAGCCTGTCCTGGACTCGCTCTGTAGACCAGGCTGGCCTCGAACTCACAGAGATCCACCTGCCTCTGCCTCCCGAGTGCTGGGATTAAAAGCGTTCACCACCACCGCCCGGCCTGGCTAGCCATTTTGATCTTGGTCTCTCAGTCTCTTGGCGCCAGGGCCACCTCTCTTGGTCGGTGGCTCCTCTCTCGCTCTCCCTCCCCATCTCCCCTCTCATGGTCCATTTTAGTCTACCGGCCATGTTCATCCTGGACTCTTCCCTCAGCCTGCGTTCTCCCTTACAGCGACAATAAAAACTCTTCTCCATACTTGGGGAATAGTCAGGTCCCTCCTCCTTTTAATTCGCTTTTTCATTCAGACGCCACATGGGACGTCTGAGAGCTGCTGACCTGTGTCCAGACTCCAGCACTGTTCCTACCGTGCAGTACCTATTTGTACCTTGTCACGTACACACGTGTCAAAGGCGCCGAAACAACCAGCCAGGGTCCCCTTTTGAAGCGGAAGTGAATGGGCGAAGACTCAAATCCCATGCTACGTTTCTTCTCTTTGAGCTGCGTTTTAGATTTCAGTCCAGACCATCAGTATTGTGACCTCCAAACTCCAACCAACTGGTTCTTTGAGAGGGTGGAGCTGAGTAGAAGCTTTAAATAGACAGGTGTTGGCTACTTCAGTACTTGGGAGGTAGGACCAGTAGTGTCTGGAGTTCAAGGTCATCCTCAGCTACATAGAGAGTTTTAGTACAGCCTGGGCTATGGGAGACAAAAGTAACAAGGAGGGAGGGAGAAGGGACATTTGTGACTTTTCAGAGGGCCTGGGGTACTGGAGATTGCAGACAAATTTGGAGTTTGTTCGATTCCCTGAATGCTCTGTGGTGTTTTCAGTGGCACCTAGGGAGCTCCGGCAGGCAGGTGTCTCCAACAGTGGCTGCTTCAAGAAACATGGAACTCGTTTGTTTGGAAATAACCTAATTAAGGAATGGCCAGCATGGGAATCTGAGTGAGTTTTAAGAGAGGGCACTATCACTTATTAAAAATACAGAAATCCTGGCAATGCTGGCACACGTCTTTAATCCCAGCGCTCAGGAGGCAGAGGCAGGCAGATCTCTGTGAGTTCAAGGCCAGCCTGGTCTACAGAGGGAGCTCCTAGACAGCCTAGACACAAAGAAACCTCACTTCAAAAAGAACGAGAGAGAGAGAGAGAGAGAGAGAGAGAGAGAGAGAGAGAGAGAGAGGGAGAGAGAGAGGGAGGGAGGGAGGGAGGGAGGGAGGGAGGGAGGGAGGGAGGAAGGAAGGAAGGATGATAGAAATATAGGTATGGATGGGGCTGGAGAGGTGGCTGTAGCTGGAGTTTTCCTGCCTGACCCACAGTCAGGATAAATCTCTCTCACCTGCCAGCCCCACAGCCGCTCAAACCCGACCAAGTAAACACAGAGACTTATATTGGTTACAAACTGTATGGCCGTGGCAGGCTTCTTGCTAACTGTTCTTACAGCTTAAATTAATCCATTTCCATTAATCTATACCTTGCCAAGTGGCTCGTGGCTTACCAGCATCTTCACATGCTGTTTGTCATCGTGGCGGCTGGCAGTGTCTCTCTGACTCAGCCTTCCACTTCCCAGCTTTATTCTCCTCCTTATCCCGCCTACACTTCCTGCCTAGCCAACGGCCAATCAGTGTTTTATTTATTGACTAATCAGCAACACATTTGCCATACAGAACATCCCACAGCAGGTGGCTCAATGGTTATGAGCGTTTCCTGCTCTTGCAGAGGACCAGGGTTCAGTTCCCAGCACCCACACTGGGAGGCTCACAACAACTTGTAACTCCAGCTCCACGACATCCACACCCTCCTCTGGCCTCTGAGGGCTCCGCATGCAGGCACATAAACACACAGAAGAACACACATACACATAGATAGATAGATAGATAGATAGATAGATAGATAGATAGATAGATAGATAGATAGATAGATAGATAAACTGTGTAAAGAAATGAAACAGAAATATATTGAAGGTAGGATGCTACAGTGTTGGGAGGATGCTTCAGGATAATCCAGGGAGGTTTAAGGGGGAGAGCATGGTTGACTGACCACACTTCAATTATTATGTAAGTGTGATGAGCACACCATGAGGTCTGCTGGCTCTTCTGGCTACAGCCATACAGGTTCAGTGTGTGTGTGTGTGTATAATGTCTTCCAGCCTAGTTATAGCTTTACCTTTTTTTTTTTTTTTTTTTTTTTGAGACAGTCCCTCATTTCTAGGCTGGCCTTAAATTCACTGTGTATCCAAGGCACTCTCAAGGTCTGAGCCTCCCACCTCCACCTCCCAAGTAGTAGGGATTGTAGCTGTGCACTGTTAGGTCTCGGGAAGTGCATTTGTCTAGCATTGGCAACCTTGGCCCGGCTCAAGCTGGGCTATAGAAGGATTTCTAGCAGTCATATAAAAGCCAGCATTCCTTGGGGACTTGTAAAATGGGTTCCTGTCCACTAAAAGGAGCTATTCCCCTTGCCTCTGGCAGAAGGGACATATGACTCTCTATTGGCGCATACCTGTGGCTGCATATCAAAGCCTATGCTGGCCTCCAGGATCCTCCAGGCCCTACTCCAAGCTCCCACACTAGCTCCCTGGCCCTCCTCTCCCCCTGCACTATGATCAGCCCCAAGGCTGTTCCAGATCCCCTATTCTCTTTATCATGGCAAGGCTTTCCTGCCCCCCACTCTTCTTCCTTCTCACAGATAGACCCGGCCACGGCCAGTCCACTTTACTCTGGACTCATCCAGATGCCTCTGGCTGTTATCGCTCTCTTCCCCACAATAAAGACCTTCCCCTCAATTCATGGAATGGCCATTCTTTACTGTGCCCGCCTCCCACACATGCACCACCACACCTAATGCTGGGGATGGGATACAGGTCTCTGTGCACACAGGGTCAGCACTCTACACAGTCATATTTCTTGTCATGCCCTCCCTGGAGATGGACTGAGGCTACCCCATTCAATCACCACTACAAAGCCAAGAATTCATTGGCTACCCTTCTTCTCTAAGCTGGATAATTCAAGCTTGATTTTATTTTAATTTTATTGTCTGTGTTATTATTGTGTGAGTATGGTGTGCATGTTTGTGTAGACCAAAGATAAGGACCTGCTTTTCTGTAGTGGGTAGCCATTCCAGCTTTGATCTGGAAGTTCAAACCCCCATTGAGGCTTCGGTAACTGTCACACCTACAAGGCGGAGCCAAGAGAGGACCCTGAAGACCCGAGATCCAGATGGGCCAGCTCTCTTGGTTCCTGGACCCTGGACGCTGGAGGTAGACCGAGCAGAGTTCTCCAGAGAACACCGCTGGACTGCGCCACACCTTTCCCAGACCCTGTTACCTATCCCTTCACTTGTAAGTTACCCCACAAAATAAACCTCCCTTTTAACTACATGGAGGGGCCTTAGTAATTTCACCAATACTTCTCTCCTTCCATCACAGGTTCTAGGGATCAAACTCGGGTGTCTCCCTTGCAAGGCAGGGGCTTTTATACCTGCTGAGCCATCACACTATCCCTACAAGTGTCGTTTTATTTACAACCTACAGATGTAGCCGACTCAGAAACAGCAAGTGCTACTAACTCAGAGGTTCCCTCTGATGACCACACTGTGGGTCCTTACTTTCTTCTTTATATGAACACACATACACACACAGGCATATGCACGTGTACACACACAGAGAGAGATTTACAGTGAAGTTGCTGGTACCCTTGATTGGATAATGGCCAAGTCGTGTTCACTTCCTATCAAATATCATGAACACAAATGTCACTTCACAGCTCGTGTCCACAAGGACAGCTCAGGCATATTCCCTCAGGGACATCGGCACCAAGTGACCTTCAGGAACTGTCACATGCTGTAAATTGACCCCTTGGTCTAAAGGAGACACAGATATTGTGAGTTGGAAGAACTTTGAAAAGAGATTCAAAGTAGAAAGCTTACCCAACAGACTTTGAGGTCCGGAGGTCAATCCTCAGTACCCCCATCAAGAAAAAAGGAAGAAATTAATACCTGTGTATTTTGTTAGGGTTACTATTGCTGTGATGAAACACATGACCAAAAGCAATTAGGGGAGGAAAAGGTTTCTTCACTCACGGTTCCATATACAACAGTTCATCATCAAAATCAGTGAGGGCAGGAACTCAAACAGAGCAGGAACCTGGAGGCAGGAGCTGATGCAGAGGTCATGGAGAGGTGCTGCTTACTGGCTTGCTCCCCATGGCCTGCTCAGCCTGCTTTCTTATAGAACCCAGGACCATCAGCCCAGGGGTGGTCCCCACCCATAATGGCCTTCCTCCATCAATCACTAAGTAAGAAAATGCTCAACGGCTGGATCTTACGGAGACATTTTCTCAATGGAGGTTCCCTCCTTTCAGGTGACTCTAGCCTGTGTCAAGTTTACATAAAACCAGCCAGTACACTGTGTCTAACAAACTAGAGGGTAGTGACATGAACCAGTGGGAGAGCACTTGCCTCGCTTGTGCAGGACCCTGGGTTCAGTCTTCAGCACTGCAAAATAATAAGTGAACATACACACACACACACACACACACACACACACACACACACACACACAGCCTAAGAGAAGTATTCTCATAGTGTCAGTGACCATACATGGTTGATGTTGAAGGTCTGTCCTGGCTTCATCTCTGTTGTCATTGACAAAAAGCAGCTTAGGGGAGAAAAGAATTCATTCAGTTTATAATTCCAGGTTGCAGTCCACAACTGCAGGGAAGTCAAGGCAGGAACTTTAAACATCACATCCACAGAGCAGAGAGGGAATGTCCACAAAGATCCTGGCTTGCCGGCTTGTGCTCAGCCAGCTTTCTCCTCTTATACAGTTCAGGAACCTCAGCCTAGGGGATGCCGCCGCCCATGATGTACTAGGTCTTCCTATATAAATTCACCGATCAAGGCAACCCTCCACAGACATGCCCACAGGCCAACCTGATCTAGGTAACTCCTCATTAAGATTCACTTCTCATGCCGGGCGGTGGTGGCACACACCTTTAATCCCAGCACTCGGGAGGCAGAGGCAGGTGGATCTCTGTGAGTTCGAGGTCAGCCTGGTCTACAGAGTGAGTGCCAGGAAAGGCACAAAGCTACACAGAGAAACCCTGTCTCGGAAAAAAAAAAAAAGAAAAGAAAGAAAGGAAGGAAGGAAGGAAGGAAGGAAGGAAGGAAGGAAGGAAGGAAGAAAGAAAGAAAGAAAGAAAGAAAGAAAGAAAGAAAGAAAGAAAGAAAGAAAGAAAAGAAATAAGGTGGAGAACACAAAAAAGCATACTTCTGGAGATCAGAGGACAATCTGCAGGAATCATTTCTTTCCTTCCACCATAGGGCATCAATCCCTTGAGAAAGCTCCGAGGAATGGTCACACACAGTCACCATGCACAGCCACAAACTGTGCACAGCTCCTGACCAGAGGATTCCCAACTGCCTGGCAGCCTGATCCAGAAAACGTCAGTTTTGGAAAGGGAAAACCATCTCCTATAGCAGGCCCATCTCCCCCTAAACAAACAGCGTTCACAGAAGCATTATTTACAACATATTATTCACAGACATAAAAAGGAGTTAAAGGGAGTAGCTCTTGACTGACCAGTAGATAAACACATTGGATCTGTGGATGCA
Source organism: Peromyscus californicus insignis (assembly GCF_007827085.1). Lineage (NCBI taxonomy): Eukaryota > Metazoa > Chordata > Mammalia > Rodentia > Cricetidae > Peromyscus > Peromyscus californicus. Next base: position 7,749,211 of record NW_026294540.1, on the reverse strand, counting down.
GTGGAATACTATTCAGCCATAAAAAATGAAGTATTGGTAAATGCTGTAGCACAGATGGCATTTGGGGACATTGTGCTGAATGAAGGAACACATATGAGAAAGGCCACATTCTGTACAATTTCACAGATGTAAAATATCCAGAGCCATTGACAGGTGACAAGTAATAGACTGATAGACATCAGGGTGTGATCAAGGTGACGGGGCTGACTTTTTCGTCAAGTGTGAGGCATCTTTGTGTCTGATGGTTACAAGACATTGACCATGCACCAAAAACCTCCCACCGTACCCTTCAAAACCATTAGAATGCAGAACCCTACATAACACACATTCTAAACCTCAGCGTTTAACAACCTGTGAGAAAATAAAACCCAAACTGGCCACATCAATAACAGTGGGAATAATTTTTAGAGCAAGGAAAATGACTAGGGATAAGAAAGAAATTTTAAATAATGTTTAAAGAGTGAGTCAAGGGCTGGGGATGAGGCTCAGTGGGTAGCATGTTGCCTCAGACACACAAATCATTGGGTTGAACCCCAGCATATGTCTGTAATCCTAGCACTCAGGAGTTGGAAGCAGGAGGATCAGAAGTTTAGGGTCACCCTTGGCTACATAGATGTAAGGGCAGCATGGGCTACGTGAGAACTTGTCCCAAAAAAAGGGAAGGGTGAGAGGTTCTGTGGGAAAAGGTGCTGCCTCCAACCCCGACAAGCTGAGTTCCCATCCTGGGACTCCCAGGGTGGAAGGAGAAAACTGCCTCCCACAAGTTGTCCTCTGACCTCTACATACACTGTGCCCCCTTAGCACACATACACACACACACACACACACACACACACACACACACACACACACACAAATAAATAAATAAATAAAAATAAGGGCACAAATAACTTTAAAAAGAGAAATTCATCAAGATATAATTATTCTAAAATAAATGCTTAAAACAGCTCAAAATATATAAAGCATAAACTAAGAGGACTGTAAATAGATGGAAAAATCCACAAAATGTAGAGGGTGTCAAGACTCCTCTGTCTGCAATCAACAGAATAACCGGAGAGAATGTCAGCAACAGAGACAGAATGTAAACAACAGAACACTGCACACATCAACGGCAAAATACCCACTCAACTTCAAGCACACACGGGCACATTCACCAAGACAACGTAGTGAGCCTTAGACATCTAAGAATGGAAGTATACAAACCATAACTGAATTAAACTAGAACACAACAGCAAAAAAGCTCACAGGAGACTCCTCAACACTAGGATTTAGCCACATACTTATAAAGACTCCATGCATCAGGGCCAGGCACAATAGCTCATGCCTTTAATCCCAGCAGTTGGGAGTCAGAAAGAAAGAAAGAGAGAGAGAGAGACAGAGACAGAGAGAGGGAGGGAGGGAGGGAGGGAGGGAGGGAGGGAGGGAGGGAGGGAGGGAGGAAGGGAGGAGAAATAAAAAGAAGAGCAATGTAAACTCAGAGAAGAAAAAAGAGGGATAGGGGTACAGTTAGAACAAATTTAAAAATAAAAATAAATTGGAAGGAAAAAAGGTGAGAATAAATGAAACCAAAGCCTGGTTTTCTGAAAAGGAAAATTAAAATGATAAAGCCCTGGACAATTTGACAAAACCAAGCACGAAAGAGGAGGCATCACTACAGATCCTATGGGCACCAAAGGGGCAATAGAGGAAAACACAAGGACTCCGTGGATGCAAACTCAACAATTCAAATAAAACTTACTCCCTGAAAACCACAAGCTACCCAAAAAGTTGCTCAAGAATAAACACTTTACTATCTTTTTGTTTGTTTGGTTGGTTTGGTTTAGTTTAGTTTTTTTTCAAGACAGGGTTTCTCTGTGTAACCCTGGCTGTCCTGGAACTTACTCTGTAGACCAGACTGGCCTTGAACTCACAGAGATCTGCCTGCCTCTGCCTCCTGAGTGCTGGGATTAAAGGCGTGGACCTTCACCCCCTGGCCTTTACTTGATCTTAACACTATCGAAGAAATTTAATCTGGGGGCTGGAGAGATGGCTGGTCAGTAAGAACACTTGTGGCTCTTCCTGAGGTCCCAAGTTGGGTTCCTGACACCCACATAATGTGCCCCACAACTGCCTGTAACTCCAGCTCCAGGGGGATCCAACACCTTCTCCTAGCCCCGATGGTCACACATACACAGGTGGCATGCATTCACACAGACACATCTACACAAATGAAATAATAAAAAAAGTATTTTAAGAGAAACAATTAATTAAAAAAACCTTTCGTGAATAATTTAAAATAAAAGCATTGTAAAGGAAACAAGCTATACTAACTGATAAAGAAAATAAACTATAGGACCATACCAATTGATCTAGGAAAAGCGTTTGACCAAATGTAAACTCAGAGTGAACCAGGAATAGAAAGAATGTCTTAATCTTTTAAAGGAAAGGTTAATATACCAAAACAATATATTTTAAATGCCCAAAGCAAACATCATTATGATGGAAAAACTGAGTGTTTTCCCCAAAAGACCAGGAGCAAGACAAGGATGTCTGCTCCCACTGCTCCTATTAAACAGCACAGTAAACGTCTTCACCCGTAAAATAAAAAGTTTAAAAATACAACTATCCCTATTTGTGGACAACACAATTATCTATGTAAAAAATTCCCACAGCATCTGTATTTTTAAAATGTCCCAGTATGTTTATTCAAATCACAAGATGCAAGGTCAACAGAAAAAAAAAAAGCCACTCGAATTTCTAATGCTAAAAAGTAACAAATACAAAATGAAGAATTTCCAAGTCATGTGTTACAGATGCAAGAATAAAATGAAATACTTGGTCAATTACAGGCAGGATCCACACACTGAAAACCCTTTGTCAACACCACACCATCTCCACCGCTGTAGCCTTAGACTAATTCTGAAAATCAAAGTTAGTTCCTCCTAACTCCTCCTCCTCCTCCCTTCTCTCCCCTTCTTCTCTCCTCCTGCTTCTTCTTCAACATGGTTTTGGCTACTCAATTCATTTCTCCTTCCATTGTAGACTCAGTTTGTTTATCCCTAGTTTTAGAACCCTGTTATGGAGGTCGAGAGATGGCTCCATGCCTGAGAGCTCTTCCAGAGGACTTGGGTCCAAACTCCAGCACCCCTATGGTGGCTCACAAGTGTCCATACCTCCAGTTCCAGGAAATCGGATGCCCTCTTCTAACTTCCGAGGGCACCGGGCACACACATCCATGCAAGCAAAACACTCATACATGAAATTAAACAAAGAAATCTACAAAAATGAAAGTTTACTCGGGAGGCAGAGGCAGGCGGATCTCTGTGAGTTTGAGGCCAGCCTGGGCTACCGAGTGAGATCCAGGAAAGGCGCAAAGCTACACAGAGAAACCTTGTCTCGAAAAACCAAAAAAAAAAAAAAATGGAAGTTTAAAAAAGGAAGAAAGAAATCGGGCATCACAGAGCTGCTGCAGAGACGTCTCAGTCAGCAAAGTGCTTGCGGTCCCAGCATGAGGACCTGAGTTTAGACCCCCAGAGATCATATAAAAACCCAGATACACCGTGGGGAAGAGACAGGAGGATCCCTAAGGCTCACTGTCACTTTAGCCAAATCAGTGAGTTCTACATTCAGTGAGAGACCCTGCCTCAAAAAAATAAGACGGAGAGTGAGTGAGGAAGACAACTGAGGTGACCTCTGACCGCCACATGCACTCACACACATACACATACACTGTGCTCACACACACAAAGAAATACCATACACACCAGCACACCACATCACACCCCATGTGTGCATATAATTACACATGTCAATGAAAATTAAATTTCCCTAAAAGGAAAAGTGGGTACTGATAGGCATGGGTATTTGATTCTACAGCCCAGGCACAAGAAGCAAGTCATCGAAAGAAGAGATAGTCTTTGGAACAACAGCACATCCAAAAAGGTGGATGGGAGGGGGGAGCTTACACAATACACAAAAACTGACTCAAAACACATCATGGATCTAAACACGGGTTATCAGACGCAAGATATTTGCCATCAAAGACAGGAGGCATTCTTTGAGGGCAGGCGGAGTTCTCAGCCAGAACACCAAACACTATGATGTGGAAAAGACATGAGACACGACTGATCATCTGGGCTTCACTGGATTTTAAAAGTACTGCTCTGTCAGAGACAGTATCAAAAGAAAGAAAAAGACAGCTCGCAGAGCGGGAGAAGGGATTCTCAACCCCGTACCTGAGCAGGGATCTTGTTCAGGGCCTATAAAGAACTCGCAAGGATGCGGCCCAACTGTCCTCAAGTGGGAGAAAAGACTTTGGACGTTTGCTTTCTGATGCTCTGATTAAACTCTTGACCAAAAGCAGCTTGAGGAGGAGAGGGTTCCTTTAGCTAAATCCTACAGAGGGAAACCAAGGTGGGAACTTGTAGAAGGAACATGGAGGCAGGAACTGAAGCAGAGGCCACAGAGGAAGCTGCTCACAGGTTTGCTTTCTGCCTCTGCTCAGCCTGACCACAGAAGAATCGGATGGAGGCACTTCCTCCACTGAGGGTCGTCCCCCCCCCCGTCAGGTGTGTCAAGTGGACAACTGATATTAGCCATCATGGGCTTGAACGTACATGTTCTCAAAGACTACGTATGGGGGAGAGATAATCCCACAAAAGCTGCACTCAGCCTCAGACATCAGAGGAACACAACTGAAAACTATTACACTGATATTAAAGTGACTAAAAACACACTGGGGACCAGTGAGATGACTCTGTGGGTAAAGGTGCTGGTTGCCAAGCCGAAGAAGACCTGAGGATTCCCAGCACCCACAAAGCATAAAGAAAGAACTGGGTCCTAAGAGTTGTCCTCTGACCTCGTTATCTGCCACAGCACATGAACTTCCCACCCTGACACACACACACAAATGAATAAATAAATAAAAATTTAAGACAAAAACAAACAGTACTGTGGTGGTTTGAATAAGAATGACCCTTACATGCTCATCTATTTGGATGCTTAGTCATCAGGGAGTGGCACTACTTGAGAAGGATTAAAGGGTGTGTCCTTGTTGGAAGAAGTGTGTCCCTGAGGGGTGGGCTTTGAGGTTTTCAAAAGTCCAAGCCAGGCTCAGTGTCTCTCTCTTCCTGCTGCCTTCAGATCTGGATGGAGAACTCTCAGCTACTGCTCCAGCACCATGTCTGCCTGCATGCTTCCCGCCATGATGACGACGGACTAAACCTCTGAAACCGTAAGCCAGCTCCAGTTAAATGCTTTCCAAGAGTTGCCGTAATCACAGTGTCTCTCCACAGCAGTAGAACAGTGACTAAGACAGTGGCCATCCCAGGAGCTGGTGAAGCTGTGGGGCCACATGCCAATAGCCACACACGTCAATACAGATGCATAGGGTGCGGCCCATGGAAAGCAGTTATCTACCCTATGATCTGGCCGCTCCACAGCTATGTATTTATCCCAGAGAAATGTAAAGCTGAGTTCACATAAAACAAGTTCATGGTTGGGGAGATGGCTCAGTGGTTAAGAGCACTGGCTACTCTTCTAGAGGACCTGAGTTCAATTCCCAGCACCCACACAGCAACTCACAACTGTCTATAACTCCAGTTCCAGGACCTATGGTACCCTCACACAGACATACATGCAGGCCAAACACCAATGCACATAAAAATAAATCTTGAAAAAGAAAATAGAATTAAAAGAAAAACAAGAAGAAAAGATAAAAACTAGAAATGTTCTTTAAAGAGAGGAAGTAAAGCTGGGCAGATGATTCAGTGGGTAACACTTGCTAAGAAAGCTTGAGGTCCCAAATTTGAATCTCCAGTATCCATGTAAAGGCTGGGAGTGAGTGACCTCTTGTGCTTGTAGGGGTCTGAGACAGGAGGTTCACTGGAGCTTCTTCCAGGGTTGGTGAGAGACCCCATTTCAGGGAAATAAGGTGGAGAATGGTAGAACAGGACACCTGACATATTCCTCTGGCCTCCACATGCATGTGAATGGGCATACACACACACAACACACACACACAGAGCACACATACATACACACACATACCACACACATATATACACTCACACCACATACACACACGCTCACATGCACACACATATATACACACACACCACACACACACACACACGCCACACACACAAACACACCACACATACACACACACACACACACACACACAGAGGAAGTGCTGCCCTGTACAATCATGTGGATATGAATCTCACAGACATCCTGTGAGAAGAAAGCTCATCTCAAGAGCAGCGTGCCCAGTGATTTCATGCACAGAACATTCTTTAAAAGAGGATGGCCAGCAGTTGCCAGGGCAGGCAGGCAGGGAGGGCGGGGTGAACGACCAGAAGGACCAGGAAGGGGTTTAGTGGGTGGGAGGACTGTTCAGCAGTCTGAGCACGGTGGCTTTCAAACCCACCTATGGGTTAAAACCCACAGGAACACTTAGCCAGGTGTGGTGGTGCACACCCATAGTCCTAGCTACTCAGGAGACTGAGACAGGAGGATTCCAGGAGTTCAAGGTCAGCCTAGGAAATACAGTGAGGAAAGGAGAGAGAGGAGAAAGGGAAGGAAGGAGGGAGGGAGGAAAAGAAATATATATCTAATAAAATTATACTATATAGTATATAATGTTATATATAAAATATAATATACTATATTATATATTATATATAATAAAATAAAATACGCAAACAGTGGCCTTGGGAGACAGCTCAGTGGCAGAAGTACCCACTCCACAAGGCAAGGACATCAGTTCAGAACGTTAGAGCTCACATGGGGCCAGGCACAGCAGCACACATCTGTAATCTTGGTGTACCTCTGCCCAGATAGGAGGCAAAGGCCAAGGTAAAAGCCCACTGCTAGCTAGCCTGGTGTACACAGTGGCAAACCCTGTCTCAAAGAAGATGGAAAATGAGGAGCAACATCCAAGTTTGACCTCTGTCCTCCACACACATGAGCAAACACACACACACACACACACACACACACACACACACACACACACACACACACATATACACACACACAAAGATTTCTTAAAAGCCAGAAATTTTAAAAGCCATGATGTATTTTACTTAACATACAGGCTCTACATGCCCAGCAGTGGTGGAGCACACCTTTAATCCCAGCACTCAGGAAGAGAGGCAGGAGGATCTCTGAGTTCAAGGCCAGCCTGGTCTACAGAGTAAGTTCCAGGACAGCCAGGACTACACAGAGAAACACCATCTCGAAAAACAACAACAAAAACAAGCAAACAACAACAACAAAAAAATACAGCTCTACACTAGGCAAAAGATCACAATCTGCCGGGCGGTGGTGGCGCACGCCTTTAATCCCAGCACTCGGGAGGCAGAGCCAGGCGGATCTCTGTGAGTTCGAGGTCAGCCTGGACTACCAAGTGAGTTCCAGGAAAGGCGCAAAGCTACACAGAGAAACCCTGTCTCGAAAAACCAAAAAAAAAAAAAAAAATCACAATCTATGGAGGGAAAAGGAAGCACAAATTTGGTTGATTTAAGGGCAGGATGAGAGTTTACCATGTGGTAGCAAACACTCCACATCTGGATAGAAGGTTTGGTTGGCTCTGCTGCACACATCTGGCAAAGGTCAATGATGCTCATTCAAGATCCAGGCTGCACATAGCATACCCTTTTCTTCATCTCAGCCTGAGTATCAACCAAAGGTGTGCACGCAGATTTACCGGAGGGGTGTGTGCTCATGTCTGCCATCTACCCTGAACCCATCACACTGTGATGGGCTCGGACATGAAGGGAGGGATAAATAGATGGACAGATGTGCAGTAAAAGAATAGAGGGAAGCCGGGCAGAGGTGGCGCACACCTTTAATCCCAGCACTCGGGAGGCAGAGACAGGTGAATCTCTGCTAGTTCGAGGCCAGCCTGGTCTACAGAGTGAGATCCAGGACAGGCAGCAAAACTACACAGAGAAACCCTGTCTGGAAAGAAAAAAAAAAATAAAAAAGAATAGAGGTCACAGGTGGTCAAGTGCAACATTGCTGTTTTTTTGAAATTTGCCGTCATAAACTTAGGGAGAAAAGCAAATTTATCACCGCACGTTATTAGTCCCCTGATTTAAGGTCTTGGGTGAGGGTCTCAAGAACTCAGGGAACATCTCCCCAGAGGGCTCTCTTTAGAGCTTTGTCAAAGAATTCCATTCTTGGAGCCTGGATGTTATGTATGCTGCTTTTTTGAATGGTCACAAAACACAGATTCTCCAAGTCAGATAAAGACAAAAATGCAAAATGTGATACAAAAACCAATCAAAAAACAAAGTCCCTGGGTGCCCCACTTCACGGCCACTTCCGTCCATCTGTTGGCCGCCATACTGAGTGTAGCTGCCACACTGGCCCGTCATTCACAGATGAACACAAGTGAAACCCTCACTTGTTGGGGCTGAAAGGCTGCCTCTGGGAGTAAAGGCAATTGCCACCAAGCCTGATGACCTGAGTTCACTTCCCAGGACTCACAGCAGGGTGGAAGGACAGACCTGATTCCCACAAGCTGTCCTCTGACCTCCACGCACACACTGCAACGCATGCACCAGTGTGTACGCATGAGTGTGCATGTGTTTGGCACGTGCGTGAGCACATGCGCTCATGCGCGCACACGCATACAATAAATGCTATAAGCAACTTTTTTATTATGCAAAAAAAATACACACAAAGTTTCCACTCTAATAATTTTTAAGTTCATAGTTTAGTGGCGCCAGGTGCCCTGGAATGTTGTGTAACCACCACCACTATCAGCCCCAAAAGTAGTTTAATATCTTAAACAGAAGTCCATGGAAATTCCATACCCGTTACACAGCGACTCCGCACACCCAACACATTATGTCTTCAGTTCTACTTTCTGTGTTTAGGTCCGGGCACCCAACTCAAGGGGAAGGAAGTGGGGGGGGGGGGGGTAGGAGAAAGGGGAGGGGAAGAGGAGAGAAGGGGAGGAGAGAGGAAAATACCAGCAATGTCCCACACAAATGTCCCTTATTCCACTAATGTTGTTTAAAACTTTTTAATCTCCTCAGGGAGAAAGGCACCAAGATACATGTGAATTAACTTTGAAATAGTTAAACCGGTATATCTAAATATTGTCGTTTCTATGTGCCCCGTATAAAAATCATTACTGAACTTCTTTCCATTCTTTGCCGTGCTGAGAGATTAGGAATCCTTGGGCAGTCAGATCTCGGGTAGGAGCCCACCACACCAGTGAGCTCAGGCTCCTTGGCCACTTTAAGTTGTTTCCATCACCCTACCTTTCAAGAACTGTCACCCAGAAACACTCCAGTCAAGCAATGTTCCATCACTACAGTCCTTACGAATCTATAGCCATCACCGCCAGCCACATCAGAAATGTGCCCTCTGCCTCACATCTGCTCTGGCCTCACCTTTCTCTTCGGGGTCACACCACCCTTGGAGATACCATAATACAGGGGTGAATCTACCTGTTCCTTATCTGTGGCTCCCTAGCCACGACAGCTTGGGTCCAATCAATTGCTTTAAACCTCTGTAAACTCGCTTGTAAAGCTGGATTGACCCGCGGTTATGGTCACGACCCACTGGAGAGGCATTCCAGCCTGGAGGAAACCTGCAGGAGAAAAATCACTCCAGGCTTCTGTTTGCTTCTCCTTCTCCCTTGTCTCTTCCCATCCCTCAGCTTCTCCAGCCTCCGTCCCAGACACTCAGTCTCGGAACATCTCCCCTGTCCTAGACCCACACAGGGTGGGAAGAGGGGAACAGGAAATTTAGTCTGTTCTCTTCCCGAAAGTTGAGCGGGAACCTAGAAAACCATTGCTCATTGCAGGGAAACTAGAAAACTCCATAGTTAGAAGCCATTCCAAAAGTCAGAGGGGGCCAGTGAACCCCTCAGAGAGAGTTTGCCACTCAGAATTTTGAGACGCCTCTACAATGGAATTGGGGCTGAAGGGGAGCGTGGGGACGGAACACACTGGCCTTGCTCAAAACCAACTAGTAAGAAAATAAAATATGCATTCATGCCAAGGATAAGGGAAACAAATGTGACCTTTGACCTAGCAGTTTCACGTCTAGGAACTGGAGGCAAGCCCCAGCCATAGGCTATCCAGCCCAGGCTCATCACAATGGGAAGTCACAAATAAAGGCTGTAGAATTTCAGTCAGGGATTATGGAATAGCCCTGGAATAATAGGCAGCCATTAAAAATAACACCTTAGGGGGCGCTGAAGAGATGGCTCAGTGGTTAAGAGCACTGGCTGCCCTTCCAGAGGTCCTGAGTTCAATTCCCAGCACCCACATGGTGGCTCACAACCATCTGTAATGAGATCTGGCGCCCTCTTCTGGCATAAAGTTGTACATGCAGATAGAGCATTCATAAACATGGAGGGAGGGAGGGAGGGAGGGAGGGAGGGAGGGAGGGAGGGAGGAAGGAAGGAAGGAAGGAAGAAAGGAAGGAAGAAAGATAGTTATCTGCCTATCTCATTACTTGCTGTACCAGAGACCTCTTGCCCTCTTCAAACTTACTGTTCTCTTCTTCCTGGGCCCACAATCACTGCAACACACACGCACACACACAAATCTTCCCATCAGGGGAAGGCAGGCAGGCAGATGTGATGAGGGTGACCTCAGGAAGGAGGCTTTTAGCAGCTCTGACTTCTCTGCACTCCCTGCCCTTCCTGGATGTAAACAGAGATGCTACAAGATGCGAGAGGGATGCCTGAGAGAACAGTGGGCCGGTCAACCCACCTGGAACTGATTTGTGAGCGAGGACACCACCTTGCTCTATCGGGGTCCAGTTATCACCACCAATCCCATTTAACTAACCTTCGTAGCAGCTCCCACCAAGAAAGGGAGGGGGGCTGTTCCCCCTCCCTCTACATCCAGGCTGACCACAAGACTCACTCCAACTCACAGGACACAGTGGAAACAACACGGTGTTCCAGGTCCCTTGCAAGTACTGTCCTTGCTCTCCTGGGACACTAACCCTGTAAGAAATCACCCAAACCATTGCCCTGTGACGCTCCTCATCCTGTCCTAACCCCTTCTTCTTCCAGCTTCATGTGGCCCCGTGAATGAGGCCAGACCAGACCAGACCAGCGATGGCATCGCCAGCCGAGCACAGCCCACAGACTCACAGGACTCGGTCTCAAGCGCACACTTTCCCAAATGGACTCAAGTCCAGGGAGGGCTCATTACAAAGAAACCAAGAACTGAGGTGGAAGGACAAAGAGCAGGGTTGCTAAGGGTGGCCATGACGCCTGTGCCGCACGAGGAGATGTCATGGCGTCTGCCCTTGGCCCCCAACACCCATCACTTCCCTCCCCCTGCGATCTGACCACAGTCGGGTCGGCCCAGAGCCACACGTCCCGTGCACTGCCGGAGGCTTCCAGCCCCGATGTCTCTTGGTCACCATCCAGACGACCTCTGTCAAATCCCACTCCTCCTCCAGAGCAGGGATGAACCAAGTCTCACCCACCGCCTATTCTTGTCAGGCCCCAAAACTAAGAATAGTTGGTTTGTTTTTTTAAATGTATAACAAATCAAAAGAAAAAGAATAAATACATCATGGTATAGGAAAATAATATCAAACTCAAAATTCTTAGAGGCCACAAATAAAGTTTTATTGGGAAACTTCCCCACGTGCCCACACCTCATGGGTGGACTGTGGCTACTGCAGGCTATGGCAGTTGGGTAGAGCTGTCTGCAAAACGTGGGGACCACAGAAAAGGCTGGCTAGCTAGTCCCTGGCATCACACCTGCTGTCAATCATCTTTTTACTGTATTCCCTCCAAAACCTCGGAAGACTTCTGTCTCCTCCCACAAAGAGATGAAAATGGTCCGAGTGACTCCCCTGTGCCACGTAAGACCCCAGGAATCGGGGGGCTTAAATTCACATCTTGTGACACTCCATCAGGCGCCCTCCATTCTGAGCAAAGTGGTCCCTAAGCGACACTGTGAAGTCTAGAGAGCCCCGGGGATCACCTTTGCTGCCATCTCCACCCTTCCCATCCATCTTTCCACTCCAAATCCCCACCTCCCCCAGCCAAGCAGGCCTCCACCACTGCCTGGCCAAGTTTCCCCAGGTGGATGCTATGGAATAAATACCACACACACCCCCAGGGTAATCCTTGGAAAAGGAAAACACCCTGGGCTCCGTCCTCTCTCGGAGCTACCTCGTGCACAGACGGCAGAGTAAAGGCTCTGAGAAGTCCTGTACTCCGTGTTTCCAAAACCCCTTCACCACAGAGTTTGTTTGGCCCGCAGAAGACTTATTGAACATCTGCTTCCAGCATAGAGCTAACATCCCACACAGTCAGGGTTCTCCCGAACATACTCAGAAGTGCCACTCAAACTCCCTTCTCCCAGCCATTCCCCTGCCGTTTATTCCACACCATCCCCTGCTAACCACCATCGCTGTTATGGGTTGAATGTGAAGCGTCACACATACACACACACACACACACACACACACACACACACACACACACACACACACAGAGGCTGGTGTGCTTGAGCATTTGGTCCCCAAGCGGTGGCATTGTTTTAGAACGATGTGGAACCTTTAGACCAGTGGTTCTCAACCTTCCTAATGCTGCAACGCTTTAATACAGTTCCTCATGGTGTAGTGACCCCCCAAGCATAACATTATTTCATTGCTACTTCATAATTTTGCTACTTCGATGAATCGTAATGTAAATATCTGATATGCAGGATATTCAACACCAAGGGGTCATGACCCACAGGTTGAGAACCGCTGCTTTAAAAGGCAGTGCTTTGCGGATGGAAGTGAGTCCCCGAGGGGCGAGTCTTGCACTTTGATATCTGCTCTCTGCTTCCTGACGGTGGACTGAGCATGACCAGTTGCCTTATGTTTCTGTCACCATGCTTTCTCATCCTGATGGGCTGTGACCCTTTTGTTTGTTTGGTTTTTTTTTTTTTTTTTTTTTTTTTGGTTTTTCGAGACAGGGTTTCTCTGTGTAGCTTTGTGCCTTTCCTGGGACTCACTTGGTAGCCCAGGCTGGCCTCGAACTCACAGAGATCCGCCTGGCTCTGCCTCCCGAGTGCTGGGATTAAAGGCGTGCGCCGCCGCCGCCGCCGCCGCCGCCGCCGCCGCCGCCGCCGCCGCCGCCTCCACCACCGCCCGGCTGTCTGTTTGTTTTTGTTTTTGAGACAGGGCCTCACTATGTAACTCTGGCTAGCCTGGAACTCATCAGAGATCCACCTGCCTCCTGTCTCCTCGGTGCTAGAATTAAAGCGACGTGCCACCATGCCTGACCTGTGTTCCTTTTTAAATCATAAGCCAAAATGAATCCTTGCATCTAAGGAGGGCTAGCTGGGAGGCGCTGGAGGGAGAAAGGAGGTGGGGGAGAATGATGTGATACTATTTCAATTTTTTAAGTGGAAAAAGTACAAAATAAATAAATAAGAATAAACACAAAACAACAACAACAGCAACAAAGAGAACCCTTTTTAAAGTAGTTTCCAACAGCATTCAGTCCCAACAAAGGGAAAAGTAATAAATACTTTCTGCCCCTCTGCTACTGTCTGCTTAGTACCTACTGACACTATAGTTCATTGGTGTCTTCAGAAGTGTCACCCTTGGTGATCCTCACAACCACCCACTAAGGCAGGAATTGTTGTTACCTTACAGTTGTCAGTTTGGGTTAAAATGTTTACATTTGTATCCAATATAAAGCAGAACAGAGAGGAAGACAACCAGCCTCCAACTCCAAAGCATGGACTTTCTTCTCCATCAAAATAACTACCAATAAAATATGGGGGCTGGTATCACCAGTGGTCCACCCAATATCCATTGGCACCTTCCCCCATGAAAGCAGAGCCTGGTGGTCAGCACAGGGGTCATCCCAAGCAAGGAAAATGATGGCTTTTCCACTTCTCTCCATCCAGCCTCCCTTGCAGCTAGAACATTTGATCCTAAAACGGCCAAGGAAACATAACTGAACATTGCTGCTGAGAAGGAAGGTTACCATGGGAAAGTCTTTGTTTCCTAAAGCCAAAAATACGAAGCTTCCATCTCTCCACATTTGCAGAGTCCTCCTCTTTCCTGCCTGGAATGCAGATGTGACAGCTGCAGCAATGGAAGCCATCTTGGAACCGTCACAAAAAGAAAAAAAAAAAAAGGGCCATCAGAACTTCCTGAACATTTGGCCTTCCTGAACGTTTGGCCTTCATTGACACTTTGCAGGGATGTAAACCTTTCTTCCCTACCCAAGAAGCATGCTTTGTGAAGGCCAAGTTCATGTGGAGTGTTTTTGTTTCTTGAGGCGTACGGCATACACACTAGCTATCATGCATGTCTTTAGGATGCTCCACTCAGTCTCTTGGTGATGCTGGTACCTGTGAGCAGGGAGCTGTGGCCATTAAGTGGCAGAAACAACCGGGAACTTGTCTCTCAACATGCGATGCCTTGAGCCACCTTGGGACTCTGCCCGAAAGACAGACGAATGTCATCAGATGCAGCCCATCGACTTAACCAGAGCATGAGCCAAATAAATCACCTACATACACATCTGGGCTGGCAAGATGACAGTGGGTAAAGACACTTGCCTTGAAAACCCGAGGACCTGAGCTCAATTCCTGGAACCCAAAGTACTCACTTGTGTACTCACTGGCACATGGAATGAAAATTCAAGATGAATTTAAAACAAAAATAAATAGCTGGAGCACACATTTATGTCCTAATGGATTAGGATTTTTGTTGTGTTTTATTCTTGTTCTTGCTATTTGTTTTGTTTGTTTGTTTGTTTTTGTGTTTTTCAGAGTTGGAGGCTGAACAGGATGTATTAGGCAAGATCTCCACCACTGAGCTACAACCCGGCCCTCTTTTTCTTCTTAATTGGAGACACAGTCTTGCTATGTGGCCCAGGCTAGCCTTGGACTTGCCCTCCTCGTGTCTCAGCTTCCCAGGTACTAGGGTTACCGGTGTGCACCACCATGTCCAGCTTGGATAAGTAATTCATAAAGTAACCCTATCAAAACCTGAATCAGAAACCTGGGGGTTGGGGATATAGTCAGCTGTAGAGCCCTTGCTAGCATTCACAAGGTCCCGGGGTCAATTCCCAGCACCACCAAAGAAAACTTACACACAGAAGCACACTGTCTGCTTACTAAATGCAGATTCCTGGGCCCGCTCTCCACTTTCAGCTAAATTAGAATGTGGCCATTAGGTGCTGGGCATCCACACTTTAGCCAGCACCCCCATGAGGCTTTCATAGATGTTAGGGTAGAAAGCTCAGTGAATGCAAATTCTAGCGGGACCACACCTTCCCTGGCGCTCCTCCCCTAACCCCTTGGTCTTAGAGAACTAGAAAGTCAAAATCGGCATAGTCGCTCCAGAACAGTCACTGGACAATATGGATCAAGTGGTTGGTGTGTCCTGTGGTACCCTCAGAAAAAGATGTATTCCCTATCGTGCTGGCTAGTTTTACGTCAACTTGACACAAACTTAAGTAAATGAAAGGAAGGAACCTCAACTGAAAAAATGCCTCCATTATATCCACCTGTAGGGCATTTTCTTAATAAGTGATCAATGGGGGAGGGCCCAGCCCGTTGTAGGTGATACTATCCCTGGGCTGGTGGTCCTGGGTTCTTTAAGAAAGCAGACTGAGCAAGCCAGTGAGCAGCACCCCTCCATGGCCTCTGCATCAGTTCCTGCCTCCAGGTTCCTGCCCTGTTTGAGTTCCTGTTCTGACTCCCTTCAATGACGGACTATAATATGGAAGGGTAAGCCGAAAAAAACCCTTTCCACCCCAACTTGCTTTGGTCACGGTGTTTCCACCACAGCAACAGGAACCCTGACTAAGACACCTGTGATTCCAACTTCTTGACCAGCACACCAGGACTTCTGTCCCCCAGTTTCAAAATGTAAACCACCTTGCAGAGAGACCAGACAGAACCAAGTGCCACAGTTGGTTTGTGTGTTTGCACAGTGCTGGAGATTGAACCTGAGGCCTTGTGCATGCTACAAAAGCGCTGGACCACTGAGCTACCTCCCCAACCACAGAGCGCCCAGCCGTATCAATCACCATCTCTTGGGAGTCCTCAGAAGATGGGACAGAAGGAAACATGTGAGAAATGTAAGCTGTAATAGTCACAGCCTAGCATGGAGGCTCTTGGTGACAGAGAGTAGAAGAGATGTCGTGGTGGCGGCCTTCAGGGGTTGTCTATGGACGCTGTCCTGGTTATAGTTCTGAACCAAATCTGCTGTGGGCCCTGTGCAGAGACCGGGGCTGGGCTAACACATCCCACACTTTTTCTTCCAGCAGCAAACGTTAGCCAAGCTCGCTCGCTCTCTCTCTCTCTCTCTCTCTCTCTCTCTCTCTCTCTCTCTCTCTCTCTCTCAACTCTGAGGAAGGCAATGCCTGTGCCTCCCAACACTCTTCCCACATTAACATTTATCTTATTTCATCCCTGGGATCCTGTTACCACCTGACAGGTGAGCAGAGACATATATCCGAGGATGGCAGGCGTGGTATTAAAATATACACACACGAGAACTCCTCTTTCCAAATGATAGCCAGCCTCCAGCATCCTGACTATCTGGCTACATTTAAAACCACACAGGGAAAATAAAAGGCCTGGAAGTGAATCAGAGAGGCACATTCAAGCAGATGACCCGGTCAGCCAAGACTGAAGACTTCAGGCTTCAGGAACTCACAAGCCAAAGACCAGCCGCACCACCAAGCTCCATGATACATGGCGGGGGTACCACTAAAAGGGGAACCTTCCTTTGCTCTGAGCTCCACACACCACCCCCCTGGCAAATGCCAACTAGTGGGAATTCCCAAATTAAATCAAGCAATGTGGACAGCTGGGCCATTTTGTGGGAAGGAAGGTGAGGGGGCTGGATCCATCTGACATTTTGAACAAGGTGGATGCCCAAGGATTTCAGAACACCAGGCCTTTCCCAAAACCCTGAAAGCTTCCTCTGAGAAAATGGCCTTTGAAGGAAAAAAGAGTTCCTTCCATCTCTCTGTGGTAACTTTGTAGCAATTCTCTGTCACCGTCTCTCAGCAAACTGCTTCCAACTCCACTCAAGTTCTGTCGGAGAGATGCTACAGAGAGCCAGACATAGCTCCTTCTCCTGGACCCCCATCCACCAACTCTCACCAAGACAACCCAAGAGGATTTTTCCCACGCCACCTAGTGCAAGAACCACTCCAGGCAACCGTAATATCGTTTCTTTTTACACGTTTTGGGCCTGCATCAATCCCCTTACATCAAATGATTGTGTTAGAAATGGGTAGTTCCCTGGGGATTTTTTTTTTCTTCTATTGCATGTGGTTTCCTAAGGTGTATATGGAGGGTGAGGGGTGAGACACAGAGCAAAGGGTCGAGTCTTTCCATTCAGGCAGCCCCATCAAACCAGTCAAAACCACCTTTGACCACCTGCAGAACGCACAAGGTCACGTGGGTTCCCTGCAGCTTCTTAACGTGTCTCCCAGCACACAAGCCCCCATGGCATATAAACAAATCCCCAAACGCAAAGAAAAGGGAAAAAGAAGAAAAGAAAAATAATAATAATAATAAAGAACTCCCTCCCTCCTCCCACAGGAAAAGAATAATCATGGCAACAGCTACAACCCATAATAATAAATACGGAACAGCAATTATTACTGCTACCACCGCCACCCGGCCGAGCACAGACAACAGCCGCACTGGGAAGGGACATCCGCGCTGGCTTTGCCGGGTGATAAATCATAGCGCATCATTCGTGCCCACCTGCTTTACCCTTCCCCTCCCCAGGCCCTCCCTCAACAAACAGAACCCCAAAGGGATGGGGACGGACTGGAGGAGGGGAAAGGAATGAAGGATTGCGCCCCCCCCCCCACCCCCCGCGCGCGCGCGCCCCGACCCCATCCCAGGCAACACCTACCTCCAGGGTCCGGATCTCCTTCTGCGTGAGGTCGTTGGAAGCTGCACACTTCGTCCTAAGCCCTTCCAGATTGGAGATGCTCAAGTCTATCATGTTCTGAACCAGCTCGCACTGCTGCAAGGCTTTTTGCAAACTCAGAGGTTGCTGCTCCTCGCTTTTCGTCATGTTTTCCTCATCCATCGCTCGCTCTGCAACCCCCCTTCCCCTCCTCCTCCTCCTCCACCTCCTCCCAGAAAGAAAAAAGGGGGAGGGAGGGAGAGGAGGTAGAGGGAGTCCACCCCCCTACGCCTCTCCAACCACTGCGACTTCTCAGCAGTGTCTCCTGAAGAAACCCAACATCTCACACAAGCTTGAGGGGGTGGGGGTTGGAGGAGGGGACAAGAGCCAAAATTTATTATTATTTTTTTTTTGGAGGGGGGAGTATCAGGCAGTCTGCATTAGAATGTCCCTTGTCTCTCTCCTCTCTCTTTCTCTGTGTCTCTGGTCCCTAAAAAGGGAGAGATGCCCGTTTGTCAGAAGCCAACCAGGTGGTAGGGTGCAGTCTGTACACTTAGGAGGAGGAGAAAGAGGAGGAGGGCGAGGAGGAGGAAGGGGAGGAGGAGGAGTGGAAGGAGGAGGCAGAGGGAAATAGAGCTCACGCTTCGCACACCGGCTCCGTGAAGGGCGGAATTATATGGATATAAATCTATTTGGCCGGCTGGCTTTTATGTCAAAAAGGAGCGCGCCTGCCCCCCTCCCGGTCGCGGTGACACGGCATGGTCCGCGGGTCCCCGCGCTCAGCGCGCTCTCAGGATGCTGTGCGCACGACTGGCGCGGCTGCGGCGCCCACTGCGGCTGGCTGCGGTCTGCTCCCCGCGACAACACTGCTGCTGCTGCCGCTGCCGCTGTCGCTGCTGCTGCTGCTGCTGCTGCTGCTGCTGCTGCTGCTGCTGCTGCCGCCGCCGCCGGGCTCCAGGGGTGACGGCTCCTGCCTCGCTCCACACCGACATCTTGCCTGTCAATCACAGGGCGGGGTGGGGAGCGGAGCGAGGGATGCAGCGCCGAGAGGCGCCGTGCGCGCAGCCGGTCCCCGGGTCCCCCCAACCCCGGGCGCGCCTGGGACCCGCTGGGGGCAGGCGGCGCGTGCACCTGCCCGCCGGGCCACCCTCCAGCCTGGGAGGCGGGGTCCCTTGGGACTGAGGGGCTCGCGTGCTGAGCGCAGCCGCTACGATGCGGTGGGGGGTGGGAAGGGGGGGGTTAGCGGGCTGGTCCCCGAGGTGGCGGGGAGGCCGGGCCCGGGGGCGGGGAGAGGTACTCGGTGGCCGGGGTGGGGGTGGGGGCCACTACGCCAGCCCGGATCTCGCGAGACGAGGCCGGAGCGCGGCTCAGCAGGTGCGCGGGGGCCCGGGAGCAGGTGCGCGCCGGGCTTGCTGGGCTCTGCAAGTCTGTGCGCCCCGCCTGGCCTTGCGGGTGTCTTCTTGTGGCTTGGGGGAGGCGGTGGGGCGATCAGGGGTCGGGGAGAGAGACAAACCTTAATGGGTTTCCCTGAGTTGGGGCGGATCTGGGGACCACAACTACCTGGGCCTGATCTAGCTAGGGTCCATTGGCGGAGAGACAGGAGGCTTTGCCTTGCTCGCAATTGCTACCTTGTCCCACAGGGGCCTGTGGAGTGTTAACTCCAGCTACTAACCCTACCCTTTGTCAGCCGCCTAGGGTACGGGAGTAAAGGACACACCGGAGTAAAGACGTTGAGGGCGGGGAAGGATACTTTGTGACAAAGAAGAGGGAAGATATAAGAAATTCACATTTCACAATGCAGTTAACAAAGTTTTGCTGGAGTGCCTCTGTTACAGATATATGCTTTTTATTAATTGATGGGGTGGGGGACGGGGACACGTGCACCGCAGTGTGCCTGTGAGGTCAGAGCACAGCTTGTGAAGTCAATTCTCTCCTTCCACCATGGGTTCCAGGAATTGAACTTAGGTGTCCGTCCTGGCTGAGTTCTCTCCACCAATCTGTTATGAATTAATAAAAAGATATAGCCTTTCTTCTCAGCTGCATGCGGTGGCGCCCACCTTTAATCCCGGCACTAGAGAGGCAGAGGCAGGTGGATCTCTGGGAGTTCAAGTCCAGCTGGCTGGTCTATATAGTGAGTTGCAGGCCAGCCAGGGCTACCTAGTGAGGCCCTGTCTCAAAAAAAAGATCGTGTTATAGTTTGGATAGAAGGGGACTGAGACGAATTACCCCCAGGGGGCTTTATTAGGAAAGTGGCATCCATCAGGAGAGCATATGGACAGCTGGAGAGGCTGCTACCTCACAATTACCACCCACTTTTGAATGGTGTATGGCTACTTCACCCCCATTGTAAAGCCAATGGTGACAGCAGAAATAACATGGCTCATGGCGGCTAAAATATTTACTATCTGGCTCATTCCAGGGAGCTATGCCAACTCCTGATTAAATCAGTGTTCTCTATACAAACTCTGCCCAGACCACACTTCACCCCAATTCTCTTCTGACTTTTTTTTCTTGTCGTTCAGGGTGAAGTCTAACGTTATCACAAGGAGGCCTCCCATCTCTGACTGAATCATCAAATAGCATCCCTAATGAACTGCCCACGGGCTGTGTTTTCAATAATGAGTAGCCTGGTATGGCATGTACCTGAAGCCCCAACCCCTTGGGAGGCTGAGGCAGGAGGATTGCTTAAACCAAGGACTTTGAGGTCAGCCTGGCGACATAGTAAAATCCCCTCAGGGGAGAAGGGGAGGGGAATATATTGGCAAAAGGCATCCTTTTCTTCCATCTCTGGGATTCTAGGAAGTTTTGCTAAGAGCAGTGTTAAGAGTCAGAACTTACGCAAAAGTTTGTCATCTCTAGAGAAGTTTGTCATCCCTAGAGAAAGCTACTTGCGGTGTGAAGAGAATGGACACCACTGGCAGCCAAGTTGGATCAACTTGATTTTCTAAGACTTTGAGCCACGGGCTTTAGAATTCACATGGAGTTGAATCAGTATGTCCATTTCTGTTGGGGCTGGGGGTGTGGTTCAGTGACAGAGCACTTTACCAGCATGCCCTGGTCCTGGATTCGATTCGGTCCCCAGCACCACACACAGAAAACATTCTCTATCCATAATGAGGGCAGGCCACCGATTTTAAGCACTCTGAAGTATAGAGTCCCGTTCAACCGCAAAGTTGTCTGCCCTCCTATTTTCTCCATTTTCCTTTGTTTCCCTTGAACATATTAACATTGGTTATGTTCAAACCTTCTCTGACTCCAGCCCCTGTCCTCTGATGAGGCTCTTTCTAGTTACTATGTTTCTCTTTGTTTTCAGTGATCTGGCCCTATCTCTTAGTGAGCCTTGTTGAATTTTTGTTTCGTGCCAGATGCTGTGTATGAGACATATATAGAGTCTCTAAATGATGCTGTCTGGCCCTGAAGAGAAATGGGGAATGATCACAACTCCATTAGTTGGCTGAGCTGGGTGAAGGGTGTGTTTCTGTTTCAAGGTGGCGCCATCTTCTTTGTTCACAGAGTCCCCTCTCCCTGCCCCTGTGTCCCAATTCCCAAAGTATGACAAGATTTTTGAACACTGTTTTGTTTTTCTGGAACTTCCTCCATGGCTTCTCAGCCTTTTGCCCTGTGGCGTTATCCAAACCCGCCAGTTATCCCAAGCTAAAAAATGCCATTTTCAGACTCGTTTTCTGTTCTTCTCTGGGAGATCAACCTCCCAAAAGTCCCTTGTTTGTCCCCACAGGACTAATGAGATGGACACAAGTTCTTCTGGTTTCTCTGCCCTGCCCCCACCTCAGCAACAGTCCACTCACCTGGTGAAAGTTTATCTTCTCAGCCTCTTTCCCGGCACCCATATCAGCTCACCCACTTACAATTCTCCTGTCTCCGGAATCCCGAAATGTGGCCCCTCTGGTCCCGGTGTCTTCCACAGATCTCTTAAGAGAGTTTAGCAGGAGTCAATAGTGATGGTGGGACTGGGTTTGATCTTGTTCCGAAATGGCTTCTCTGCTTGTCATCAAAGATATTTCCACTGAAGCTTAGATGATGAAAATAATCAGAAGTCATCAGTCGGCAGAGCAACAGTGAATGCCTCTTTGTCCCGTTTGAAAACAGCCCACATTGTGGACACCACCTCTCTATAGGAGAAATAACCTTTTTTTAGGATTCACTAATAAATTTGTATTAATCTTTACTATATGTGTTATTTATAGATGTGTGTGTGTATGCACAGTGTACACATATGGGCTGTGTTTCTCTGTATGCAATAAGACAGAGTGGACATCTTGCAGAAGTCAGTCTTCTCCTACCATGGAGGTCCCAGGGATCCAACTCAGGTCCTTAGGATTGGCACCAAGCCCCTTTACCCCTGAACCATCTTGCAGGCCCTAAAGATCTCTTTCAGAACTTTTCTAGCAATCAAGTACTTGGGATCCGACTCTGCCCATGAGACACAGCACGTGGGGTTTTTTTATGGAAAGTAGAGAGTGGAGAGGAATCTGATGGGAGCGTGCAGACCAACACACAGGCTTTCAGGTGCCCAGTCCCACACGAGTTGTGATGTCCATGCTGAGGGGCCTGACGTTGTGTTCACAGGCATGGCTTACAGTTGCTTTGGGCATCATCCCTGGCCTCACAGCCCAGGCTGTCTCTCTCTAGTCTTCCTGGAGAGTCTTTCTAACCATGCTTTGATCTGCTCAGACAGTCCTAGTGTGTAAGGGACAGATTCAGTAAAAATCTTGTTGTCCCTCCCTGACCCCCTCTCCAGGGTCTCCCATAGCCTATAGCCTGGAACTTACTATATGGCAGAGGATAACTTGGAACCTATGACCCTGCTCCCTCTTCCAGTGCTGAGATGTAACCCCAGACGGTTCAGGAGTCTGCAGTGAACTCCAGGTAGGGTTGGATATTTCCTTCCCTGCCTGTTCCCCATCACTTGCAGGGCTGAGCAGGAAAGGGCGCCTCCTCTCTGAGAACTGATGGATACAGAGTGTCAGTTGCCTCATTGGGTCCTGCCAGCTGCCTACCTGCTGATCCCAGGTGTACACAGGGAATCCTTAGTGACCTAAAGATCTGAGAGCCCTGCCAGGGTTAAGACACACCGTGATGACCTTCCAAGTCCTCCTTTCCATTCTTGCCCTTAGGAAGCACCCCACAGCTCCCAGAGCCCCTTGGCTCAGTCTTTTCAGGGTGGCTCAAGCCCAAACATGCTTTAAGATTGTCACCTGACCCCTGGGGAACAGGATAACCCTGTCAGAGAAACGTCTAGATAAGATCTTGACTTTATCA
Source organism: Peromyscus californicus insignis (assembly GCF_007827085.1). Classification (NCBI taxonomy): domain Eukaryota; kingdom Metazoa; phylum Chordata; class Mammalia; order Rodentia; family Cricetidae; genus Peromyscus; species Peromyscus californicus. The sequence goes on along the minus strand of NW_026294540.1, from coordinate 7,726,063 downwards.
TGTCTAGGCTGGAGGTTGCGAGTTACAGACGGTCACCGGACAAGCCTGACCCACCTCTCCACCAGAGAGAAAGTTCACCCTCTCCCATCACCTTGGAGGTTCAACAGAAATTCTGGAACACCAGAAAAGTGAAACTCTCCACCCCCTGCTTGATTGGTGATGAGCTGGCCTCACGGTTTTCCAAATTGCCTTGGGCTCACAAATTGGGGAGTGGTGAATTAGGAGGCAAAAGGGCCATCCACCTGGAGCTACACAGGACCTACATTGACTTCCTAAACACTATGCAGCCAAGGATGACCTTGAACTTCTCATCCTCCTGCCCCCACTTCCCAAGTGATAGGATGACAGGCTTGTGCCACCACCATGGGTGGTTTATGCAGTGCTGAGGATCAAACTCAGGCCTCTGTGATGCTGAGCAAACAGTTCTGATCAAGAGCCAGGTCCCCAGGCTCTTGTTTTCCTTGAATGCCTGTGTTAATCTTCCCAGGCTGTTTCTTTTTGTACTTTCCTTTTTTTTTTTTTCCTTCCTACCAGTTTTACAGATGGAATAGCATCGGACCAGAAGCCCCCGAGAGACAACAAAACCTCTCGCAGCTGCACAGGGACTGTGATCCTGTTCTAACTAACGCACAGAACCCCCAAATATAAATGACTTTAAAAATAGCTTTGATCAGAGCAAACAAAATGTTCCCCTCTTTAATCTTGTCAGGGTTCTCTGACATCAAGGAAAACTGTTTTTCTAGAGTTCACCTTTCGGGGCCTTTTGCTTCTGCATCTTCGTTTCTGGTGTAAGTGGGTCACTGTGTCCAGGTCGGGATCATCTGGGCTCATGGGAACGGGCCATTTGGCCCAGTGATTTATGCTGGCTTTCTGAGTTAAGGACTCCGTGGTATGCAGTGTGTTTCGGTTGCAGCACTCAGGACAGAAGGGGAGCCCCTCGAAGCCCCCAAAGACACGCATTTCAACTTCAATGAAAGTTCTTGTCAAGCAGTATCAGCTACCCAACCTTTTTGTCCTTGTGCACCACACGCATGCAGTGCCCATGAAAACCAGAAGAGGGCACTGGATCCCCTAGAACTGATTACAGACAGTGGTGAGCTGCCTTGTGAGTGCTGGGAGTTGAACCTGGGTCCTCTGGAAGAGGAGTCAGTGCTCCTAACTGCTGAGCCCTCTCTCCAGCCACACAAGTTTTCTGTTTTTTTTAATTTATTTATTTTTGGACAGTTTTATACATGTATATATTTGCTTACAATCGCCCACACCCATTACCCCCGCCACCCCATCCCCCCACCCCGCCATCTTCATTTCCACTCTTACTAAACCTTCTCTTTTCCCAATATGTTTCCTTCCTACTTCCAAATTTTTATGTGTGTAACCCACACAGAAGACCCAGGTTCAATTCCCAGCACCCACATGGCAGCTCACAACTGTCTATAAACTCCTGATCCAGGGGATCTGACACCCTCACACAGACATGCATGCAGGCAATACACCAATGCATATAAAATAGAAATCAATTATTTTTAAAAAAGAAAAGAAAAGCCGGGCGGCGGTGGTGGCGCACGCCTTTAATCCCAGCACTCGGGAGGCAGAGTCAGGCGGATCTCTGTGAGTTCGAGGCCAGCCTGGGCTACCAAGTGAGTTCCAGGAAAGGCGCAAAGCTACACAGAGAAACCCTGTCTCGAAAAACCAAAAAAAAGAAAAGAAAAAAGAAAAGAAAATACCCTTCTCAGGTTGGGGAGGGGGTCTCCTGCGTCCTTCCCCATCCATAATGGGCCCTGTCTTGCACAGGTCTTAAGCAGGGAATCACCGCTGCTATTGTGTGCAATGGCTGTATCCTCTCCTGCTCTCCTTACTGTCTTCTGGCTCTCATGTGTTTCCCGCCCCCTCTTCAACTGATGTTCCTTGAGGCGTGGAGGCGGTGACACAGATGTCACTTTGGGGGCTGAGTACTCAACAGTGACTTGTTCTCGGGATATTGGCCAGCAGTGAGTCTGCATTAACTGCTGCCCACTGTAAGTAGATGTTTCTCTGACCGAGACCGAGGCAGCACTAATCTGCAGATACAGACACAAATATTTAGAAGTCAGTTTTACAGCATGGCCATTTAGCAAGACAGCAGGAATAGGTTCTGTCCCAAGGTTTATAACCTCCCTAACCATGGGGTTTTGACCAGGTTCATAGTGCCATGTATGAATTCTCTCATGTGCAGCAGGCCTCAGGTTCAATCAGAAAACAGTTGTCTACCCCATAAATGGAGGCAGTTTTCTGGCCCGACTGCCTGGCCCCAAATAAACACCACTAAAACTTAAAGTAATTACAAAATGCTCGGCCTATAGCTTGGGCTTATTACTGACTAACTCTTATATTTAAATTAATTCATTTATGTATTGCCATGTGGCCGTGGCTTTACCAGTCCTCTGGCATCTTGCTTCTTGGGCAGCTCCCTCCTCTCTCTCTCTCTCTCTCTCTCTCTCTCTCTCTCTCTCTCTCTCTCTCTCCACCTTCTTCATCCAGTCATCCAAGTCCTCAGTTTGATTGTTCACCCTAGCCTCTTCTTGCCTTGCCATAGGCCAAACAACTTTATTATTAACCAATGAGAGTATACATATTCACAGCGTACAGAAGGACCATCCCACAGCATGCCCCCCCATAACAGTGGTGCCGCTGTTATACCAGCAGCACACAGCGTTGACAGCTGGGTCAGGCTGTTGGTGACTTTTCTTCCTGACAGACCCACCCAACTCTTTTCAACACTATGAAAGCTAGCCAGGAGGGAGGAAGCTTCCAATTCAGGTCCAGCTTGATGCCTCGTTGGCCTGACACCAGAGCATGTGATCTATTCAGCAATAGGTCCTGTCACCTAGCTTGAGTGGGAAGCCAAGAACAATGACAACAACCTGCATTACTGGGATAGGGGGATCCTCTGGTTCTCTGGGACTCCATAGCCCATAGGAAAGTAACCTACTTCTGGCAATAAGATTTTCACTTAATGCCTTATGTCTTCTGTGAGCATCCACCTCCATTTTTAAAAATATTTTATTTTATTGGCTTTTTGAGACAGGGTTTCTCTGTATAGCTCTGACTGGCCTAGAACTTGCTTTGTAGACTAGACTGGCCTCAAACTCACAGAGATCTGCCTGCCTCTGCCTCCCTGGGATTAGAGGCATGCACCACTACTGGCAGGCTCCACCCTCATTGTTAATTCTTCTCAGTATATCCCCAGGAGCAGGGTTTTGGGTTAAATGGAAATTCTGTGTTTAGCTTCTTGAGACAGTGTTGAACTGTTTCTCAAAGCAGACGTTCCATTTCACATCCCCAACCAGCAACCCAGAGAGCCCAATTTCTTCAATTCTCCAGCTCATGACTTATCTTAAATGGACCTATTTTCTTTTTCTTTTTCTTTTTTTTTAATGCAATGCTGGATTGAACCCAGGGCCTCATGCATATTAATCCAAGATTCTACCCCACTGAGCTACACCCCAGTCCTGAGACAGGGATTCACTAAATTTCTCAGGCTGGCCTATTCACTTTATATTATAGACCAGGCAGTCCTGAATTTGTGAACTTGTGATCCTCCTGCCTCAGCTTCCCAAGTCTCTGTAATTACAGGCCTGGAATGGTTTCACTAATTCTGTTAGTTAGTTAGTTAGTTAGTTAGTTAGTTAGTTAGTTAGTTAGTTAGAGACAAGATTTCTCTGTGTATCCCTGGCTGTTCTGGAACTCATTCTGTAGACCAGGCTGGCCTTGAACTCACAAAGATCCACCTGCCTTTGCCTCCCAAGTGCTGGGATTAAAGGTATGTGCCACCACCACCCAGCTATTTTATTTTATTATTTTTTAAAGATTTATTTATTACGATATACAGTGTTCTACCTGCATGTGTAGCTGCAGGCCAGAAGAAGTCATCAAATCTCATTACAGATGGTTCTGAGCCAACATGTGTTTGCTGGGAATTGAACTCAGGACCTCTGGAAGAACAGCCAAGTGCTCCTAACCTCTGAGCCACCCCTCCAGCCCCTATTTTATTATTTTTAATTATGTGTATGCATGTGCATCTGTGAGTGGGTATGTGTATATGTCTACAGTGCCCCAGGAGTCTAGAAGATGTGGGGTCTCCTAGAGCTGGAGTTAGAGGAGGTTATAAATTGTCCAACCTGAGTGCTAGGAATCGAATTCAGATTCCCTGGAAGAACAAACAGTACGTGCTCTGAACCACTGAGCCACCTATCCGGCCACTAATAAACTGCCTTACAAGCAGTCCCAAGCAGCCACATCATATGGCTCACAGCCACCTGTTAACTCCAGCGCCAAGGGAGCCAATGCTTTCTCCCGGCCCCCTCAGATGCCTGGGTTCACCTGCACAGACCCAAACATAACCAAAAAGAAGATAAACTCAGCCGGGCGTTGGTAGCACACGCTTTTAATCCCAGCCCTCAGAAGGCAGAGGCAAGCAGATCTCTGTGAGTTTGAGGCCAGCCTGGTCTACAGAGTGAATTGCAAGACAACCAGAGCCACACAGAGAAATCCTGTCTTTAAAAACAAAAAAACCAAAAACAACAACAAGAAAAAGATAAACTCTTTAAAAAGAAGAAGAAAGTGCTATGTTAAATGCCAGAAACCAGTCACAGAAAGTCACAGGGTGTAATTCCTTTTTGTTGTTTGTTATTGTGGTGGTGGTTTTGTTTTCTTCTGTTTTGAAATGGGCCTCTCTGTGTAGCCCCAGCTGTCCCGGAACTCACTATGCAGACCAGGCTGGCCTCCAACTCACAGAGATCTCCTTGCTTCTGCCTCCAGAGTGTGGGGATTAAAGGCGTGTGCTACCACAGCAGGTATGTGTAATTTCTTGCCTGGAACACAGGGCCAGGTGTGACACTTTGTGTGTAGGACATAAATTAATTGTTTTCAGTTGCAAAGGATAAACCAGTGTAGTCAAAAGGTGATTGTGTGAAAAAAAGTTCAAGGGAGGTATGTCACAAAGGCTGGCCACATTTCTTTCTGAACCAGGACTCTGAGCTCTTCCTTCTATGTGGGGTATCCTTGTGGGTAGCTTTTTCTCAGGCCGAGACCAAGATAAGAGAATTCTTTATTTAGACATGGTCTCACTGTGTAGCTCTGACTAGTCTGGAACTCACTCTGTAGTCCAAGCTGGTCTTGAACTCACAGAGATCCGCCTGCCTCTGCCTCCCTAATGGTTGGATTAAAGGTGTGCAACACCATACCTGAACCTAACAGTAATCTTAGCGACTGTATCAGAGTCTCTCCCCGTTACAGCTAGCAAACGTTGGAGGATTCATTGTGGGTGTCCTGCATGAGTCAATACAGTCTCCTGAGCCAGACCTGGCAGTCAAGGGGACTGGGTGGCGTGGGCTGTGAGGTCAACTGCTGAAGGGCTGACAGCCCTCACTACCCAAACCTTGTTGCACGAAATCAGAGGCTGGGTGGTCCTCCAAAGGAAAGGGGGATGCTATTACCCAAAGAAGGAAGGATGGGTGACAGACAGATAAAAAAAAAAATACTAGCAATAATCCACCATCCGTGAGAGAGTCAGGATCGATCGGAGAGACCTGTCAGGCTAACACAGTCTGGGAATAAAGGAGATGGAAGGAAGGATGAGGGAGAGGGAGGAAGGGAGACAGAGAGATTCTAGAAGGCTCTGAGGAAATTATTCTAAAATTAGAGTCGAACAGTCCTGAAACCATCCCTGATCACAGGGGACTACAAAGAACATACACTTATCACAAATTTTCCATTAGTGTGCATAATAAAATGTCAGTTTCATGATGACATGTCCACACTTGTAAGTGATTGTACTTCACACTCATTAACTTCTCATGATCTTTTCTTGTCCCCTTTCTTCCCCCAAATTGTCCTCCTCTATTTTCATAGTGTGTGTGTGTGTGTGTGTGTGTGTGTGTGTGTGTGTGAATACATACACCCATGTGTACTTTTTAATCCAGATGTTGTATACTAGAGGTTTTTTGTTTTGTTGGATTGGTTTGTTTGCTTTTCAAGACAGGGTTTCTCTGTGTAGCCCTGGCTGTCCTGGAGCTCACTCTGTAGACTAGGCTGGCTTAGAACTCAGAGATCCACCTGCCTCTGCCTCCCAGAGTGCTGAGATTAAAGGCGTGTGCCACCACCGCCCGGCTAGATATTTGAATTTCTAAACCTGGCTAATTCACTTAACCTGATGTTCTCGGGCTCTGACCATTTTCCTGTGAATGACGCAATTTCATCCTCCTTCACGGCTGAACAGAGCTCCAGTCTCCATTATTTTTTTGACTCACAACTGAAATACCAAGCTGTTAGACTGCCTGGAGCTGGACCATGGAGGGAGCAGTAAATGAGGAATCAGATCTTCATCCTGAACATGGGTCTTCTACTGGTGAGCTTAAGCAAGCCACCAAAGGGTGACCAACCATCCTGGCTTACCTGGGCCCAAGGACACTCAAGGGAGATAGGAACTTCAGTGCAAAAGGCAGGACAGACAAAGGGAACTTGGGACAACTCCATCATACCATAGTCAAGTCTTTCACTCATGAGCACCTAACTAGAAGACACGGATGCTGTGCTCGATCCCTGCAGTCAAACAAAACGTGTACGTGAAATGTCCATAGCAACAGTATTCACATCAGCCAAAGGTGGGAATACCCTAATGTGTATCAATAGATGCGGGCCATGTCCATACAATGACAAAAATGGAAGGGAATTATGATCTGTGCTCCAATGTGGATAAACACTGAAAACAGTAAGCTAGGGATGGAAAGATGGCTCACAAGTTAAGAACATGGTCCTTGTGGAGGATCAGAGTTTGATTCCCAGCACCTATGCTAGGTGCTTCACAACAACCTGTAATTCCAGCTCTAGGAGGAATCTGACGCCCTCTTCTGGCCTCCATCAGGACCTGCACACACACACACACACACACAAAGTAAATCTTGGGCTGAAGAGATGACTCAGTGGTTAAAAATGACTGTTGCTTTTGCAGAAGACCAGGGTTTGATTCCCAGCATCTACATGGCAACTCACAACCACCTGTAACTCCAGTTCCAAGGGATCCTACGCCCTCTTCTGGCCTCCATGAGCACTTCATACACATGGTTCACGGACATAGAATCAAACACTCACACACATAAAATAAAAATAAATCTCGCCGGTAAGTGGTGGCAAAGGCATTTTTAATCCCAGCACTCGGGGAGGCAGAGCCAGGCAGATCTCTGTGAGTTTGAGGCCAGCCTGGTCTACAGAGCGAGATCCAGGACAGGCTCCAAAGCTACACAGAGAAACCCTGTCTTGAAACAAAACAAAATAAAAATAAATAAATCTTTTAAAAAACAAGATGTAGACCAGGCTAGCCTTGAACTCACAAGAGTTCTGCCTGCCTCTGTGTCAGAAAGGCTGGGATTGAAGACAGACACCACCACACTCAGCTGGGGCTGAAGTTTTAATAGGTTTGTCATGGAAGTACGGGCCAGGTGCAGATGTTGTCACCTTGTAATCCCAGCAGAGGGGAGGTGGAGCTGAGGGGGATCCTGGGAGTCCTCTGGCCAGCCAGTCAAGTCTAATCAGTGAGTTCCAGGTTAAGCAAGAGACCCTGTCTCAAAAAATTAAATGGAGAGTGACTGAGAGACAGCAGCCACATTGACTTCTGGTCTTCAAACACAAACAGAGAGTGAACTCCATATGCACATGTGTACACATATGTATACCTCCCAACACACACACACATACACACACAGTCCCATAGGCACACGTGTACACATATGTATACCCCTATTAGCATTCAGACCTGCCCCTTGAGGACCTGCCCAGTGTCCAGACAAAGTAATCTTTAAGAGAAAATTCCTTTTTCCTCTCTCACTTCCTTCCTCTTTCTTGCCACAAGGTCGTGGGCACCTCCTCTCTCTCTCTCTGTCTCTCTCTCTCTGTCTCTCTCTCTCTCTGTCTCTGTCTCTCTCTTTCCTCTTCTCCCTTTTCACGTGAGCGCTATCGCATGGTGTGAATGACTTTCCACCATGCCCCTTGGCTCCACCCACCAAGGCCGATTTTAAAATACAGCAACCCCCTCAACACACACACACACACACACACACACACACAGAGAGAGAGAGAGAGAGAGAGAGAAAGAGAGAGAGAGAGCTGATATGGACCCTTTTCTATTCTTTCTTTTTCCTCAAGTCACAGATGGATGCTGGATGAAGCCACACTGCCCCACCAGCCAAGGCAGCTGCAGCTGATTATAAGCACCCACGACCTCGCACATTTTTTTTCTCCACGTGGTGCCGGTATCGAACTTGGATCCTCATGCTTGGTGGGAAGCCCTTTACCAGCTAAGCTGCCTCCCTAGTCCGAATTTGAAGTAATACAAAGAACGTACTTGGACCGTCTCTGCTGGAAACAGAGATATCGTCAGGTTTAAAGGCTCAAGTTGACTGGAGCAACCTTCTTTCTCCGTTGTTGGAGCTTTCTCGTGCTTCACTGCAGCACAGTGTGTGTTTAAAGCATACTTCTAATAATTTTTTAAATAATTTTTTAAATTTTTGTTTGTTTGTTTGTTTGTTTGTTTTCGAGACAGGGTGTCTCTGTGTAGCTTTGCGCCTTTCCCCTTTAATCCCAGCACTCGGGAGGCAGAGCCAGGCGGATCTCTGTGAGTTCGAGGCCAGCCTGGTCTATAAAGCATACTTCTAAAATCACATTCTGCTGGACATCAGTGAAATGCTTTGAAAGAGAGAGTTTAGGGGGAATCGAAGGACCGGGGTGACATGTCTACAGATGGCCGTTCTTCGTGTCCCGTGAGGTTGCCGTGTAAGTGACAACATAATACAATGTAATGGAAAGGGGACAGCAATTTGGATCTTTTTTTATCACTATGTGTCCTTGCATGGGGGAAATGGCCTTTGGCTGATAGGATTTCGGGGGCCCAGCAAGATAGTGTAAGGGGTTAAAGCATTTGCTCTGCAAGCCTGATGATCTGAGTGTGAGCCCCAGAACTCACAGTGGAAAAAGAAAACTGACTCCATTCCACACAGTTTATCTTCTGACCTTCACATGTACACCTCACTGTAACATGTATGTATACACGAACACATACACACCATTAAAAAAAAAAAAGAGGACTTTTGTTTGGTTTGTTTTGAGATAATGTCTTACCCCATAGCTCTGGAATTCACTATGTAGCTCAGGCTAGCCTCAAGCTCACAGCTGAATCCTCCTGCTTCAGCTTCCCATGTGCTATGCCTGGCTTAAGATCTCTTTTTCTCTTCTTCATACTCCCAGCCCCCCAGTGTGAGGATAAAGGGGCAGCGACCAGCTGCTTGTTTTGCAGACAGTCAGTACAACGGGTCCATACCCAACCATTCGTCACCAATGGCTTTTTCGTGTTCACAAAGCCAAAGCAGCCTGAGAGGAGCCAGAGACAAGCCAGGCTTCTCAAAACCCTTTTGTCTTTCTTCATCAGAATGACCCCAGAGATTGTAGCCCAAGGCGACGATGCTGAAATCAAAGTGGGAAGAATAAGGAACAACTCCAAAAAGGAGATTTGACTTTTTTTTTTTATTTCCCCAGCCGGCAGCGTCTTTTATTAGTGCGACAAAATAACAGGTTGAGAATTAAGGACTGCATTTTCTGGTGCACATTCATCACAAGAGAGAATTTCCCCCCTCCCCCAAGCAATTAAGTCTCAGAGTTCTGGGGTGTCAGGATTGCCCAACCCAGGGGAGCAGGAACAGCAATTGAACTGTTAAACCCCCAAAGGGCCTGCGAGGGAAGAGGTGGAAGTGGAGGCTGAGAGGGAGAACTCTTCATTTCTCCACAGAGGTGTTGAACAGCCAGGAAGGGCAGGACAGTGGACTAGAGAGGCACTGTCAGTATCCAGGGGCTTACCAATGGACACTGGCAGGTAACTTGCCCAGAGACCCCCCCAATTCACAGACAGATCCTGGGACTTGGACCCCACTTCTAACAAGTTCCCAGTCACTCTAACTCACATTCTATCTCTATTTAGCTCTCAGAGAAGTTCAAACTAATTGTGTGGTATCAGAGAGACGATAAATGTTCCAGAGTGTCATAAGTCTGAGTTTCAAGCGGAGAGAAAAAAAATAAAAACAGCAGTGCTGTTAATATTCAGAGGTGTGTGTGTGTGTGTGTGTGTGTGTGTGTGTGTGTGTGTGTGTGTGAATCAGCTTTATATGATTGTAACGTGACACCTTAGATAATCAATTTACAAAGAGACGTTTCCTTGGTTCACAGTCTTACAGGTGTCCATCTATGGTAGGCTGGTGTCTCTGCTTTTGAGTCTGTGGTGAGGCAGAACGTCATGGCTGGAGCACGTGGTGGAAGAACCTATTCACTTCATGGTAGACAGGAAGTGAAGAGAGATAGGAAGAGCCTGGGCTCCCATTATCTCCTTCAAGGGCATGCCTACCAATGACCTAAAGACCTCCCACCAAGTCCCACCTCTTGAGAGTGCCAAGCTGGAGACCAAACTAAACACACAGGCCATGCAGCCATTTGCAGATCTGAACTGTACCAACCAACAAAGGGCGTCTCTTCCAACAGACTGCAGAAAGCACTAATGATGGGCCAGTGGCCCTCTTCCAACCTTTTGTGCCAGTTTTTCTACAACTTCCTGAACAACTTCAAGGAAAAGAAGAGAAAAAAACTGGGCCCTCAGTCCTACCAGTTGACCTCTGACCCATGTTCATGCATGGATGAGAAAGCCTGCATGCATGCACGCACTCACATCACCCCTACACACCACCCCTACACACACACACACACACACACACACACACACACACACACACACACACAGTGACTATAATAAAATGCCTGGCTCATGTATGACACAAAGAGATCTATTTAGCTCACAGTTCTGGAGGCTAAGAATCCACCATTGGGGCTGGAGAGATGGCTCAGAGGTTAAGAGCGCTGACTGCTCTTCCAGAGGTCCTGAGTTCAACTCCCAGCAACCACATGGTGGCTCACAGCCGTCTGTGATGAGATCTGGTGCCCTCTTCTGGTCATACATGCTGTATACAAAATAAATAAATCTTTAAAAAAAAAAAAAAAAAAAAAAAAAAAAAAAAAAAGAATCCACCATTGGTCCTATCTCATTGGACCCCTGGTGAGGATAAATGGTAATGGCATCCTGGTAGGAGAGAAAGCCAGACAAAATCAGAAGTCAGACCTCTTTCGTAATAACTCCACGAGACAACAATTAGCCTCCTGGATGAGGTGATACCAACCCTACCTAGAGAACCACATTGAAAGAAGGTGGGAAGCTGGGTGGCAGGTGGTGGCACACACCTTTAATCCCAGCACTCGGGAGGCAGAGCCAGGCGGATCTCTGTGAGTTGGAGGCCAGCCTGGTCTACAGAGTGAGATCCAGCACAGGCACCAAAACTACACATAGAAACCCTGTCTCGAAAAAAAAGAAAGAAGGAAGGAAGGAAGGAAGGAAGGAAGGGGGGGGAGAGAGAGAGAGAGAGAGAGAGAGAGAGAGAGAGAGAGAGAGAAAGGAAGGAAGGAAGGAAGGAAGGAAGGAAGGAAGGAAGGAAGGAAGGAAGGAAGGAAAGAAGGAAAGAAAGAGGGAAGACCTATCCTAAATGGGAGCAGCAGCATCCCATGGACCAGGGTCCAGAACTATAAAAAGGAAAAAGCGGGCTGTGCATCAACGTTCATCTCCCTCTGCCTCTTGACTGCAGACACATGACCAGCTGCCTCACTGGCCTACGGCCACGCCTTCTCCACCATTGCAGACGTCACACCCTTAAATCAGGAGCCAAAACAGTCACTTGTACACTTGTCTCCCTTCAGATGCTTTTCTGGGTATTCTGTCACCAAGAGACAAGTCATTGCCATAGATTTAACCGGGAAATAACCACCTCGCTTTCTGTCCCGTATCTCTACTTTCTTCTTGATGATAAAGGAGCAAGATAGTGAGATAAATGGGTCTCACACTTAAGTAAGTTGCAACCCCTCAGAGGGCTCATTACACCATCCGTGGGGCCGCCCAACCCCTACCCCCGAGTTTCAGAATTGATGAGTCTGGTAAGGTAATTACCATTTCTAACAACGTCCCAGGGGACATAGCGGCTGTGACTGCTGCGGACCCAGAGTTCACTGGTGTCACAGCTAGGAGCTAGGGCTTGGGAATCAGACCCTTGGTAAGATCTCATTCTGCCCCGATGCCAAGTGAGGAACTACTTAACATACCTGCAACAAGAGGCCAAGACGGGAGCTTGGGTTTCATGCAACAGTTGAGTGTGTACTGATGCTCTGTGCAGACACTCCTTGGCTTAGTAAGCGAGTTGCAGCCCAGTCTTACACAAAATGAACATACTCCTACAAACCCATCATAAAGATTAATACTTGTAAGTTGAACCATAGTCAACTGGGGGCCATGTGTGCATCAAATACAAAACACTCCCAATACTGTCTGAACCACAGTAACAGCCTAATGGAGCTCAGCTAGTATGGACCATCCATTCGTGTGCCCATTCGGCTGCTGTTGCGTGCTTCCTTTAAGCCAGAGAGTGTTACAGGCACCTGGTATGTGGTGGTCAGTAATAAAGCATCTTCTCTCATCCAGCATGGTCCACCTCCAGGCACAGGCAGATGATGTCATCAGTGCCGACTACAGCATCACCCAAACAAATTCTGCATGCCAAGCACCCAACTCCAGTGTAGGAGTTGTAAGATGTTGTAAGAACAGAGAGAGGCAGGGTTGAGCATGGCAGCACACACATCCCAGCTTGTTTCTGGACAGACTGACAAGACCAGAGGACCGCTACTATAGTCTCATGTCAGAAAAGTAGTCATGGTTACAGGGTAGGACAAAGATGACTCATCCTAGCCAGAAAGTCCCTGGTTTATCTTCGTTTTGGTTTTGGTTTTAGTTTTTTTTCAAAACTGTGTAGTTCTGGGACTCACTCTGTAGACCAGGCTGGCCTCGAACTCACAGAGATCCCTCTGCCTCTGCCTCCTGACCAAGTGCTGGGATCAAAGGCATGCACCACCACCTCCTGGCTTCCTGGTTTATCTTAAGAAAAGTCAGAGATGGGTGCATTCTTAGAGTCAGGTAAACACAGACAAGATTCCAATGCTTTTATCTGCTTAGGGTATGCAGGACAACCTGGCCAGAGGTAATCATGATGTTCTGCTCCCAAATGGCTGCAGACATGTGACACTGTATCCATAAAACCCTGAACAGCAGATGTACTTGAACTTCCATTAGAAATTGTCCTGTGTGTGTGTGTGTGTGTGTGTGTGTGTGTGTGTGTGTGTGTATGTGTGTGTGTATTCATTTGGGTGCAGGTGCACACATATGTGTGGGTGCACATGTGTGTAGAGACCAGAGGTTAACCATAGGTGTCATTCCTCAGGAGTCATCCATCTTGTGACTGCCTTGGGGCTTGTCCATTAGCTTAGGCTGGCTATTGTCCTCTCTTTGTCTTCTCACCATTAGGATTACACATGCATGCGCGCACGCACATGCACACGCACACCACCACTCCTGCCTTTTTACGTGGGTCTGGGGAACACACTCAGGTCCTTATGCTTACACAGCAAGCGCTTTACTGACTGAGAAATCTTTCCAACCCTAAGAATTTGTTCCAGTCTTGTCTGACTCCTCCAGCTCAAGGAGCGGACACTCCCATGCAAAGAGTTACTAGCAGTCTGAATTTAAGCACGGCAGTACAACGATATACCCATGATGGCGCGTCACTGCCAACTGTCTTCCTTACTTTTCTGTGGCTGCGAGAGACACCATGACCAAGACAACTTATAGACCGAAGAGTTTATTGGGAGCTCACCGTCTCAGAGGGTTAGAGTTCATGATCATCATGGTAGGGATTGTGGCAGCAGGCAGGAGGGCAGATGTCAGGCGTGGTGCTGGAGCATGTTTTGGGAAGGATTAAGGGGTGTGGCTATGTTGGAGGAGGCGTGTCACTGGAGGTGAGCTTTTAGGTTGCAAAAGCCCACACTGTTCCCAGTTAGCTTGCTCGCTCGTGCTCTCTCTCTCTCTCTCTCTCTCTCTCTCTCTCTCTCTCTCTCTCTCTCTCTCTCTCTCTCTCTCTCTCTCCTGCTCCCCCTCCCTCCCTCCCCACTCATGGTTTTTGTCTCAAGATGCAAGCTCTCAGCCTCTGCTCCAATATCATGGCCATGTCTGCCTTCCTGCTGCCCTGCTCCCTGAGATATAGTGGAGTCACCCTGTGAAGCTCTAAACAGGTCCCCAGTTAAATGCTTTCTTATGCGGGGCATGGTGGTGCACACCTTTAATCCCAGCACTCGGGAGGCAGAGGCAAGCGAATCTATGTGTGTTCTAGGCCAGCCTGGTCTACATAGTGAGTTTCAGAACAGCCAGGGCTACACAGAGAAACCCTGTCTCAAAAAAAAAAAAAAAAAAAAAAAGAAAGGAAGGAAGAAAGAAAGAAGAAAAATGCTTTCTTATGTAAGTTCCCTTGGTCATAGTGTCTCTTCACAGCAAAGGAAAAGTAACTAAGCCAGCCACACCTTCTAATCCTTCCCAAACAATTCCACCAACACAACAAAGTATTCAAATAGATGAGCCTATGGGGGCCATTCTCATTCAAACCATCATACCGACCTTTGAAGTTTTGTTTGACATGAAAAAAAAAAATGAAATGAGAACAAGATGGCAGAGAGTTGATAGAAGGGAGGGGCCTGTGGCACAGTCCCCAACGCTCTAGCTATGTCTAGCCCTCACAGCCATCTCCGAATAGATACTACTGTAGCACGCACTGGCCTTGTGCTTACTAGAGAGAAGGTATCATTGCAAGCTTCCCTGAGCCAAGCAGCTAAGGTTCTGAAGAACCAGTGTTCAAGTTGACCTAAGGAGGAAGTGAAAAGTCGGGGCTCTGTCATCCCTGGAGCCCCATCCGACCCCCTTCTTCTGTGGTGTGTTGGGAACCGAGTCTCATGTAACCCGGTGCTGATAAAATTCCTTCCTGGGGAAGACATAAGCAATGTCTACCTCTCCTCCTCAGGTTCCAGTGGCAAACCGAGGTATGACTCTACTGCCAAAGCTCACTCTTAGGAACCAGTTCATTTTGGGGGCTTCCTTACAGAGCATAGGGGAGAATTACTTACAGGGGTGTGGGTGCTCCCGCCTCCAGAGACCGCACCAGAAAGGATTTCCCCATTTCCCAGTCTTCTTTAGCTTATATATATATATCGCCCTCCCACGTCCACGTGCAATCAAGGCAGCGTTGTTTACAGTAAGTTGCAGGGAACGCTGTATACTCAGGTGAAATCTTCCATCAGGGGAAGCAAACAGCCCAAAAGTCCAGCTGGTGTAATTTTTTTGTAAGTGGACACAGCTGAACTCCCCAAGATGGTGGTTGCTTGGCTCCCAGGGCACTACACACACCACCAGGCTGGCCATGAACTGGATAGGTAGCCAAGGATGAACCCGCAATTCTGATGCTCCTGTCTGCACCCCGCAGACTTGGCATCACAGGCACACAATACCGTGCCTGGTTTCTGTGGTGCTGAGAACCAAACCTAGGGCTCTGTGCAGGCCAGAGCGCATGCGCACGGGTAACTGAGCCACACCCCTACCAAAAGCCCCTTCACCTGGGTTCCAGGCAGGGGTTAGGCTTCAGGAACAGCTACCACCTGTGTTTGAGGCCTGTCCTCTCTCTTCCCCCAGCAGGTGACAGTGGCTAATGTCTTCCTCCCAACATTGTTACCCCCGCACCAGGGGTCTTCAAAGGCTTTGTTTCCTGGGAGTTGGGAGGCTGGAGGCAGGGAGTTCTAATCCACATAGTGAACCCCAGGTCAGTTGAGGCTGCAAAGCGAGACCCTGTCTTAAAATGAAAGCAAGCCAACAAATAATAATAAGGCCTTATTGTGGGTGTTATGCACATCCCTTATAGAAAATCCAGAGCAGCCAGAAAAGGTGAAAGTCGGGCTGTTGAGATGACTCAGGGACCTGCGGCCACATAGCACACACACACAAATTGATCATTTAAAGTTAATTTAATTTAGTTTTTTTGTTTGTTTGTTTGTTTTGTTTTGTTTTTTTCAAGACAGGGTCTCACTATGTAGTTCTGGCTGTCCTGGAGCTCACTCTGTAGACCTTGAACTCAGAGATCCTCCTGCCTCTGCCTCCAAAGTGCTGAGATTAAAGACTTGCACCACTCCTGTCTGGATCAAAATAAAGTTTAAAGATTAAAATAAAATTGGCCTGGAATTCTCTTGATGTTGGGGAAAAATGTATATGTATATATGTATGTACATTATATATATATAAACACACAGATGTCTTTATGTGTGTGTTTACCTGTATGTGTGAGTGTATATGTGAATGTGCATGCATGTATGTATGTGTATATATGTAACTATTTGTGTGTATGTATATATGTCTAAGTATGTGTGTTCTGTATGTGTGAATGAATATGAATGTGGAAATTTATGTATGCGTGGATGTATGTGTGTATGTGTAATTGTATTTCTGTGCGTATGTCTGTACGTATATGTGTGAGTGCAAATGTATGTGTTTATGTTTATGTGTGTCAGTGTATATTATGTGACTTGTGTATATGCATGAGTGGATGTATATTTCTACATGTAACTGTGTTTTTGTGTGTATATGTCCGTACGCGCGCGCGCGCGCGTGCGTGTGTGTGTGTGTGTGTGTGTGTGTGTACGCGCGCGCGCGTGTTTGTGTGTTGCTGGTTTTGGAACCCAGGGCGACCTGCCCATACCCCCGGCTTGCCCTTGGCTGGCAGGATCCGGCCTTGGCGAGGCCCTGCAGCTGCCCCGGACTGCGGCGCGCGGTAACCCGGCACCTCCTGCGCCGCTGCAGCGGGGTAGCGGGCTGCGCCTCGGGTTGCCGGGCAACCAGCGCCTTAGCAACCGGGAGGGGGCGGGCCGGAGGGCGGGAGGAAGCCGGAAGACGGAGGCGAAGCCTCGCGAGGGTTGGATTGCGCGCGGACTCCGAGTGCGGCGGGCCGGCGGCAGCTGTCACTCATGGCGGCGGCGGCGGCGGCTCCGCAGCAGCAGCAGCGGCCCGCGGCGGCCCGCGCCCGGAACCTGCCCTGGTAGGAGCGGCCCGCATCCTGCTTCCCGCCCTGCCCGCTCCCGGCTCGCAGACCCCCGGCCTCGTTGCCTGCAGCCGCTCGCCCTCCCGCCGTCCCGCGTCCGCACTAACCATCCCGCTCCCGAGGCCTGAGCGCACCTTAGCCGTCCTCGGGTGCCTCGAGCATCCTCCGTGCGCCTTGATGACCCTGAGAGATCGATGGCTTCCTTTAGAAAGGCCCAGGGACGCGGGGGAGTGGGTAGACTTGGATTCGAACTCGGGTGTCCGAATTCAGCGCTTGCTTTCTTTTTCTCCTCTCGTGTTACCTTTTATGTATTTGCGGGGGAGGGGAGTGTGGCAGCGCACCCGTGTGGAGGTCAGAGGACAACTTTCAGTACCTGGTTCTTTCCTTCCACCAACGTGGAATCCCCGGGATCGAACCCCGGTCCTCAGTGCCTTTACTTGCTGAGCCATCTCGGGCCCCAGGGCTTGAATTCTGAACGGTCGGTCCTACAGCAGCTAGCGAGGTTTTAAAAGCAAGCCCGGCAGTTGTTTTGACTCTCCTGGTCTAAGCCTGGGGAGGAAGAACCGTCTTGGGCCACACGTTAAAAGTCACAGGGATGGAGTCACAGACTGTGGCCTTTTGGGTCCGGCTTCTCGAACTCATGGCCCAGCCAAATCATAACTTGCTTGTGAGGATTTGAGTATGAGTTCCTATCCAAGTTGTTCAGGCTCAGTGCTGTTGACTTGGGGACCCTCTGTGGGGGTGGGGCAACTGTCCTGCTCACTGTAGGGTGCTCAGTCACCTCCTGACTCCTACTCACCAGATACCACTAACACCCTCCGCCCACTTATTACAGCCTGACAGATGTCCCCTGGGGGACAGATCTCACCCCTGGTTGTAGTGAGATGTGAAGGGGCTTCTTTGCATGTGACAGAAAACGGCTTGCATTTGTATACACTGTAACTCGTGCTGAATCCTATTTCAGGGTTGAAAAGTACCGGCCACAGACCCTGGCCGATCTCATTTCTCATCAGGACATTCTGAGTACCAGTGAGTATCCGTGTCTGTTGCTGTGGTCATTTTGGGGCGGCTTGGATACATTTGGTGGTGATGCCGTGTCTGCTGGGTGACAGGGTAAAGGATCAACTGGACTTTATAGGATGGGGTGTTTTGGTTCCTTTTCCATAAGTGCGCCAAAATACCTCCAAGGACAAAGTTTTTATTTTTTTTTAAATTAAAAAAAATTTTTTTTATATTTTTTGTTTTTTTCAAGACAGGGTTTCTCTGTGTAGCTTTGCGCCTTTCCTGGAACTCACTCTGTAGACCAGGCTGGCCTCGAACTCACAGAGATCCGCCTGCCTCTGCCTCCTGAGTGCTGGGTTAAAGGCATGCACCAGCACCGCCCAGCTAAGGACAAATTTTTAAAGATATTTTATTGTTTTATTTATTGTTTAGGTGTTTTGTTTACACATACATGTCTGTGCACCATGTGTGCCTGGTACCTCCAGAGGCCAGAGGGCATCGGATCCTCTGGAAGTGTCATTGTAGGCAATTGTGAGCCACAGTGTAGGTGCTGGGAACCAAACCCGGGTCCTCTGTAAGAGCAGCAAGCTCTCACTTTACTGCTGAACCGTCTTTTCAATTCCTCGCCCCATTTTCTAGACCCTCCCACGATAGGTAGGGTAAGTCCGTGGAAGACAGTCAAACCATGAGGACACCTCAGGACGGAACCTCCCCGCCTCTGCCTCTGGCTGGGACACTGAAGGATGGAGGACAGCTAGCACAACTCTAGCTTGAGTGAATGGGAGGAGCGTCCCGGGGACTGATGGTGTCTCCTTCCTCCCGCCTCAGTTCAGAAGTTCATCAGTGAAGACCGTCTGCCACACCTGCTTCTCTATGGCCCTCCGGGGACAGGAAAGACATCCACCATCCTGGCCTGTGCCAAGCAGCTGTACAAAGATAAAGAGTTCGGCTCCATGGTCTTGGAGGTGAATGGGACATTCACTCTACAAGTAGCTCAGACCTCCAGACTCTTAGTTCCGCTAGCTCTCTTTAACTCCCTGGCCTTCTGGGTCCTGGCCGGCTATAGCGGAAGTGGGGGATGGGAGGTGTCAAATGGGGATGCTGTTTGGACCCAAAGGGGGGTTAACTTTGGACAGCCTCCACTTCCTTCAAGAGCCCAACTCAGAGGTCGCGCCCTCCCTACAGCCTGCTCTACCTCCCACAGCTCTTGTTGATCCCCTTCAGATTTAGGGGTGACAGTGAGTACTGCATAGCCCTGTAGCTTCTGTAAACCAGTGATTCTCAACCTTCCTAACGCTGCGACCCTTTAATCCAGTTCCTCATGTCGTGGTGACCCCCCCAACCATAGAATTATTTTCATTGCTACTCATGACTGTAATTTTGCAAGTTATGAATTGTAAATATTTGTGTTACCAGTGGTCTTAGGCGACACCTATGAAAGGGTCCATTAGATGCCCCTCCAAGGGGGTCGTGACCCACAGGTTGAGAATCACTGCTTTAGACTCAAACACCTTTAAAATGGCTGTTTCTTCATCTGGATCTTCTCAGGTTACTGCACTGAGATACGCCGTCTGTGGATGTTGGGACCTTGGCTGATAATCTTAATACCCTTAGGTTCCAGAAATCTAAATGTCTGAAAGACAAGCATTTGAGGACCTAGGGAGGGATGTAGCTCATTTGGTAGAGTCCTCACCTACCATCCACGAAGTCCTAGCTTTGATCCTTAGCATGGAATAAACAGATGCACACCTATCGTCCCAGCATTCAGGAAGTGGAAGCGGGAGGGTCAGACGTTCATGTTCATCTCAGGCTGTGTGAGTTCAAGACCAACTTGAGGACAGAAGGCCCTCACTCCAAAGAAAAGCATTTGACTTATGCCGTAGACATGAGGCTCGGCCCCTTGCTGTTCAGTGTTCTTGCTCTAGCTTATTCAAAACCTGACAGCCTCCAGGTGCTGAGAGAGGACTAGAATGAGCATCGTTTTCTCAGGTCTCCAGGCCCTGTGTGTATTTCTTCAGTTTCTGTGGATGGTCTTCGAGGGGCGGGAGAAGGAAGGGTCAGGTGCCGTTCAGGATGTTATGTGATGGTGTCGTGAGGCTGGATATAGGGAATTCGTTTTTTTTTTTTTTTTTTTTTCTTCGAGACAGGGTTTCTCTGTGTAGCTTTGCGCCTTTTCCTGGAACTCACTTGGTAACCCAGGCTGGCCTCGAACTCACAGAGATCCGCCTGGCTCTGCCTCCCAAGTGCTGGGATTAAAGGCGTGCGCCACCACCGCCCGGCTTTTTTTTTGTTTTTGAGGGAATTCGTTTTTAATGGTCGTGTCTCAGCTGTCCTTAGACCTAGGGAACCAGCCGGCACTCCTAGAGCGCTGAAGAGACACTTTGCAGCCAGGACTTTATAGCCGCCGGCACAGGGTGTGATTTTCACTGTGGCCTCTCTCCCGAGTGTAGCTGAATGCTTCCGATGACCGAGGAATAGATATTGTCCGGGGGCCCATCCTCAGCTTTGCCAGCACAAGGACCATCTTCAAGTAAGAATTATATCTGTTTCTCTCTCCCTAGAGGTCTTAGTGCGTGACGTCGGGACCTAGCCTCACTATTTGGTCAGTGTCTAAAGGGAAGGAGGAATGACTTGGTCAGAAGTGAGCAGACAAGTCAGGGATGGTCCGAGAGATGTGCGGTGCTAGGGTAGGGGACTGCCTGAGCCTACACCAGCAGCAACCCTGGGATCGAAGGGTCCATGTTAGCTGGATGGACGAGCCAGTCTGAACTTAAACAGAGATCACTGAGATCAGGAAGGAGGACTGGCATGGTGGTCGGAATCAGGAAAGGAAGGGGGCGCTGAGATGGCTCAATGGGTTAAGGTACTTGCCACCAAGCCTGACGACCCAAGTTCGATCCCAGGGACCCACAGGGTGAAAAGAGAGAACTGACTTCCACAAGTCATCCTATGACCTCCATGTTTCTGTTACGGCACTTGGAGAGGGTGTGTGTATGCACACACACAATGTGATAAATGGGCTTGGGTGTGTGTGGAGCTGCTTGGCCTGCCTACTCACAGCCCTGGGTTCCAGCCCCAGCCCCACAAGCAAGCAGCTGGCAAAAGAATACTGAATAATGAAGAAAAACAATACAGGACCCAGATCAGCCTTCACTTCTGGCTATGGGTTGAAGGCATGACAGGCAGGTGTGAATAGGGTGTCAGCCTTCCTTGGGTCTTTTCTCAGACAAGATGGACTTGAGGTACCCAGGTCTGAAGATGTAGGCTGGCCTGAGTGTGGGTGTGAAGATGTAGGCTTGGCCTGGGTGTGGGTGTGAAGATATAGGCTAGCCTGAGTGGGTGTGAAGATGTAGGCTTGGCCTGGGTGTGGGTGTGAAGATGTAGGCTAGCCTGAGTGGGTGTGAAGATGTAGGCTGGCCTGAGTGTGGGTGTGAAGATGTAGGATTGACCTGGGTGTGGGTGTGAAGATATAGGCTAGCCTGAGTGGGTGTGAAGATGTGGGCTGGCCTGAGTGGGTGTGAAGATGTAGGCTGGCCTGAGTGTGGGTGTGAAGATGTAGGCTGGCCTGAGTGTGAGTGTGAAGGTGTGGGCTGGCCTGAGTGGGTGTGAAGATGTAGGCTCGGCCTGGGTTTGGGTGTGAAGATGTAGGCTGGGCCTGGGTTTGGGTGTGAAGGCGTAGCCTGGGCCTGGGTATGGGTGTGAAGGTGTGGGCTCGGCCTGGGGGTGGGTGTGAGTGGAGGAAACCTCAGCATGTGTTTGTTCTTCTAGGAAAGGGTTTAAGCTTGTGATCCTGGATGAAGCTGATGCCATGACTCAAGATGCCCAGAATGCCTTGAGACGAGGTAAGACTTGCTGCCCATCCGACATGTTGGCCAAGGAGTGTACTGAAGGCCAGGAATTCTGGGTGTGAGATTATCTTCCCATCGGGAGGCACCTCTTAGTCCTACTGCCCTGTGGCCGGGTCCCTTCAGCAAGTATGGCTGGGGTCTGTCATCTCATCCCCCTCCACTGCTGGCTTCCGGTCCAGATGGGGAGTCTGTGTCATTCAGTGGGAATAAGGCTTCATTTCCTAATCCACTGGCAGACCCTCACACTGGGGAAAAAAAAAAAACAGAAACAGACACCAGGCAAGACTCTGAATGTATGTAGGAGTGGCCATAGTGCGGGAGTGAGCCCCATTTTCCTGTGGAATGGGGCTGGTGCTGCACCTATTAAAGACCCTTCTGTGAGCATCCCATGACACTCCCAGGGAACGTGCTGTTCGAGGAGAGCAGCTTCGGGAGCCTGTGGGAGAGGAGACCTGGGAGGGAAGGAATGGCAGCATCTGTGGTAGAGAAGGAGGCACAGACAGACTTTCTTCTGGTCCCAGCATGTTGGCATCCTTCCTTCAGCATCTTGTTCTGCCAAGTGACTGTCAGTGTGGGCAGATCTGTGTGGGGACACTGGGTCCCTGCAGAGTGACACTGGTGTCCTGTGCATCTCTCAGCACTGGCTGTTGCTCCCAGACTTTCAGGCATGGGCTGCAGGGAAGTGTGCACAGAGCCATCCCCCTGCCTGGAGAAGGCGGGCCTTGGTAGCCTGTGAGACAGCACCTTATCCAAAGGGATGGGGGCTCACGGACAGACGGCGCTCAGATCTTGAGGAGACGGCAAGAGTGCTAGCTAGGATTGTGGCAGATGATAAGAAAGCGCATCTTGTGCACTCATGTTTATTACCTTTGAAAGTATAGTGGCAAGCTGGGTGTGGCGACTCATGCCAGTAATCCCAGCACTCCAGAGGCTGAAGCAGGTGGATCACCTGGAGTTTGAGGCCAGCGTGGGCTTCAGAGTTAGATCCACCCAGGAAGGTAGTTGAGCTGGACCTGTTGCTCTGTACCCTGGACCACCCGCTGCCCCTGCAGGCGGCTAGCTTTCTGTTCTAGCTTCCTGCTCTAACCGTCGGTGAACCTTCCCAGGACCCTTTGCACGGTCAGGGTGGGCACTCATGTGAGGGGTTTGGTCTCCCTCCTAGTGATTGAGAAGTTCACGGAAAACACCAGGTTTTGCCTCATCTGTAACTATCTGTCCAAGATCATCCCTGCCTTGCAGTCAAGGTGCACAAGGTTCCGATTTGGCCCTCTGACGCCTGAACTCATGGTTCCTCGCCTGGAGCATGTCGTAGAAGAGGAGAAGTGAGTTTGCTTTACAAGAAGGGAGGGCTGGGGTCTTGGGGGTTGAGCGGCATGGGGGCTGGGCAGAGGGCCTGTCTAAGGGGAAGCCTTGGGGACCGCTGGCTGCTGTCATTTTCTGTGGGCTCTGGACATTCTACCTCACAAGCCTTGATTTTTCCTGACCGCCCCCTGCATTCCTGAAAGCTGTCCCCTCTGTCATGGGAACTGACTATTGCTGAGTCCCTTTTCGTAGATGCTGCCAGAGAGGAGAAGTTCTGAGACATCCATCTGTGCAGTCAGATGCAGAGCTGCAGCCTTTCTTCCCAGAGACAGTCGCTCACGGCAGCCACTTCCTTAGGGCCTTGGTCCACAGGGGCATGGCTACTCATGTGACATGTGTCCCTAAGCACTGCGGTAGCTTCTAGATGCTATAGGTCAGGAAAGTGCTGTCACCTCCGGTCTGATGTTTTTCTTCTTTTAAAGCCCTAATCATTCGAGGCCATCTTGTTCCCCATGGTTGATGATGTTTGTGCTCTTTTTTGGGGGGCGGGGGGACTTTGATTAACTCCTTTGCCTGTTTCCTTTTAGTGTTGATATAAGTGAAGACGGAATGAAGGCCCTTGTCACTCTGTCCAGTGGGGATATGCGAAGAGCTTTGAACATTCTGCAGGTACGATCCCGCTCCAGGCATGTTAAACCACTGCTTTGAAATAGCTTTACAAGACAGACAGACAGACAGACAGCCCATCCGTACATTCATTCAGAAGCCTAGAACCAGTGAGACGCACCACGTTGTGCACCAGCTTCCTGCCTGTGTGTTCTGATGGGAGGACTCAGAGCTGCTGAAGAGGAGCAGCAGCATTCGGAGCGGAGGGCAGCCCTTCCAGTGTGCAGAGTACAGGGTTCCTTGGCCTGTGTCATGTCACTAGCAGGCAGTGTGCAGAGTACAGGGTTCCTTGGCCTGTGTCATGTCACTAGCAGGCAGTGTGCAGAGTACAGGGTTCCTTGGCCTGTGTCATGTCACTAGCAGGCAGTGTGCAGAGTACAGGGTTCCTTGGCCTGTGTCATGTCACTAGCAGGCCGCTGCCGACAGCCACCTGGGTCCTCCTGTCTGCAGAGTACCAATATGGCCTTTGGGAAGGTGACAGAAGAGACTGTCTACACCTGCACCGGGCATCCCCTCAAGACAGACATTGCCAACATTCTGGACTGGATGCTGAATCAAGACTTCACCACCGCCTACAGAAGTATCCTTTCTGGTGCCTGCTGCCACGTACAGGCCTGAGGGGGGGGGGGGGCAGGAGCCCCAGGCTACAGCCGGCACCTGCACCTCCCTGGTGTCCCCTGTGGAGAATACCCTTCTCTTCCTGAGTGGCTCTAGCCCGTGAGAGGCTGAAAGTAGCTCCTCCGCTCACAGTTAGGCCTTGGGTGCAGGAGGCAGTCATTAAAATGGACCTCATTACCTTGTTTTGCAGTGAGATGAAAAACTAGGTAACAGTGTGATCTTTTAAGGAGCTGTTTGCTCTGCTCTCTAAGAGACAGAGCTGTGCTTTTTAGAAAAGCCTTATTGAAGATAAAACGACACAAGTTAGAATTGGGCCTATGTGCAGCTCCAAGTAGAGAGGCATCTGTCTGGGCTGGGATGAAAAGCCCTACTTTGAAGTCACTGGCCAAGGGCTGGGGTTGAAGCCTCCCTGAAGCATGTTCTGGAGTGGTCCCCTCCCCTTAGCTGCTCCTCCCTAGACATCATGGAGCTGAAGACTCTCAAGGGCTTGGCTCTGCATGACATCCTGACCGAGGTTCACTTGTTTGTGCACAGAGGTAACTGTGGTGGCCCCTGGTGTGGAGCAGGGAGGAGGTATGCCTTTGGGATGGCTACAAAGGGTGTGAGGCCTTCACTGCTGCGCAAAAACAGGCGTTCTGGACGGCTGTTAAAACTTTGTTCCAACCCTTCTTAACCTCTGACCCCTAGAGGCGAACCTTATTTCCTCAAGGGAACGTCTTAGAGCAGAAAGTAGTACATTTCACTTTTCACTCTTGTTACATGCTCCCCACACTAAGAACTGAACCAGGGTCTTGCACATGCTGAACACATGGCCTACCTTGGGCTATAGCCACAGACCTCGTTTGGGGTCTGCACCCAGAGCTGTGGCATCCGAAGCGCAGACGGCACACTGAGCTGCTCTCCAGCCCAGGAGTCACATTTCCAGGATCACCTCCCTCAGGGGAGGGCTGTGTAAACAGCAGTCTTCGGAATCTGCCTTTAAGTTCCCTGCTTCCTGCCTTCTGTTTCGGGGATCAGTCTCAGCTTGGGCCATACCTGGGAGTCGCCCCAGATAATTCAGTCGGCGTGGGGTGGGGGCAGGGAGAGCCAGATGCCAGCTTTTGGAGGAGGCTCTCCAGCGAACCCCTCCGTACAGCCTTTTGGAAGCTTTCTCCCAGCAGCGTCCTCCAAATGGAAAGGCTCCATCAGGCAACCATACTGAGTGCTGTGTGGAACCTGTTGCTTACATTTGGCCTCAGAACTTGGTATGAGCTTTCTAGTTAATGGGTAGCCGTCACCCCCCATGGAGAGTGTTGACTTGTCTGTTCTTATGATGCCTGGACTGGAGATACGGACTATGGCCGCCCTGTCAGGAGTCCCGTGTGTGATGATGTCTGTGGAAGTGGTGCAACTTACTCTCTGGATTTTGTTTTCCCCAGTTGACTTTCCGTCCTCGGTTCGGATACATTTATTGACCAAGATGGCAGACATCGAGTGAGTGTTCCCAGACTCAGTTCTCTGGCTGTCCCTCTCCTCTTGTGAGCTTTTTAGTTTCAGCTGGTGTGGCTTCAGCGTGTGTGCCGTCCAGACATGGGTGCTGGAGTCCAGGGGAGTGCCGAGTGGAATGTGGGGAAGGCTGTGCGCTGCCTGCAGGACCTCGGGGAGTAGTGCCGGGGCAAGCACTGAGCGGAGGGTCACTTCAGTCCTCAGCGTGGGTGTGCAGGTCGTCTGGGGGTGCCCAGCTTCCCTGCTGACTAAGGCATGTGACATACAGGAGCACAGTGGAGGGAGAGCAAACAAGCCCCATTTTCCACTTTGCCCGGCTCAGTAAACACTGTCATCAGTCCCTGGTAACACTGGTGGCTGTCACTTAAGTGAACAGCACACTGGGCCCCAGCTGAACGTCAGCTCCAGGAGGTTGTCACTGGCTTGTGTAGACAAACTGGGTCATTTTCTGTCCCTACACTGGGAGTGATTTTGCTTTCAGTGCCTGGGCATTTAAAGGTGACAAGATGAACTGCCGGTGTCCTGCTCTCCTGCCCAACCCCAACCCTCCAGCCCCCTTCTGCAATAGCACAGTTCCTCGTATCAGTTTGTAGTCCTCACCACACGCACCCTGCCGTCTGTAGATGGTGAAGTGGGTGGCTTCAGAAGCTGCTGCTGCTGCTAGGTGTTCAGTCTGTCCTTAGCAGTGTCAGTCAAGTGGCCGAGTGAGCGCTGGAGGACACAGACAGGAAGGAGTGCTGTCCGGGGTGGTTTATCGGCTTGGGCGTCCCTGGCAGGCCATATCAGCTCTCAGGTTCTCCCCTCATAGGCAGGGCCTGGGTGTACTTTATACTCAGCTTGGGGTTGGTGTCTTCAGGTACAGACTGTCCGTGGGCACCAACGAGAAGATACAGCTGAGCTCCCTCATTGCTGCGTTTCAAGTCACCAGAGACCTGATCGTCTCAGAGGCCTAGACGCCCCACGTCCTGCTGGTCCGACCTCAGGTCCATCGGTGACAGGACAGAGGACTTGCTTACCCATGAAGTACTGCCCTGGACCACTGGACAAAACCGCTCACAGAAGTCTCCCCAGGCATTTGGGCAGTGCTCTCTGTGGCTGTTTGAGTGGAGACCTACAGAGCAACGTTAATCTGTAACAGTCCACACTGCTTGTCTTTGGTAGAGAAAATAAATCTTTTTTGGGGGGAGGGGTATGTCTTTAAAGTCAGTTGCTGGGATGACAAAATTTGTCTTATCTGTTAGGTCTACAGTGTAATGTTCAAATTGAACACGCTTCAGATGTCTTCCAACTCAAGGTCTGCATCTCCGAATTTAAACGTTCTCACTTTTGTATCTACTTTACATTGGTGCTAGTGGATTTCTGATCAAAACTACTCTGTTACAAAACTTCAAATTGGTCTTTTGTGGCCCAATGTGGTCCCCTGCCCATAATCTCAGGACTCAGGAGGCTGAGGCAGAATTACCAGCCAGTTGCAGGCCAGTCCGGTGAGATACACCCTGTCAGAAACAAAACATTGGTCTTTGTCTCTTAGAAGGCTTCCCAGCAGGTTCCACATTCTATTGTGACGAAAGCAAAGAAACTTCTAGTACAGTTAGCCTTCAGACTGCGTTTCTGGCCACTGGCTGTGCAAACCACTTGGGGAGGGATGGGATGCTGTGGGTGCTCCTATCTGCGCAGCTGGGCTGCCTTTACACCAGTCCTCCATGGTAAGAATAAGGTGCTTGCTGAGTGTGACTGACATGCCTGCTCCTGCGTTCCTGTCAAGGCTTGTCTCTAGTGTCAGGATAAACTCTGCTTTGGAGGCTGTTAGACTGTTGCCTACAGGCCTGTACGGCTGTAGAGAAGCGTGTGCACTCCCTCAGGACCAGGCTTCCCTTGGGCGGGGTGAGGGGCTGTGCATAGCTACCAACACTGGAGAGCACCTGGTGGGCCATGACCAACCTGCTCTTCATCACATTAGCTGGGGAAGATGCATCTGAGGTGGAGACATTTTCAGCACGCTGGACCTTGAAGTTAAGCATGTACCGTGTAAGGGAGGAATGTTTTCCTGCCAATGGAGAGTGTGGTCCCCAAGTTTTCCCGTGGAGTTTGAAGCTGCAGCCAAGAGGCCAGTGCTGGAGGCAGTATCTCCACCACGTGCGTGGTTCAAATGCCCACTAGTGTCCCCACTTTGTGCTTGTTTTAAAGATTTTTCTTTTTCTTAATGGAAAAAAACAACAGAGACAAAGCTTTTTTTTTTCTTTCTTTCTCTTTTCTCCCTTCAATGAAAGCCTCATTTTGCAATGTTTTTCTTCAAATAATAGAGGAAACTCCTCTATGCACACACTGTACAATGTTAACACTGCCTCCATAAAGCATCAATTAAGAAAAGCCCAAGAATAAGGTGTTGAGTTTCTTTTAAAATAATTTAAAATATATTAACTTCCCTAAGGCAGATTTTGTGTGAGTGAGGCTCTTGAGTAGGTAGCGGCTGCCGCTGGTGAAGAGCGGTGCTTGGAAGGGGCTGTCTGTTAGGGCAGTTGGAATTGGAGGGGGAATCCCATGAGGTCAAGCAGCAGAGACAAACACGCACATGACAGTGTGAGCCAGTGACAACATGACTCCACACAACTAAGACATGGCTTCACAACTGGGCCACTTCAGAACTCTGGGTTTTTAGAGACCACTGAGAAAACACAGTTGTACCTTAATATCTGCTGAGAAAACACAAATAAATATGCTGATAAATGGCCATCTGACCATCATGCAGTTGAGGAGCACCTCCTCCTATGATCTGATGTACTTGTTTGTCATTCCCTACACATGCATACCACTGTTTAAAGAGAAATAAGCCAGTACTAGTGTATTGGTGAGGAGCACGCCCCAGTCCACCTGCAGCTGAGCAACAAACCAGACAGCTCCATGGGAACGTCTTGGCCAGAAAGATGTGCCAAACCCAAATGTTCCTCTCACCAGAGCAGAGGAACTTCAAACCATGCAGCCACTGACCGGAAACGGGCAGCAGGTACTGTGCTACATGGCAGGCACTCCCAGTGAAGGGAGTGTGGACGCGGCCACCACCAGACAGGCTCTGGAGCCTGCTTGCTTTATTCCCCAAACACCCCTGACTGCACTCGGCTTCAAGACAACTAGATAGACAAAGGCTGCTCACGGAGGACGAGGACGAGGTAAGGCTGGCACCACGGAAGTGGGGTCACTCAGACCTCCCTGCACATGCCAATGGGGAGAAAGGTCCACGGCGGGTCCAGTGTGATCTGCTGGCTCCATCCTAGCCAGTCCCTTGCATTGCTTCTGCGACAGGAGTCAGGATGGCTGGTGTGACTAGAAAGTCCTGTACGTGAGGAACTCTTTCATCTTCTTGGGGATTGGCAGTGCTAGGACTTGGTATGTTGTCAGAAAACTTCGCAGAGCTTTCCTGCATAAATGTTTCAGTGAAGACAGGACTCGGGGAGCCGTCCAGAACTGGACATGGCCATCTCTCGTCCTGAAACAAGAGAAACCAATCTTTAGCAGGCCCTAGAGAGTTGTTGTCTTACAATGGACAGTGGTGGTTCTGGTCTGACCAGAAACAGGAGACTCCAGAAGCTGAAGTGCACTTCTGACTGGGAAGGGCTGTAAATTGCTAAATAATGACCGATAGGACTGTTAGAACCCAGGATGTGACCCATGCCTACGGTCCCAACTGCTATGTAAGATTAAAGCAGGACGAGGGCCTGAACCCAGGTCTTCCAGGCTGCCCTGGGCAATATAGCAAGACTGTCTGAAAACAACAAGAAAAGCCTTTGATGGCAAGAGCCATCTCTTCAGCACAGCCCTTCTACATACTCAAAAGGAAAGGGGCTGGAGATAGAGTAGAGTGCTTGCCTAGCAGAAGGCCCTGGGCTCACACATAACAGACAGTGCCACTACCACTTCAAGATGTCATCTGTAAGGTAGCCTCAGCCATGATTTCCATATAAATTCCACATCACCTTATCTTGGGCCTCCTTGTGGAATTGACGTTCAGGGTACTATGAACCATAAACAAGTCTTTTGCAGCATTTAGGTCAGTTACTAACATCTACAAATGACACAATGTCAGGATAGACTATTTTAATGTATGTAACCTTAGATTTTTCTTAGGCAAGACTATTCTATTCTAGATACTTTCTTCCCTTAAAATTTCATGGTATAGGCAGGAGACATTGCTGCCCATCTGTTCAGCACAGATACATACCCTGTGGCTATAACTCCACCGTGTGGGAAGAATGTGCAGCAGAGACCATTGGTCATAGGAGCAAAGGCAACCGGAGCCTTCAGTTCCAGAGCCCAGATCCTGAGGAGCCTGAATGGGGAGAGAAGTCACATGCGCGCTGAGCTGGAGGCCAGCAAGGAAATGCCTGCTATTGCAAGTACCAGCTCTAAGGGTCGCATGCATCCCCTCCTTACCTGTCATCTGCCACTGTCGCGAGGTACAAGCCTTCAGGAGAGAAGCACACAGACCGCAGTGAGCTCATGTGGACATCACTGTCGTCCATGGCAGGTTCCAGCTGGGTGTGACTACAAAGGAAAAGCAGCAGGTCTGGAATGATGGTCCCCTTCCCCAGAATCCTCACCTGCAGGCAGTGCACCGAATGCTCTGGCCTGTGCTCCTAGTCTAAAACCACAGCATCTGCAGACTGGAAAACAAGGCCCAGCGAAAGCTCCACGTGTCTGCAGGTGTCAGAAGGGTTACCAACACTTGTGCTAATTCCCTTATGCAAAGTAGGTCAGCCCCCACTTTAGTGCCACAGTGAAAGCGCAAAGTCTTTTTTAGGCTGATCTGTGATAATTATAGGACTACTATCATTTGCTTTGGAAACAACAGAAACTAAGGGAAAAGTAGAGCAAGCTTGTGAGGACAGGGCAATTCATACTGGAGGTGACGTTCTGATGAGAGTCCCTCTGAACCTGGTACTACAGTTAACAGGTGGGAATAGTCACTGTGGTCTCCCATTCTGCACCAGGAGACTCGAGAGCTCACCACCAGCAAGCACTGAGACAGCTGCGCTCTTCCACGCAAGCTGTCGCTCCCCGTCCCAGACTCCGAGGGAATGTGTCTAAGCCCACAGGGTCCTTACTGAAGTGACCTCAGCCTCTCGCCGGTGTAGGGGTCCCACATAATCACGCTGGTGTCGTAAGAAGCTGTGACGAGCAAGGCAGAGTCAGGAGAGAAGTCACAGGAGACAACACTGCTCTGGTGGCCTTCTAGCTTCCGGATAAGTGTGTAGGACCGCATGCTCCACAGAAAGACCTGCAACGGGACCGAAAGGATCTGGTGAGGGGCAGAAGCAAGGTGCTCAGACACCAGAGCAACCACAGGAATCCAACCCTGCCCTTCAGCCAGGGGAAGTAGACTTTTCTCCTTTTCTGCAGACCTCCTAGGACCCATCATGTAGGTTTAAGCACATAAAACGTGCAATACATTTTAGGAGAGCACAGGCCAGGCTAGACTACAGAAGGCTGCCTACTCAACATTCACGTGGCTTTCTGATCCCTGCTGAGGACAGGGTAGCAGGCCTGCAGGAGACCTCTGCATCAGTAGCTTGTTCCAGCTGAAGCCACGCATAGGATTGGATATGAGGAGTGGGTCCTACAGACCAAGCAGCAGCACCCCTCCCAGACATTTAACATTTACCTTGCTTAAGAACCTTAAGAAGCTGGGTAGTGGTGGCACACGCCTTTAATCCCAGCACTTGGGAGGCAGAGGCAGGTGAATCTCTGGGAGTTCAAAGCCAGCCTGGTCTACAAAGTGAGTTCCAAGACTGCCAGGCTAGGAAGAGAAACCCTGTGTGGAAAAACCGCACATGCAGGACATCCGGCCCATGACTGCATCTGGCCTAGCTCATAACTTTAAACCTTGCTGAGAATCATAAAACAGGATTTCCATTGTTCACTTTTGTCTTAATAACTCTTGAGGCTGGTGATGTAGCTCAGTAGAGAGCCTGCCTAACACCTCCCCAAGCCCTGATTCCCATCCCAGCACTGCATAAAATGGGCCTGATGGTACAGGTTGGAGGATCAGTTCAGGGTCATCTTCAGCTACATAATGAGTTTGAGGCCAGCCTGGGTTACCTAAGACCCTGTCTCCAAAAGAAAAGGAAAGGAAAATGCTTCATTTTTGCTCATTCTAAACCTTATATGATCAAGTTCCTGAGCTATGCCAAACAGTGATCCCTTCTAAACTGCCTCATCACATCACATCTGAGGTCAGTGAAGTCGCACAAGGGAACAGAAACGACCACTCCAGACTGCCCCTGGGCTCCAGTACCTTCAAAACAACAGACCAGGGCTGCTGCTCTCAGGATCTGAACTGTAAATCCTAATCACATGGAGTCAGACTGGAGAGATTCCAATTCAGAGGAAACTGGGGTCTGGATGTGGGCTGTAGATTTTAAAATCCTGGACTCCAAAGGAAAAAAGTCGGAAAATACTGCACTTGGCCACTCTGGAAAAGGAACCACCCCCAGAGATGAAGTACTCATTTCCAAATCCTCCTCTCCATGGTCATGTTCAAGTGCCAGCCTCCAGAGAGTTGTGTGGGGCTCGGGCACATACATGCTGCGTACGTACACTCACACACTGACAGATGGACTGGCCCTGGCACACACATGCTGTGCACACTCACTGGCAGATGTACTCTTGCTCAGGTACATACATACTGTGCACACTCACACATGCTGGGGGCACACATGCTGTGCACACTTATACACCAGCAGATGTACTGTGGACTAACTCGGGCACACGCCTCCTGTGTACACTCACACACTAGATGCTTACCGACTTCTCACCGGCAGCCGAGCACAGCATGCTGCAGTCAGGGGAGATGGAACAGCAGTAAACCCACTGCAGGTGGCCAGATAACACCTGGATCTGCTTACCTGCCCGAGAAGAACAGGACGAATCAGCCCTCAGAACCTAAGAGACCCAGTGCAACCAGCTAGCTCTCAGCTAGAGCCCAAACCCACATTCTAGTTCAGGACAACTGTGACAAGACCCGGCATTAATTTAAACACTTAGAAACCAAAGGAAAAAGTAAACACCTGCTGTCTGTGAACGCAGCAGCCAGAAGCCAAGGGAGCTTCTCCTGCCCTGCGGCTTTCTCTAATCTACAGACGAGCAGGACAAAGGTGCACAGCACAGAGGATACTCTTCAGGAACCAAGCACCTGTCCAGGCTTGACAGCCTCTCACAGTTATCCAGGGACCCCTGTTCAAGCACGCACAGAAGGGTGCAGTCATTGGAGGCATGCACTCTGAGATCAGCCAGTCTGGTTCTGAGTGCCACCGCACTGTGCACATATGACAGTACGGTCAGACGCTGTGATTTCTCAAGGCCAGCTCACATGAGAAGGAGTCAATGGGGAGTACACCTAGCCCATCTGTCCGTCCGTCCAGGAGGAACAGAAACAGACTTTCCCACGTCGGGTATTGCTTAATGAAAATTGCAACATATAGGAGAAAAGATGAGGAATAAGACAGTTTGTGAAATGACCTCAAAACCCAACGTGTGTGTGTGTGTGTGTGTTCAGGAGTGTGTTCTCAGGTACAGACATAGTATGGATGTTGATATCCTGGGTTCTTGAATTGGGTTACCAATTGTAAGGGAAGTGTGGAAGACATAGAAGAGGGAAGAGAGCTAACAATGGGGACATAAAAAGCCAAGCAAGAAACACAAGAATTTACGAAGTTCACGTGTGCATGTGGCTATAAATGACTAACTTGTCAAACTCAACTGGTTTCTTCTATAGCAACCTAGCTGTCATAACTGAATGTACTATGGCAAGTCAGTTTAGTAGGACAATGTCTGGCACCTGGTAACACAGTTTGTCCCTCTTCTCTTTGAAAAAGCCCTACTTGGGACTGGAGAGGTGGCTCAGTGGTCAGAGCACTTGTTACGCTTACAGAGGACCCAGGCTTGGTTCCCAGCACCCGCATGGCAGCTCACAACCATCCTTAAGTCCAGCTCCAAGGGATCTGACACCTCCTGACCTCTGTGAGTAGCAGACACTTGCATGGTATGCATACATCCATATAGGCCAAACACTAAATACATATCCAATAAACTTTAAAAACAAAAAAGAAAAGCACTCCCAACAACCCACTTTGTACCACCCGCTCTCGGTCACTGTCACCTGGTCCATTCTCCCCACCAGCAGGGATTTACTGAGCCCCCCTCTAACTTCCCCATCAGGTGTACTCAAACCTCTAATCTCAGCACTTGGGAGGAGAAAACACAATCTCCAAGCAAGTCCAGGGCCAACCTAGGCTAAGCCACGTGGTGAGAAAGCTCTAGACATATAGCATGAAAAATGTGGCCGAGCTGGGCAGAGTGGTGTAAGCCTTTAATTCTAGCACTTGGAGGGAAGAGACAGGCAGGTCTGCAAGTTCAAGGCCAGCTTGGTCCATGCAGAGTTCCAGGACAGTCAGGGCGACATAGAGAGACCCTGTCTCACAAAGAAAAGTAGAGCAGGGCTGAGGTTGGTGGGTAGCTTAGCTGTAAAGCTTGTGCCTAACTCAGGGGGCCCCGACTTCCAGAAGTCCTCCTCACTGGCAGGCCCATTTTAGACTGCTTCTTTTTGAGCTCCAGTCCCAGACAGACGTCATCAGGGCTCTCTTAGAGAGTGGGTGGTGTGGATGAGGACACTCCAGACACCTCAGTCACTGTTTAGCTACCAGTTGCTACAGACTGTGGGGACCCCCAACACTCATAGGCCACACACATAAGGCCAAGGTGGTGGCACTTGGAATGGGGTCTCTGGAAAATTAAATTGGTTCTCAGGGGTTAGTGCTTTATGAAGGCAAGCCGGCCTAGAGCTTTCCCGTCCCTTCTGTCTTGTGTAATAACCAGCGCTGGGCTGGACGGAGCTCCCCTGTCATCAGCCATCTGCTGCACCTTGGCCTTAGACTCCCAGCTTCAGAACACAGAAGCAGACACACGCTGATAAAACCTCCAGGCTGCAGTATAGTGGTTCTCAACCCCTTTGGGGTTCGCCTAACTCCTGTGAATCCAGGAAAACAGAGATGTTTACATCATGACTCATAACAGTAGCAAAACTACTGTTACAAAGTAGCACTGAAAACAATGTTACGACTGGGGGTCAGCACGCCCTGAGGACTGTACTACAGGGTCGCACATTAAGCAGGCTGAGAACCGCTGCTCTAGTATGGACTGAGAAGCCCAAACTGAGGCACTAATTATCATTCTCATTTCTTTTTTCATTTTGTTTTGGTTTTCAAGACAGGGTTTCTCTGTGTAGCCCTGGCTGTCCTGGCTTGCTCTGTAGACCAGGCTAGCCTGGATCTCACAAAGATCCCCTTGCCTCTGCCTCCAGAGTGCTGGGATTAGCGGTACCATTCTCATTTCCAAGAAGGTAGGAGAAATGCTCCAGAATGGGAAGCAGGACAGCCAGTACAGCTTAGTGCTGACCCTTCCATGTGGGGTCACTTGCCTCGTCTGGGGCCGCCTCCAGCGCCATGTTTCCTACCATGTGGGTTCATGCTTGGCAGCAAGTCCATTCACCATGGAGCCATCTTGCCAGCCCAGAACCTATGGTCAGTTACAACAAACCCACATGTGTGTTCAAGGGTACGTGGACTAGCTGCATACTGATGTTCTGAATGTGGGTCTGTGCTTTGATCAGTTACAACAAACCCACGCATGTGTTCATGGGTACGTGGACAGTTGCAGTATTGATGTTCTGAACGTGGGTCTGTGCTTTGATCACAGAACAGTGTATCTGGACACTCCCAAGTGCTGTTGCCCCTAAGGATGTTGATGCAGACCAGGTTTTTGACCTTTGGGACTGCAACGCTCTCCTCTGAGCTAGCCTGTGCATTCCAGGCTGTTGACCAGCATGCCATGCTCAGTCTCTTTAGAGGCCATTTTTAACTCTCTAGACACTGCCAGTATTCCTGGAGGATAATGCCTCTTCTGGCCCGGAGGCCCTGGTCTGGAGGCAGGGGGCTTCTTGAAAGAAAGGGGGTCTTAGTGAAGTAGGATCTCAGCCTAGAGTACTGGTCTCACTGCAGGTGGTCAGTTTCTATGGCATTCTGCTTGAGCAAGCTGTGTACAGGAGAGCATTTCATACAGCTCTGGTGTTCACCCCTGAACGGTGACAGAGGAAGCGGAGTTTACCCATCATTTTTCCACAGATGGATAGAAGGAGAAAACTCACTCCTGCAATCTGACGTCTGGCCTCCACATACAGGCTGTGGTAGGTGTTATCTCCCCCTACCCAAGGACAACAATAATCAATTAGAGTTTTCAGAACGACTGTCTGTACTGAATATAGAATCTCCTTGTCAGCGCTGCCTACACAAGACAGCAGCACAGCAACTGTTTTCAGAGCATTTACCCCGCATCGGGGATTAGGAGTCCTCTAGAGATGGCGCAGAGCAGGGCACATGTGTGGGGTCTGTGCACAGTCTATGGCACTTTATATTAGAGGCACAAGCACTCTCAGGTGTTGGTGTCCTGGGGTTCTAGAAACTGCCCCTTCAGGAAAATGTCCAGTGAACTTTTGGTATGAAAATATCTTTAGGCCGGGCTGGGGTGGCGCACGCCTGTAATCCCAGCACTCGGGAGGCAAAGGCAGGCAGATCTCTGTGAGTTCGAGGCCAGACTGGTCTACAGAGCTAGTCCAGGACAGACTCCAAAGCTACAGAGAAACCCTGTCTCAAAAAACCAAAAAAAAAAGAAAAAAAAAAAACTTTAGCTCAGTACTAAAGGGACGCAGAGTGACTAAAAGAACATCTTAGAAAGGCTTGTTGGGGAAGATGGAGACGAAACAACTCTAAATAAAACGGCACTGGTGAGTGAGGGGAGCAGTATGGACCACGTGGCTCAGGCCCCTCCCTACCATGTTTGTTCAGGTCCCAGATTCGAAGAGTCTTATCCCGGGATGCAGAAACCAAGATCAAACTTCCACTGGGTGTGAAGCTCAAATCTCTCACGACATCTTGGTGGCCAGAAAGATTCAGAAGCAGGAGCCCTGGAGGGAGCAGAAGCCCTTGGTCAGTGTAAAGTGAAGGCAGATGGGTCAGTTGCTGCCCACTCCTCAGCCAACTGGTGGTTGATAGAGCCTGTGGGGCCTGACCACATGTCACGAGCACACCGTCCTGAACCGGGTACTAACCAGAAAGACCTACCTGTCTGCACCTCCCAAATCTTGATCTGTCCATCATTGAGACCCGTGGCCAGGATTAGGCAAGAGACATCTGGCACCTGGGGATGGTGGCGTGCCCAGAGTTTCCTGCTGGGTGGAGAGGGCCACGGGCTGAAGGCCAGCCCCCACACAATCTGACCACAGTCCAGTGTCTTCTCCTTCAAGCTGCCTCGTCCTTTTGAATCATTTTTGCTGCTTCGGCTTTTGGCTTCGAATCCTTTAGGGATGCTGGACAAAGTAGACATTTCTGAATGAATCTACAATTGGAACCACGTCAACCAACATGCTATCCCGAGACTCAATTCCTAGAAGCCACTTCTGGCATTTGGTGAATTCTGGTACTGTTTCAATTCCGTTTGAAATTCATGGGACACAGGCTTCATTGCTTTGGCCCACCTGACTTGCAACAGCCCTGAAATGGGGTGACCTGCCTTGTGGAATAAGTAGACCACATGGGCTCCAGGGAGCCCCACGCTTGCTCAGGAAGTTCTCTTGGGTTTGGGTCCTAGAGAGAAACAAGCACTTTTCCCCTGAGAAAGTGTGCAATGTACAGCATAGGTTTTAGAAGCAGGACAGACAGAATTAGAACATGGATCCTTCTCCATCTGCTGCTCTCCTGCTCAACAGCCACCACCCCGCCCCCATCTCCAGCTCAGAAATCCCCAAAAGGCTGGATGTGAACCCTCTTTTGCCACATAGCCCATGTGGTGCACTCATGTCTGCCCTCCATCACTGCAGGTAGCCCTGAGGCTCTTCCACCCACTTCCCCGGCAGCACGTCCAGCTTGGGACCCGTCAGCAGAACAGCCGACCACAGCACTGCCAGAGGCCACTGCCCCGGGGTCGCTCAGCCCAGCCCTGACCTTTCACATTCCGCTGGGGAACAAGTCCAGGAAAGTGAAGCTCAGACCCCAGACACAGGTCCTGTCACCACCACTGGACCCAACACCGGCTGTCACAATGGCACGGGTTAAGTAGACGCTCTAGGGTTTGGTCTGAAAGCATACGTTTACTATTCCACGAAGTGTATGTCACCAGCAGACAGTAAGCCCCTCTTTTCTGAGTGACGTCGAGTTTCTGTGCACTCAGTTGGGGAAACCAGATGAGGAGCCCAGATCCCAAGCAAGCTCAGATTTATTTCTTGAGAAATCCTATACCTAACAACACATGGGCCTGGATTGCTTTATTTTCACCTGCTCTGAAAAGGTGAAAATATATTTCTGTCACTTGTGTAGTGCAATATGTTAAAAAACTGTATCAAGCTCATCTGGAAAAATGGAGGTTCTCCAGCCTAAACTGGAGGTTGGCAGAAAACACTCAGGGGAGCTCTTTCTGCTTTTGCTTTCAACAATTCTTTTGTCACTTTTTAGAAAGTCACAGTATGTTGACAAAAACTGTACCTATTCACCACGTACAACATGCTGGTGTGGATGTGTGTAATGTGTAGAGCCAGAGGGCGAACGCCTCAAACTCTGCTCCTCTCACACTCGCTAGTGCAGAGCATCAAAGAACTCCTGGAACAGCTTCCAAGTGGACATCGGAGCCTCAGAATTCCCCCCACCCCTGGGGCTCTGCAGCCTTGCCAACATCTAGCCACCCACCACTCCGACCCAGCACTGTATGCCTGCCTCCGATCAGTCTGTTCTTTTTAGACTTCACATATGAAAAGGTCATGTGCCGCCTCTAACTTGTTTTACATTTTATAATATCTTCTGCTTTAGAGGAATTGACTTTGCTGGGTCACAAGATCGGAGTAGAGCTGGAATTAAAAGTTCACAGTGAGGGTATCCTAGCCCAGTGCTCAAAAACTGCTCTGGGTGCCCAAGTGTGAGGCTGAACGGCAGCAGAGAGACAGACACGTGGGAAGGGGAGGCGTGGCAGGGTGGACGCGAGGAGAGGGTGCTAATGGGATGGGACTCCAGCAGAACCTGGCTTCCTGAATTCCAGTGTCTCAGGTCTGGGGCAGGTGGGATGGCTCAGCAGATGCAGGCACTTGCTGCCAAGCTGACAGCCCAAGCTCGATGCCTGGGACCCACACGGTAGGTGAGAGCTGATGCCTGCAAGTTGTCCTTGACTTCCATATGTGTGCAGACATGTGCGCACACACGGGTGCACACGTAACTTTTTAAAAAGTTTCTAAAATCTTTATTTATTTATTTATTTATTTTTTGTTTTTGTTTTTCAAGACAGGGTTTCTCTGTATAGGTTTGTGCCTTTCCTGGATCTCACTCTGTAGACCAGGCTGGCCTTGAACTCACAGAGACCCACCTGGCTCTGCCTCCTGAGTGCTGGGATTAAAGGCGTGCGCCACCACCGCCCAGATAAAATCTTTATTCTTGAAGGTAGTGTATATGATTATCAGTTGACACCAGGTAGTAACTCAATAATAAAAGCGTTTTCTAACAGGTTTTTTTTTTTTTCTTAAAGACAGGATCTCTCTATTATGTAGCTCTCTGGCTGTCCTGGAAGTCACTATGTAGACCACTTGCCTCTGTCTACTCAGTGCTGGGACTAAAGGCGTGCTTCACTACGCCTGGCTAACAGGATTTTTAGAAAAATGTGTAAATGCAAGCACTTGGGATCTCTGGGAGTTCAAGGCCTGCCAGGTCTGTAAAGTAAGTTCCAGGACGGCCAGGGCTACCCAGAGAGAGCCTGTCCTTGGCTGGAGATGTAGCTCAGTTACAGAATACCATTCTCACACAGCCAAGGTCCTACGTTCGGCCACTCGCTCTGCCAAAAATGAGTAAATAAGTAGACAAAGGGGCTGGAGAGATGGCTCAGTGGTTAAGAGCACTGAATGCTCTTCCAGAGGACCCGAGTTCAATTCCCAGCACCCACATGGCAGCTCATGACTGTCTGTAACTCCAGTTCTGGGGCAAAACACCAATGCACATAAAGAATAAAAAAAATTTAAGAAGTTAAACAAACAATTTTAAAAAAGTAAGTAGACAGCAGACAAAGGTCAAGTACCCTCAACAAGAACATAAATGCTGCCAGTAACAATTATTTTAACTTATAAAACATAAGAAACAACGGGAGATCCAGGAATGAAATCAATCATGACTATTACTCAGACTGGGGACATAGCTCCGTGGTAGGAACACCTATACAAAGGCCTGGTCCAAGGTCCAGAGAGGACAAAACGACTCACCGTCCAAGCACACTTTGACCACAGTAAACGGTCACCACCAATGGCTGTGTATTTGCTTCTAACAAAGTCACATGGGTCTGTCACACATACTGTTCTACTGCATACCACGACTGCACATGGTGCCCACTCCTTCATCACGGTGGTGTGCTTTGTTTTGCTGTTTGTAATGTTTTTGGTAGGGATGGGACTCAGAGTCTCACACATTCAGGAAGAAGGCCCTACTGCTGAGCTTCATCCTAGTTCTGAGTCTTGCTAAGTTGCTCCGCCTGCTTTCCTGCCTCAGCCTTACAAACAGCTGTAACGACAGGAACGCTGCCATGCCTGGCTGTTTTTAAAAAGAAGCCATCAGCTTGCAATGTGCCGGATTCTCATTCTTCCAAATCTGTGATTTCTCCCCAAACGAGGAATGTCTCACTTGACATACTAGTAAGTACTGTTCTTGCTTTGGTAAAGGACAGGGAAAGGCAGACACTGGACCACCTCTTAGGGTTTTCTTCGCTATCACAGGAGGGCGGGCGGGCGCATTCACCTACAACAACGTGTGAACCTGGGAAAGTGCTCTGGAGGTAACAAACACAGAGCAAACTACAAGGACTTTGAGACAGCAGCTGTCCCGAGACTCCGCTCTAGACAGGAAGAATCTCTCTTGTGGTGGTCTACTTAGAAAACATAACACATTTGAGCAATGAATGACCTTGACCTCCCCTTCCTACTACAGAAGACAACTCAGCGCCAATACTAAACGCCGCTGCACTGGACACTCTAGTTCTAGTTTTTCTTTTTCTTTTTTCTTTTTTGTTTATCTAGACAGGGTTTCTCTGTAGCTTTGGAGCCTGTCCTGGAACTCACTCTGTAGCCCAGGCCGGCCTCAAACTCACAGGTGTTTGTGAGGCAGAGATCATTCAGGGCGACCAGTCACTTCAGCAGCCTCCAGTCTGGACATTCCAAGGATTCTTGGGAATTAGGTTCCAGGAAGTGGGGACTGTGTAAGTTCCACCTTCCTCCCCAGCAGTGCAGCCTAGGACAACCAGGACCCTTGGTGGCATTACCATTAGCAAGGCAACATGTTTCCCACGCTTCAAGCTTAAATGTAGCCCATTACTTATGAGAGATGCCTGGAGCCCCCAGAACAAACTCTGATGCACTAGGGTTCTCCACCCCTAGCTCAGTGCCAAGTGAAGACGACTTGCAATAAATACATACATACTGGTTGAATAAAGAAATGCAGATATGCAACTACCCCAGGACAGATGGGAAATACGTCAACCAGGAGCTCACAGCAATTAGACTCTGGAACCTGTCTGTCCCGACCTGTCTAACCTTTGCAGCAGAAACTATCAACGAGGTTAGAAATCAAAGGAACAAACAAACAAAAGGAAACAAAGACCCAGTTAGAAATGGCCAAAGATCTGAGGAGGTAGTTCTCAGAAGGTAGGACTCAGAGATCCATCAGCACAGGGAAAAGACTCAAAGAAGGAGCCAGGAAGGAAATACAAATCAGACTCCATCTCACAGCAGAAGTGCCGGGTTGGGACAGACAAGTGTCAAGTGTCCCAAGGATGTAGAGAATTTCAAACCTGAAGACACTGCCAGGCCAATGTAAAACTGCACCCCCACTTTAGAAAACTGCCAGCCACCCTCAGTCCAACACTGGACGCACACACCCATGCAGATGTGTCCAGAAACACGTAGAGCAAGGCAGTTCACCACAGTCAACGAGGGAAGCCCAAACCTAATGCCCACCAGCAAAAAGCCTGTCACCTCACACTAGACCACGTCACTGGGCAGTAAACGGAAGTGAAGCATTGCATCACACACAACACAGATGAACCCTGGGGCACTACTCGGCGCTGGGTTAAGACAGACACAAACAGAAGATCCAGGAACAAGCACTCATGACAGGTAAGTCCACAGTGGGAGAGAAGACAGTGGTTGCCAGGCCAAAGCCAGAGAAGACTAAAGAGGTGTCTTTGTGAGGAAGTGATAATGCTCCAGAATTGATTTTGGTGATGGGTGCCCAACTCAGTGCAAATACTAAACGCTGCTGCACTGTACACTCTAGTTTTAGTTTTTCTTTTTTCTTTTTTTTGGTTATCTAGACAGGGTTTCTTTGTAGTTTTGGTGCCTGTCCTGGATCTCGCTCTGTAGACCAGGCTGGCCTCGAACTCACAGAGATCCACCTGCCTCTGCCTCCCAAGTGCTGGGATTCAAGGCATGCGCCACCACCGCCCAGCTATTTTACTTTTTCTTTTGAGACCGTCTTATCACCCAGTGCAAGCTCTCCTTATCTGGGGGTCTCTTGCCTCCATCTCCCGAGTGCTTTGGTTACAAGAGTATATCACAGAGCACAGCTAGCGCTATGGACTTTAAATGGACAAACTGAATGGGTGTCACTTCTATCTCAATAAAATTGGCAAAACAGTCAATGTATGAGGCCAACACACTCTACAGACCTGGCTTCTCTACGTACAGAATGTGGGGCTTTGGGACCCCACGATCAAGTCCTCAACTGTTTAGTCCTTCTTTTCTCACCTATTTTCAAAAAGGACCCCAAAGAGCAGGGACCAACCTGGAAAAGCACCCAATGGCCCATCACGGACCTCCCTCACTCCCCAGGGTACAAAGAGGACTTACAGCTGCTCCTCCAATGGCCAGGGGACCAGCTTGACCACGCAGTGTCCTTGAGACCAGGCGAACCAGGAACCATCTGGAGAGAAGGCCACACTCCAGGTCTCACAGCTTGACTTCCAGTCAAACTGATGGGGACGCCCAGGCTT
This sequence comes from Peromyscus californicus insignis, assembly GCF_007827085.1. Taxonomy (NCBI): domain Eukaryota; kingdom Metazoa; phylum Chordata; class Mammalia; order Rodentia; family Cricetidae; genus Peromyscus; species Peromyscus californicus. Next base: position 7,682,958 of record NW_026294540.1, on the reverse strand, counting down.
GAGTTCGGCCAGCAGCAGTGGTTCCTCTGGGGAAGGAGACGTCATACTTCAGTCTCACCACCAGACTGGGGAAGCTGCTGTCTGCCCAAGACTTGGTGGGAGAGAGCTGTCGTTCAAATGACCTAGGGCAGTAACAGTAGCCACAGGCTACATTCCACTGTGGTTACTCAGTGGCAACCCTCCCCACAGCATGACTCAGAGTAACCCTGGTGTGGTGGACCCGGTGAATGAGGCCTCTATGGATCCTAAGCAGGAAGAAAGTGAGAGGCACTGTCTGGACTCCAGCCAATGAATGCCTTTAAGGTCCCCCTTGAAAGGAACCTGGCACCTTCAACTCAAGGGTTCCTTCCCACTCCCAGCACCCTCCTCACCTCCTTTTAGGGCAGACTTACTGGCTCCACTTCCTACTTCTCCCATGTCTTGAGTCCTACTTTAACCTGCTCAAGTGCCCCCAGGGACCCTCCAGAGCTGAAAACACACATCCAATATATTCCAAGGTTCCCAGGTCTGCCGCGGAGGCCTGCCTCACACCCCTGCACTAAGCCCTCCCTCATGCCACGTCCTCTATGTTGTTCCTTGCCCTGCAGGGTACAAGCCCCCTTCCCATTCACATCCTGTTCATTTTCTATCTCTAAGAATCACACCTAGGTCTTCTGACAGCAGCACCCTAACTTCCTGCTCTCAAATCTATTTCATTCTCTTGTGGACCAGCACTTGAGCACTTTCCACACCACGGACATGACTGCAGCCCCTCTTGCAGAGCCCCTTACATCTCCTCAGAGAGCAGTGTTTGTTAACCCAACAAACACTATTCTAGTCTTCACTTTCTATTCCAGTGAAGAAACCCCACAGCTGACTTGTAAGTCAGAGGCCTGGAGAGGGAGGTTTCAACACCATGACTACCTCTGCGCTCATTCCACTTCAGTAGTTCTAGGATTTGATGCTTTTGTGGATGTTGGTAGATAGATAATAACTTAATTCTTTTTTTTTTTTTTTTTTTTAATGTGTACTGGTATTTTGCCTGTACGTATGTCTGTGTGAGGGTGCCAGATCCCCTGGAACTGGAGTTACAGTTATGTGGATGCTGAGAATTGAATCTGGATCCTCTGGAAGAGTAGCCAGTGCTCTTAACCACTGAGCCATCTCTCCAGCCCCATGACTTAATTCTTATAAGTTACTGATGTGTATGAGTGTTTTGCCTGTATGTATGTAGGTGCCATATGCATGCAGTGCCCACAAAGGTCAGAAAAGGGAGTTGGATCCCCTGGAACTGGAGTTACAGATAGTTGTAAGCCAACATGTGGGTGCTGGGAATCCAACCCAGATCCTCTAAGAGAGCAGCCAGTGTTTTTTGTTGTTTTTTAATTTTGTTTGTTTGGTTTTTGTTTTTCGAGACAGGGTTTCTCTGTGTAGCTCTGGCTGTCTGGAATTCGCTCTGTAAACCAGGCTGTCCTTAAACTCTGGGATCTGCCTGCCTCTGCCTCCTGAGTGTTGGGATTGAAGGTGTGCTGAACCACCGCCCACCTCAGCCGTGCTCATAACCACTGAGCTACCTCTCCAGACTCCATAGAAACTAATTTAAACAAGCTGTATTTCATATATTTCAAAACCGGCTTTTATGTGTTTTCTTCCATTTGGGCCTCAAAGAAGTTGGCATGTATCTTACAAGGGGGACTTTCCTGGTTAGAGGGCAGCAGCTTTCCCTGGTGACACACAGTGCTAATGCAATCCATGGTTAGCATGGTATCAGTGAAACAGAAGGCAATGATTCACAAACAAAACAAGCATTTCCTGCTATGGGTACAATGGGAAAATACATAGATGTATCTCTTGAAGGATTGTTATGGTTGTGTATGTGTGGCACACACATGAATGCCATAGGGTGTGTGTAGGAGGTCAGACAACGATTCTTGGGAGCCAGTTCTCTCCTTCCACTGTGGCTTTGAGGGCTTAAACTGATTTTTGTGGCAAAAGTGCTTTTAAAACCCCACTGAGCCATCCGTCTCTCTGGCCCTATAGATGCATCTTGTTTTATAAAACATGGATGTTGCTGAAAATTCAGCCTTCAAACAGAATTTTAGTGCATCGTGTCTTGGCTTTATAAAGTGAACATTCATTGCTTGAGGTTCTACGTGGAGATATAGGTTTCAATACATTGGGTCTAAGCTGCTATACATTGACTCAGATCCTTCCTCCTAGAAAGCTGTGTGTGTCTGTATCTGGAATCCGCTGGTGTATGCGTCATGTCTGCATGAGCATTATCTGGAGAAATGGACATGTTCTGCCCTCAGTGTCAACAGTGAGAAGACTGCAGTCACCCTGAACTATTCACACTCGACTCAACTCCTCCCGCATACATACACCACCCACCCTTCTGTTAGGATGCCACCACACGTCCTAAAGGGCCCAGCCTTGATTTCTTCTACTGCCCAACCCAAGTTCACTGTCAAGTTCAACCAAGCCTGTCTCCAAAAGCCTCACGACACCTTCCTTCCCATCGCTATGGCGACTCCTTGACTCTCTGCAGCATCGCCTGTTGCCTGGCATCCAGGCAGTCTTCTACCTGCTCTCTGGGTTCTGCTCTGGCTCCCAATCATCCACCCTCCTTAGCCTGTAGTCACTTACCCTTAGAGTCAAAGCAAACACACCACCCTCCACTCCCTCATTACAGGTCCCTCCCGGCCTTCATTTCACACCTCGACTTGAACCTCTCCTCTTCCTGCCTCCCCATCTGACTATGCTCAGTTCCAACCTCAGGACTTTGCTGCAACTCTTCCCTCCACAGGAATGTCCCTCCATGGCTGCACCTCATCTACACTGTGTCTGGCTCAAAGGCCAGCTCCCTCTGACCCCCAACCCAGTGCCTCGACAACTCCTTGCTAATTCCTCATCATCGCTGAGATCATTACCCCTCACCTCCACACCAGGTCTGCTTACAGCAGCAACCTCCTATGCTTGTTCCCAACATATGCTTGTATGCCAGCAGTCAGGCTACCAGGAAACACTTGGTGACAAATAGATATGTAATGCCACTTTAAAAATAGAGGAAATGAAGCCCCTTAGACTAGCAAGATGCTTGTGCCATCGTTCACTTGAAATTCTTCTTAAACCCTAGCCCTGCCCAGAATGCATACTCTATTTCTGGGATTTGGGGGTTTCAACTCTTGCTATTTCAGGTCAGGAATCGAGAATCTAAAAGAAGAAACCAGTAGCTGTCTCCTGGAGTCTGGGCCCAAACTAAACTTGGCTACTGGAAAACAAAGCCATAATTAGTTTAGAACTTCAAAACAAATGAAACAGACTACAAAGATCCAGCTTCGTCTGAGATATACCTGCACGGCCTTCTTTGGTTGGATAAGGGTTTTGTTCAATTGATATGCAATGCTTACTTACTGGATACCACGTGATACACTGACACTCAGGTAGTGGGGGAGGGGGAGTCAGTTAAGCTTATGAGCATATGCACTCCTTCACATTCTTAGCATTTTTTTCAGCAAGGACTCGAAAACCCATCAGCAATTTCCAAGTATATAACAGGGTTATTAACTGTAGCCACCATCCTAGGGAACCAAAGTTCTGCAACCTTTGGCCAGAATTTCCCTAGCCCCCACCCACTTCCAGGCTTTCCAACTAAACAAGGAGTATGTCTAGACAGTCAGGCAGAATTTGAAGACACTTCTCATGAGCTCCCTGCACAAGGGGGCTTGCTTTACCAGAGGTGGAGACAGGACCCTGGCTGGCAGCAAGCTTTGTGAGCCTTCCTGCCTTGAGATCTTTGCATCACTAGGCTGTTCCATCAGCGTGGATAATCTTGACTAGCGGCTCTGTGTCCACATCACCTTCTTGGTGACATTCCTGACTCACTGAGGTGACTAGATCACTTTCCTTTAGGGTTAGTCATTTAGCTTTCTATACACTAGGGTTTTCTGTGTAGCAATTGTGGCCTATCTCTCCTCAATCCCCCTTACCTATCTGCCACTAGTCACTAGTCACAAGCGGTTACTGACCAACGAAGTGTGGCAGGGCTGTTAAGAACGGAGCTGGAGAGATGGCTTGGCGGTTAAGGACACTGTTACTCTAGCAGAGGACCTTGTTTCAATTTCCAGCACCCACATGGTGACTCACAATTATCTGTAACTCCTGTGCCAGGGGACCTGATTCTCTCTTCTGGCCTCTGCAGGCACCAGGCACATGCATGGTACACAGACATACATGCAGGCAAAACACTCATAAACATAAAATATAAAATGAATAAATCTAACAGTAGTTTTTAAAAAGAATAAAATACACACCAGACTGTAAAAACTTAGTGGTAGCTATGGCTCAGGTGTTAAGAGCATGTGTTGTTTTGCTGTTCCAATCCCAGCACCACCTAGCGGCTCACAACTATCTGTAACTTAGTACAGAGGATATGACGCCCTCTTCTGGCCTTCTCAGGCACTGCATGCACCACGTGGTGCAGACATACAGGCAGCTAAAACACCCACACATAAAAATTTTTAAGTCTCCAAAAACATTCCTGTAACTTTAGTTTGACCACATAAATGAATCAGTTCGAAATATTTTAGATGTTAGCCTGAAAGAGATAGCTTTTTAATTTCAACTGTTCCCTTTCTTTCTTTCTTTCTTTTTTTTTGGAGACAGGGTTTCTCTGTTGTAGCCTTGGCTGTCCCAGAACTCGCTCTGTAGACTCGAATTCAGAGACCTGCCCGCCTCTGCTTCCCAAGAGCTGGGATTAAAGTGCCACCACCTCCTGCAATTGTTTCTTTTTAAAATGTTTCTACTACATTTAAATTACATATTGCTATTATATTTCTATGGGCTAGCGATGAACTAGAGGGCACCTGGCGCATGGTAGATACTCAACAAACATTTGAGTATCTACATTTGTTGTATCAAACATTTGTTGAGTTAATAAATTAATTCTAACCACTGTCCTACTGTTTTCGATTGTAATCCCTTTTCATTCAGTTTGAAAAGAGGGTAAAACTCTGGCCTAGTGTCCGGCCTTTTAAACTGTAGCTTGTCTGCTCTCAATAGCTCTGCCAACACCCCTACAACACAGCTGTCAATCACTAGGGGAAATGTTGCACTGGTACAGATTCCTGTTAAGAATGGGGAGTCTGGTCACAGATTGCTTTGAGATTTGACTATAAGGCATCCATGGGAAGGAGAGCGGAAGCTATAAAAAAGATTCACAGAAGAAAACAGTAGAGGCCATTTAAACAGAATTCTATGGGGGAAGATCCTCAAAGGCTTTTATCTAGATAGAAACCGGGAGAAGAGCTGCCGGCGACACCTATCCCTGAAAGCCCGGCTACTGCAAACAAAGAAATGTCATTTCCTAAATGCAAAGGGGACACCACCCCAGGGAATACCCTGTCTTTCAAACATCCCACCCAGCCCTGCAAGCCCTGCAGCGCATCCGAGTCCTCCCGACCTAGGTGAAGCCTGAACTTCACTGGAGCAAGTCTGAGCCCTAGGCCTTGACTCCTAGGATTGCCCTACGAAAACTGCCTTTAAGCTCGGGTATTTAGGGACACCGGAGTCTGGCAACAGCACCCCACCCCATCCCAAATCCATGCCACTATGCTGTGGGCACACCGCAGGACCAAGGGCCCTTTAGGGAGAAGCCCCGGGGGGCTGCAGGTCTAGCCTTCCTGAGCCCACTCGGCGCAGGAAGTTCATCCCATGCTCTCTCTCTCTTCCAGCTCTCGTGGTGACAGCTGTGGGCAAGGGCAGAGCCAGGACTGGACCTCACCCACCAGGGTGTCGGGTCCTACGTGTCACCGCGGGGCAGCGTCCCGGGCCCCACCCCGTTCCCAGGCACCCACCCTCCCGGCTAGCCGCGGCGGGCGGGGAGGCCGGGAGCCCGGCCATGGCGCAGGCGACCCCGGCCCGGCGCCCTCTGCGTGAGCTCGGGAAAGGCGGCCGGTCGCTCGGCCGGCTGCCCTCCCCGGTCCCCGCGGCCGCTGGAGGACGGCGGGCGCCGCTGACAGCGAAAGTGAAACAAAGCTGCGCTCCCGCCGCGGTCCCCGGCCCGCCCGCCCGCCCGCCCGCCGCACTCACCTCCGGCCTCCATGAGGACGCGCGCGGCCCGCGCCAGGCGGCGGCGGGCGCCTCAGCCCCCAGGGCCGCGGGCCTTCATTCCGCGCCCGCGCCGCCCGCCCCCGCCCCGCCGCCGCCCGCCCCCGCCCCGCCGCCGCCGCCGCCGCTGCCGCCGCTGCCCGCAGAGGCCATCAGCTGCTTCCCGTCACATGGCGGCCGGCGGGGGCGGGGCCGGGTCGGGAGCGCGCAGGGGAACGAACGCCAAGGCTGCGGGGGCGTCGGGTGGGTCGGGGAACGCGGGGCCGGGGGGAACGCGGGGCCGGGGGAACGTGGGGCCGGGGGGAACGCGGGGCCGGGGGGAACGCGGGGCCGGGGGGAACGCGGGGCCGGGGGAACGTGGAGCTGGGGGAACGCTGAGATGAAAGGACGCGGGGCCGGGGGGAACGTGGAGCTGGGGGAACGCTGAGATGAAAGGACGCGGGGCCGGGGGGAACGTGGAGCCGGGGGAACGCTGAGATGAAAGGACGCGGGGCCGGGGGGAACGTGGGGCCAAGGGAACACTGGGCTGGGTGGGGAACGCTGAGCTGGGATTACGCGTAGAGGGGCTGGGGGGGAAACGCTGAGTTGGAGGGATGCGGGGCTGGGGGGAACATTGACCTGGGGGTACGCGGGACTGGGGAACGTGAGATCGAGGGAACACTGAGCTAAGGGGGACCCCTGAGCTGGGGGTACGCGGGGCTGGGGGGAACGTGGAGCTGGCGGGAACGTGGGATCGAAGGAAACTGGACTGGGTGGGGAACGCTGAGCTGGGGGGATGCGGGGCTGGAGGAACGCTGAGCTGAGGGGACACGGGGCCGGGGGTGGGGTGGGGGGATGTGAGAGTGGGGAACCCTAAGACTGAGGGGACACCGGCCTTTGGGAACAAGAATCTGAGGGGACGCGAGCCGAGGGAACACCAGGCTGTGGGGACGTGAAGCCGGGAGGGAACGCAGGCATGAAAGCAACGCGGGGCCGGGGACCCGGAGGACTGACGGCAGAGCTGAAAGGAACGCGGCGTCGGCTGGGGGCCAGGGGGGCAGGGGTGGAGGGGGACTGACGCAGAGGTGAAAGGAACGCGGGGTGGGGTGGGGGACACACCGGGGCGGGGGCCGTGGAGGTGAAGGACCCGAGGCCGCGGGAAATGCCTGAGCAGGGTGGGATGGGGAGGGATTAGGCTTACGGACCTGACTCGGGTTGACGTAGGGCCGAGAGGGAAGCGGGTAGGGGTCGAGGGAAGGGGTGGGCGGGCAACTGAGACCCGGGGCTGATCGAGGGGACCCAACAGGAAAGGTGTTGAAACCGCGTCCCATGTGGACATTTGTCAACCAGAACCCTAGACCTGACTGAGGAGAGGTGGCCGGTGTGGGGGTGTGTGTGTGTGTTGCGGTTCTAACAGGATCTAAAGTGAAAGCCCAGAATAGGAGGGGGTAAAGATGGGGCGGGGGTTGGAGGGGGAGAAACGAGGGCCGGGCATGAAGCGGAGAGGCCTAGGGGACAGCCCGGGGCTCAGGGAAGCTCCTGGGGTCATGGTGAGTGAGGGGTGTTGATCTACCAGGCTGAAGGAGCTTCGGGGATCATAGTGGAGGTGGAATGCCAGCCTTGCCAACATCCCCGAGGGGGAGGGGTGCTGGAGAGCCTGGCGTGGGAAAGCCAAGGGGAGGAGGGACTAGGGAGGTGAGGTCAGTCAAGGTTGAGCCCCACAGTAGGCCGAAACCCCCTGAGGAAATCCCCTCTGCACGTCCTGACACCCTCGGGTCCTGGTCCTGTTCTGATCAGTCGAATTTCTTTAACTTGGAGCCGGAAAAGGGGGCGCGGCGGGGGGGGGGGGGGGGGGAGTTAGTAGTTGCTTTGGTTCCTGTAGTTAACTGGCCTTGGGTTTTCTCATAGGCTCTAATTGTAATCCCCGGTAGTGCCCGGTCACCACCCCCACCCTCAAGGTCGCTCAAGTCCCTTTTCCTGTTCCCAGCCTGGACTTTCCTCAAAGCGCAGCGATCTCCCTATTTCCTTCCCCTTTGAGTCACATGGTTCTCCTCCTGTGGAGCCGGGTTTAGTAATGGCTCTCCCATGCTTTGGGAGTCCGAACTTTGCTTCTGCCTTCCCCCTTTGTACGGTGCTCTCTTCCACTTACCTCTAGTCCAGGCACACTCTCTTATGACCGCGAGTCTTCTGGAATATACCCACCGTTTACCAGTTAGTCTGTCTTGAGGACCACCACCATCATCCACACATCCACTCACCCTCCATTTTTTGCTCACCAGCCCCCTTTTCACCCTAAGGCTTTCCCCCCTTTATCTCTGATGTCCTTCCCGATCTCCTTAGATCCCCCTTCTATTCTCCAGACTCATTTTCCCACTACTCTTTCCAATTCTAACCTACCTTGTTTCTCCCACCTCTACCATTTTCTCTTCAGTGTTGTGTGTGAGAATGCACATCCATATGGATGCCAAAGGCACTGTCCCTAGTTGGTTTTGTTTTTATTAGGTGTTTGCATGGTGTTTTGCCTGCATGTGTCCCTGGTGTCCAAGGAGACCAGAAGAGGACATTGGATTCCCTGGAATTGATCAATAGATAGTGTGAGCGGTCATGTGGTTGCTGGGAATCAAACCCAGATCCTCTGGAAGAGCAGCCGGTGCTCTCAGTTCCTAAGCTCTCTCTCCAGCCCCCTCTCTCCAATGTCCATTTCTTGGTGTCTTCGGTTCTCGTTTTTAATGTTTTTATTTTGAGGTGCTGGAGACTGAACCCAGGACCTCCCACGTGTAGACATTCCATCAGTGAGACACACCCTTTCCTGTACTTAATATTCGCTGTGTCATGGAAAGTAAGGCGGCAAGAATGAAAAAATAAAAAAAAAAACTTTTCCTGTCTCCTTTCCAGATCGTTTTCGCTGTTGTTACTTGGTTTTCCTTTTTTAAACATCCACTTACTTTTGTGTGTGTATGCAGCGAGGTGAGGGATGCCATGGTGTGCACCTGGATGTCAGAGGACAACTTTTGGGGGAATAGGTTCTCTCCTACCTGTGGGTCCAAGACTGAACATAGGTCTGTCAGGCTTGGAAGTAAATGCCTTTATAGGTTGAGTCCCATCTTCTAGCCCTGGTTGATTTTTGAGGCAAGGTCTCATTCCATAGCCGAGGCTGGACTCGGCAGTCCTGCCTCAGCTACCCAAGTGCAGGGATGACAGGCTCAACTCTAACGGCCCCCCCTTTTTAAAAGATTTATTTATTTATTATGTATACAGTGTTCTGTCTGCCTGTTATGTCTGCAGGCCAGAAGAGGGCGCCAGATCTCATTACAGATGGTTGTGAGCCACCATGTGGGTGCTGGGAATTGAACTCAGGACCTCTGGAAGAGCAGTCAGTGCTCTTAACCTCTGAGCCATCTCTCCAGCCCATAACCCCCATTCTTTACATTTACTCATCAGGTATAAAGCAAGATCACTGAATTGTATGTTAAAAAATAACTTTATTCCAACATCTCTTAAAAATTCATAACCTTAGAACTAATTTCTCCAAAATTTCCCCTATCAAATGGTAAGGTCAATCACATAGCCACCTCCAGACTCCCTTTGCAGCAGCTGGCAGCCAGTCCCGTGTTGAGAAATCTGATTGGCACTTACTGTACAAAGTTGTACCCATCAAGGGTGACACTCATGTGCTTCTGCAATTGTGGGAAATGGAGCTAATGCCAAAGCATGGGATTGCAGAGCCCTCTCCCATGTCTATTGGCTTCTGAGGGAAATCAGTATGATTAAAACAACTCTGAAGTGTTTTTCTACCTGCTTCTAACAAGTGGATCTCATGAGTTAACTAATACATGCAGACACCTTTTTTTTTTAAAGATGAATGCACAAATTGGACTTCCCCATACAGAGTCTGTAACCCATCATCCATATGCCTTGCGATCTGGGTATGGATTGTGTTAAAGGAAAGAAGAGGGTGAGGGGTCCAATCTTTCACAAATTCAAACATGAAGCCCTTGAGTGCCTGGGCTCTTAACTGATCTGCCATTTTATAAATGTGCATACAGTCTGGTAAGAGTGACAATGATAACTGGTCAGGGCTTCAGAACAGCATTTGGCACCAAGCCCTTGAAGCTCCCATTTGCTAGTGGAAAAACCCTCAAATATTTCCTATTGCCAGGTGTGTGCAGAAGAGGAAGCTGTGGGAAGCACCCGGTGATCTCACAAAACATTCACTATGTTCCCAACTATGACTTCCCCTCTGACTAGCTTCTCTTTCAAAGTTGCCTCTGAGTCACAGATCAACTCAGGAGCTCTATCATTAGGCCTCAGAGGAGAGGCCAGCTCTCAGGACTGAAGACAACCTGAGTATCCCTTGTGACATGACAGACTGGAGTGACCCAGTGCATGAGGTACCACAAGGCAAGAGAACCGCACTCCACTGCAATTCCCAAGGGCTCACGTTCACAGCCAGCTGAACTTCCCGGAGCTCAGGACTGGTCACACTGGCAGCGGATCCTTCAGTACAGTCCCTTCCTGCCCCTTTGCAGGTATTTCTGCTCACCAGCTGCTCAGGACTCTTGGGCCCCAGTGTTACAGTGTCCTTAAAAGCCCTAGACCTTGTCTTGTCTGAGCAGGATGCGCAAAAGTACGGAGTGCAAATTCCAAGTCAGATTTTCATGGCTAGCACATAACCTATTGCACCTTTAGAAGATCCCTGACTTCAGAATATTTAGATGAAATTAAAAAAAAAAAAATCCCCAGAACTTAGCTGTCCCAAGCTCAACTCATTACCCACTATTTTCTTTTGAAACTTACTGTCCTTTTTTCTTTTTTTTTCTCCTGGAGCTAAGGACCAAACCCAGGGCCTTGCGCTTGCTAGGCAAGCGCTCTACCACTGAGCTAAATCCCCAACCCCAACTTACTGTCCTTAATCAGCACATCCCCCTACTAAGTCAGAAGGAAATACATGTATTCCCATTTCCGAGACACAGAAATTGAGGCTGAGTGGACTGTCTGTCCAGTTCAGGCCAGATGCTCTGTTAGGAAATGTTTCCCTTGCCTCCTTGCACACAGCACAAGAGACACAAGGAAAGAGAAGCCGGAAGCTGACCTTAGGTCCATCATTTAGGGGCCTTTTATAACCATATGCAGCTCCGTAAACCAAGAAGCTATAAGGAAAAGGGGTGTCCCTTTTCTAGGGGAAAAATAGCTGGGGTGGTCAGAACAGACACAGTCTACAAAGAAGGCCCCCCAACAGCAGCTCTGTCGAGCACCCCCTAGACACCTTTACACCCTCAGGAGCTTGGAAAGTGGTGCTGTTTCGTGGTTATTCTAGATGGGGAAAGAGAGGCAAAATAACAAGAAAAGCAGCCTCATTGTCTGACTCTGAGGTCCAACCCAACTGCCTCCCCTCTCCCTGGAAGGGGCCTGGTTCCTTACCTCTCTACGTTGATTAAAAAAAAAAAAAAAAAAAAAAAAGCCCGCCTCCATGTTCCCCTTTGTGTTGGGCAAGCTGGTGGCGAACCTTGAATAGTGGCACAGGGCACAGATACCAAGTGGGTGCCCTCACCTCCCCCCACCCCCAAAAAAATCAGTGTCACAGTACATCAACCTGGGTAGAGCCAAGTGTCACAGCCAAGTGGCACCTCAGACACCACTGGTAACTTTGCCCCGCACCGGCTACTCCTTCCCAGTGCAGTTCACACCACCGAGGTAACCCACACCAAATGAAATCAGTGGAACAAGCCAGGAGGAGAGATGGCTTCCCCGGGCTGGGAGAGCCGAGCCGTCACTAACGCAAACTCCCAGGCAGCGGTCAGAGGGCGGGCAAAACTGAACTCGCAAGACCCGTGGCCAGTGGACTGTCTTCATCAAACTGGCTTGTCTTCCTCTTCAACAACGTCACTCTGCCATTCGTCACTGTCACCTGTGCGGGGGGGGGGGGGGGGGGGGGGGGGGGGGGGGGGGGGGGGGGTGAAAGAGATGGAACCGAATGATCTCGACAGCAAGGGGAGAGGGTTTTACCGTCTGCCTCTGTCATCCTGAGGACTTGTGAGCCACAGAATTGGACCTTATGGAGGAGGAAGCGCGGTAGGGCAGGGTGTATCACGATCTCCCTCATTCCATTTTGTTCCGTTTGAGACAGGGTCTCACGTAGCCCAGGCTGGCCCAAAACTCACTACGTAGCCAAGGATAACTCAACTTTTGATCCTCCTGCCTCTATTTCCCAAGGGCTGGCTTGCACCATCATACCCAGAAGTCACCTGTTCTCTGAATTCAGAATCTAGACATGGCTAGTACTTGTCACCATTACGATCCTGACTCAAACAGAAAGAAATGTTCTCTCTCCTTATTCAAACTCAACTGCCCTTCTAGATCTGCCTCAGAGCCACCTCTTCCCCAAAGCTGCCCCTGGCCAAATTACCCCTCCCAGCTCATCTTCTTTTAAGGTCTCAAGATTTTGGGTTGTTTTTCAGACAGGGTTTCTCTGTGTAGCCCTGGCTGTCATGGAACTCACTGTATAGACCAGGCTGGCCTCGAACTCACAGAGATCCACCTGCTGCTGCCTCCCGAGGCCTGGGAATAAAGGCATGCACTGCCACCACCTTGCTGGTCTCAGGATTTTTTTTGTTTGTTTTTTGAGACAGGGTTTCTCTGTGTAGCTTTGCGCCTTTCCTGGAACTCACTTGGTAGCCCAGGCTGGCCTCGAACTCACAGAGATCCGCCGGCCTCTGCCGAGTGCTGGGATTAAAGGCGTGCGCCACTACCGCCCGGCTTTTTTTTTTTTTTGGTTTTTTCAAGACAGGGTTTCTCTGTGTAGTTTTGGTGCCTGTGCTGGATCTCGCTCTATAGACCAGGCTGGCCTTGAACTCACAGAGATCCACCTAACTCTGCCTCCCAAGTGCTGGAATCAAAGGCATACGCCACCACCACCCGGCTGGTCTCAGGATTTTTAAATCTACCGACCATCAGAACAGTTCTCCTGGGGGTTTCTCTCAGCACTGGATAAATTTTACTTCCATTTTAATTCCCCCCCACACACCCATTTTCATGCACTCAGCCTGCTGGTCTTAGCAAGCTGCCCACTCAGACAATAAAGGGCTTTCTTTCCTATTCAACAATCCCCATACTATGTCTGCCCCACGTCCTTTGTTAGATGATTTCTTCTCTGCGCCGGTAGTTAATACATGGTGATTATCTTCCCCTAAATGCGTGGGACCAGAAGCGATGTGGACTTCAGATTGTGGGTAATCTGCATGTACAGAATGAAAATCCATAGGGTGGGACCCAAGTCTAGACATGAACTCTTAAGTTTATTTTATAGTTCCCTTAAGTAGGTCATCTGTAGGTAATTGCAAAAAATATTAATTTTATGGTTTATGTATTTAGTGGGGGTGGGTGGAGGTCAGAGGACGAGTTTGGGGGGTGAATCCACTCTTTTCACCAGAGACTGAACTCAGGTCATCGAGGCTTGGCAGCCCATCTTGCCAGCCCCATTTCAGACGATATTTTAAGTAATCTAATGCATGAAACTAAGTTCAAATACGTTGAAGCATCAGGCTTGGGACATACATTGACAACTAAATGTTTCACATTTTGTTTTTTGGGATGGAGCACTCAACCAAATGTGGAGTTTCAGGTTCTAGACTAAACTTGAGCTAGTTAACTTCCTTAGGTTTTAAGGAATTGCCCCCTACTCCTTAGAGACACCTCCGGGGAAGCCGATGACATGGATCCGAGTATCTAGAAGGCGGGCAAGCTTACCATGCAGGTCCTGGAGTCCATTCCCCATGCGGTCTAAGTTCCCATTGACCAGCGCAGTCACTCTGTGAATGTGGCCATGCTTGCGTATCTCTCTTGGCAACTCCTCTCTCTCATCTGTCCCCTGCTCTACCTCTTCAACATCTTCCTTGTCGTCTTCCTCCTCCTCTTCCCCTTCGGAATCCACCAGAACCATGACGTCACCCATGTCCTGCCCCCTAATTTCCAAAGGAGAGAGAAAAAAGTCAGATGTCATCTATCCCAGCTTGAGCCCCAATGAACAGACACCACCAGGCGCCTTGTAATCCCTTTAAGACTGTGGAATATTCTTCAAGCAGTCAGCATGGCTCAGTCATGACCGTGAGGTTGTAACCTCAGGAAGAGATGTAGTCACGGAGGGTGAAAGATGGTGGCCGTGTCTTTTGTAGGTATTTGTTTATAGGCTGTCCCTACCATGTTGTTTCAGGCATCCAGCCCTGTTATTTCTCAACATGGAGTGAATCTAAATGCTGCATTCTGAGCTGGGGGGTGTGGCTCAGTGGCGGGAGTACGTGCCCAGTATATATTCATGGTGGGGTATGCCCGAAATTCCATCACTTGGCAGGTGAACCCAGGACCATCCAAAGTTTAAAGTCATCTTTGGTTACCATAGTGAGTTTGAAGCCAGCCTGGGATACCTAAGAACCTGTCTCCAAAGGTTAAAAAATAAAAATAAAAAAGTAAAACTAAAAACAAAGCTGGGTTCTTTCCTAAAATGTTCTTATTTCTGTCTCACTCCTGGAGATCTCTCCTGATCCTCGGGTAAGGTCTCTTCTCTCCTCCATGCGCATCTGGGCTCTATGTCCAGCATTCAGGTGTGGAACTGCTCTTGGCTCACCACTGCCCCGTCCTGCCTCAACTGGCTACACGCTTTTTTTTTTTTTTTTTTGGTTTTTCAAGACGGGGTTTCTCTGTGTAGCTTTGTTTGCCCCTTTCCTGGTACTCACTCTGTAGCCCAGGCTGGCCTCAAACTCAGAGATCCGCCTGCTTCTGCCTCCCGAGTGCTGGGATTAAAGGCATGCGCCACCACCGCCCCAGCTGGCTACACGCTTCTTAAGGAGGGAATGGTGAGCTTCACTCACGGACCACAAGCCCAGGAGCACTACAGCCACAATTCACCCTCCTTACACCCCTCTGTGAAATGGATGGAGGGGATGAAGGCTCAGAGGAAGCTCCATGCACAGAACTCAGGAACAGCAACTGGGGCCCAGGGGCATGGTTCCAAAGCCACTTCCCACAATGCCACACTGGTGTCACCTGGGGATAAGCCTGGGAATGGCAAATTTGCCAGGACAATGGCCCTCAAAAACAGAGTGGCAAACGGAATAATTCCCCACGAAAGACTGTTCTAGAACAATAAGACTCCATTGTGAGGAATGAAAAAAAAAAAACAAAAAAAACCACTTTCTACTGCCCAGCATCACTTGGGAAATGAAATATACACATTCCACTTGTTTACTTTTCCCTCGCTATTTTTGTGCAAGGGTGGGGACTTCTGGGCATGTTTAGACTTGTCTTCCAGTACATTCTATGAGCCTAAGACTCGGTCTTCCTTTTGCTCTTTTTAGAAAATGGAATAAAGCAAACGGCTGAGCGACCTGGCTCATGTGTACACATGGTCTACATGCTTCATCGTGCCCAACCCATAGGTCCCCCTTATACAGGAGCACAGGACTCTGGAATGCATCAGACCCTACCACCGCCTGCTTCCTGGATTCACCAGCAGATCCTTATCACTCCATTGGGTCTCTCCACCTTCTCATCAGTAAAACAGACACATGCACACACCCACCTCAGGAGGTCGTCAAGATGGAGGTTTTCCCACCATGCCTTGGGAAGCGCCCAACCCAGGGTCAGGGCCATGGCTGGCTCCGTCAGAGTAACTATTATCGTTCTTACAGGAAGAAAACAGAAGCGATAGGAAAGGACGGAAGTGGCCTTTGGATTAGAATCCCAAGAGCACTCACCTGAAAGTGCTCCCTGCTGAAGAGAGAAAAGAAAACAAAAGTGAGCATCCGGGGCATCATTGCTGTCTCAGAGTTTTCAATCAAACCAGCAATGGCTGAGATCACCCAACAGCACGAGGGCCTGAGATCACATTCAGATGCCTAAATAGCCAGGCATGGTTATATGTACCTGGGATCCCAACATTGTTGGGGGGCGGGGGAGGTGGAGCCTAGGAGCTTGCTAGCCAGGCAGCCTAGCCAAAGGGGTGAGCATCCAGTACATGGAGACCCTGTCTCAAGTCATGGCATACATGGGCACATATACATTCCTGTGCATACAAAAGATACACACACAGAGAAAATAATAAATAAATACATAATTAAAGATTTAAAAAAAAAAAACCTAACATTGACAAAAGATGAACAACTAAGGAACATTCAAAACTCTTGGGAACTTAGGGGCCTCATTATTGTACTCATTGCTCCAATGAAGCATTCATAGGCTAGGGCAGTAGGTGGAAGCTGGGCATATGGTTTTCCTCCTACACACAGCATTTTACATTTTTACTTATTTATATATATATATATATATATATGGGTGTTTTGCCTGCATGTATGTCTGTGCACCACATGGATGCCCGGTGTCCAAGGAGACCAAAAGAGGGCACTGGATCCCCTGGAACTGGAGTTGCAGACAGCTGTGAGCAGATCCTGGGAATCAAACCCGGGTTCTCTGGAAGAGTAGCCAGTGCTCTTAACTGCTGAGCCATCTCTCCAGCCCCACCCACGGCATTTTTCTTTTTTAAGCCTGAAAGAGAAAGAAGCAGGGGAACTCCAGGGGCTCTTACCTTTCCAGCAGAACACAGGGCTGTAATACAGTATGAGCCCGGCGACAATGGCCAGTCCCAGCAGGAGGAGGCTGACCACCGTCCCCACGATGCCCCCGACATTCAGAGGTTCTGTAAAGAGATCACACCGTGAGCCCTTTCACATGGTCAGGTAAAACCTCCGCTCTTCAGCCCAAATCCACTTCTTGCCTCCTCTTGGTTTTAGGTCCACAGGACCACTCCGAAATCACCCTCAGGCAGAGGGAGTTTAGGGAGTCAAGTGAAGCGTGGAGCATGAAAGAACACTGTAAAGTTAAGGGGCATTGCGTGGGCCAGACATTAGGACTGTTTCCAAGGCCACAGTGAGCGTGAGTGGGAGTTAGTGCCACAGTAAACAGAGTGATCGACGGGCCAGGGCAGAGAGCTCTTTTTATTTATTTATTTATTTATTTATTTAGTTAGTTAGTTAGTTAGTTAGTTTATTTTTTTTTGAGACAGGGTTTCTCTGTGTAGTCCCAGCTGTCCTGGAACTCACTCTGTAGACCAGGCTAGACTCGAACTCAGAGATCCGCCTGCCTCTGCCTCCCGAATGCTGGGATTAGAGGTGTGCGCCACCCCTGCCCAACCAGAACAGAGAATTTAGGCACTGGCCACACACACAGAGAGAGAAATGTGACATCTGGGTATGGTAACCTAGGCCCAAGGCAGGAGGATCACAAGTTCAAGCCTAGCCTAGTCTACAGAGGAAGTTCTAGGCTGGCCAGGGCTACATAAAGGACCCTACCTCACATGAAGAACCAACTGGAGATGGTGGTACTGTCATGGAGGTGAACAAGGGAAGCCAGGACAGACAGAGCTGGGTCAAACTCAGGCAAGGTGGGAGGGGCCAAATCGAGGAAGGAAACTTGATCTGACCACACACCACCCACAAAAAATCAAGTCTGTCTGGAGAATGTTAAAACTTCAGAAAAAAATCACAGAAGAAAGCCAGGCATGGTGACGGACACCTGTAATTCCAAGCACTCTAGCAAAGACAATACAAAAATCAAAATATCACTCTACTCTGAACAACACTGAAGACACTCTGTGCGCCGCAGGTTAACACACTCACCCCAAATTTAATTCTCTTTATTACATTTTTTGTTTGTGTGTGTGCTGCCATGTGCTTGGGCACGCCACGTCACAGCATATGCATGGAGGTCAGAGGACAACTTGGGGGAGCTGGATCTCTCCTTCACCATGTGGGTCCTGGAGACCAAACTGAGGTGGTCAGACCTGGAAGCTACTCACTGAACCATCTTACCAGCCCACAATTTAATTCTCTGCGTAAAATGAACCGTGTGCACCCCTCTCATTAGCAGGCCCGTTTGCTGTCATATTTAATAAACAGTGAAAGTGCATGTATATCCCAAAAAAGCTTTCCCAAAAATTGCTCTATGATTTATCATCAGCCAATGCTTGATTTGTGTAATTTACATCTCTTCACACCAAGGGCCCTAGAAAAACTTTGGGTAAAAAGTTGTGACTAAGACATTTAAACAGCAGCTCTGGTATTAAAGGGGACATGGCTGCCTTGCTCCCTCCCTCCCCTCCGCCCTTCCTTTCTTGTTTTTAGACAGGACCTGATGGCCCAGGCTGCCTCAAACTCTCTACGTATCTCAGATGATCTTGAACTTCCGATGCTCCTGACTCCACCTCCTGAGTGATGGGATTGCAGACAGGTGTCACCATGCCCTTATGAGGGGAAGGAGGTGGGACCCAGGGCTTTTATGCCTTAAGATAGACAAATTGTGGGCTGGAGAGATGGCTCAGAGGTTAAGAGCACTGACTGCTCTTCCAGAGGTCCTGAGTTCCATTCCCAGCAACCACATGGTGGCTCACAACCATCCATAAGGAGATCTGGTGCCCTCTTCTGGCCTGCAGTCATACATGCTGTATACATAATAAATAAATAAATCTTAAAAAAAAAAAAAAAAAAAAGATATACAAATTGTTAACCATGATTTCTAGAACTTGCCCTGCCCCACCACAGGGAGTTCCAGGATAGAAGAGAACTATGAATTCCCTTTGCTGTTACAATTCAATAATTTCACTATATATATATATATATATATATGTGTGTGTGTGTGTGTGTGTGTGTGTGTATGCATGTATATGTATATATGCAGGTTCTAGCACATATGTTTTGGGTGAGTAACAGGAGTAATTTCAGTGCTTCCAGGATTGGACACTAATTTTCTCAGTCACCCTGTCAAAGCACAGGCAAGCAGATACACCATCTTCAATTGGCCACGGCCTACGTGAAGGGGGGCCCCAAGGCCTTCCCCCTCAATGGCGCCAGGTCCTCTGAGGCTCTTAACTCTTCGGGGCCACCCTCGGCACCTACCTTTCACACTCAGCCAGATGTCTACCGCCCTCACCCCCACGAGGTTCTCAGCCCGGCAGAAGTAGAAGCCCTCGTCCAGGTCCTGGGAGCAGTTGTGGATGGTGAGGAAGGAGTCCTGGCCGTGCTGTGTAATGTGATGGTGGCTGCTGGGCTGGATGACTGCGTCTGGCCTCGAGAGGTTCCTCAGCCACTGGATCCTGGCGGGTGGGTTGGCGCCCGTCACTTGGCAGGTGAGCGTCACGTTGCCCCCCAGGAAGCAAGTTTTCATGGGCTGAGAAGCAAGCGAGGGGCTCGCTGGTGGTCGGGAGAGGGTAAACAGAGGCAAATGTTTCAGGAGATTCAAGCCGTGGCCTATCCTTTCCCAGCAAAACAACTGATGTTCAGAATTCCCACACCTTGCCTCATCCTCCGGAATAAAGCCTAACATCTGTCGGGTACTTTAACTGTGCACAAGGAGCAGTATGCCAATGAGCCCAACTCAGTCTCAAAAGAGCCTCGAGATGATTCCCATCTTGTAGAGAAGGAAACGGAGGCACAAAGAAAGCCAAGCGACTTGCTCAGTCACACAAGATAAATAAGAGATATGGCTAGGACACAGAGAGATCTACTGTCCCACTTTACCTAGGACTGAGAAGGCTGCTGGGTCGTGAGGCTTTTTCCATGCAACACCAATACAGCTCCGGGTGAAACCAAATAGGCTCATGATGACCATGGACCCTGAGACCCAAGCCCCAGGCTCTGCCACCCACTGTCTTACACATCTGCATACAAGAGGTACACGGGCCACTGAAAGGGCTCAGTGAGTAAAGGAGCTTGCTGCCAAGGTCCTGAGCTAGATCGCCGAGATCCACGTGACAGGAGAGAAGGGACACCAGCCACGTTGTCCTCCGACCTCTATGCTCACACTGTGGCACACGGACACACATACACGCATGTGCACCCGCGCACACACACACCCATACACAAACATACAGCCGTAATGTAACACAAGCACACTGACCGTGTTAAACGCTGACATACAGGCCACCAAGGAGGGTCAAGAAGGGGACAGGACAGCTGTTTCCTCTCATTGATGTGACAAGCTACCACCAACTCAGTGGCTAAAGCCATGTTCTTTGACAGTGAAATGATTTTACGGAACTAAAAAGTCCGGGTGCTAACAGAGCTCCCTGTGTTTGCCCCCCCGCCACACACACAGGGTTTCATGTAGCACAGGCTGTCCTTGAACTTGCTATGTAGCTGAGGCTGGCCTCGAACTCCTGAGCCTCCTTGCCTCCACCGTCTCCTCAGATAAGGATTATAAGCATGTTACCACACCCCACACCCGGATCCCCTCTCAGTTTTGAGTGTGCATTTTTATGTTTAATTACATGTATGCGGTATGCGTGCGGGTGGAGGGGAATACGCCGTGCCCATGTATGGATGCCCTCAAAGGACCAGAGGGACCAGATCCCTCTGGAACTGGATTTAAGTCACCTGACAAGAGGCCTGAGATCTGGAACCTTGCAAGGGGTTTGGGTCCTCTCTGAGCAGAAAGCACGCTTGGCCACTGGGCCATCTCTCTAGCTACTCTTCTTCTTCTTTTTTTCCTTTGGTTTTTCGAGACAGGGTTTCTCTGTGTAGCTTTGGAGCCTTTCCTGGAACTCACTCTGTAGACCAGGCTGGCCTCGAACTCACAAGAGATCCGCCTGACTCTGCCTCCCGAGTGCTGGGATTAGAGGTGTGCGCCACCACCGCTGCCCGGCCACTCTTTTCTTCTTTCTTGTGTTGTTTTATTTGAGATAGGCTCCCACTATGTAGACTAGGCTGGCCTGGAACTCACTATGTAGACCTCGCTGTCCTGGAACACGCTATAACAGACCAGGCTGGCCTGGAACTAAGTAGACCAGGCTAGCCTGGAACTCTTGTCTCTGCCTCCTGAGCGGCTGGATTTAAAGGCAGGTGCCATCATGTCTGACATCTTTTTGTGTTTCTTGACGTCACCCCTTCCTCACATCTTCTAAGTGTCTTCCTTCTATGATCCTATTACCCGATTACTCTGACCTCCCACCTCCCTCTTATAAAGAACCACAGAACGACACTAGGACCACAGGATAACCCAGAATAACGTGCCCATCTCAACACGCTAACATCATCGATGTCTATGTCCCCATCTCAACATGTTGACTTCATCACTGGCCCTTTGGCTATGTAAGGAGGCACCACTCAGCCAGGCAGGGGTGGTGCGTGCCTGTGGTGATATACTGTGTACCCTAATAAACTTGCCTGAGGGTCAGAGGACAGAGTCAGCCACGAGATTAGACACAGAGGCCACACAGTGGTGGCACACGCCTTTAATCCCAGCATTTGAGATCTCATGCCTTTGCTTAGGAGGCACACACACCTTTAATCCCAGGAAGTTAATATGACAGGGCAGAGAAAGGTATATAAGTGTGAGGAAACAGGAACTCACGCTTTTGAGGCTGAGGATTTCATAGAGGTAAGAGCTAGTGGCTGGCTGTTCTGCTTCTCTGATCTTTCAGCTTTCACCCTGATATCTGGCTCTGGGTTTTTTATTAAAAGACCATCTAAGATTCAAACAATACATGCCTTTAATTCCAGCACTCAGGAGAAGAAGGCAGGCGGATCTCTGTGAGTTCGAGGACAGCCTGGTCTACAGAGCGAGATCCAGGACAGGCACCAAAACTACACAGAGAAACCCTGTCTTGAAAAACAAAACCAAAAAACAAAGAAGGTATCTTTCCTCATAACTGGATGGTGCCTTTCCCTCCTCTCTGTGGGGAACCTAGCTCTCCTTCCGGGTCATGAAGCCAACAAGAGTGGCAAGCGTCACTGGTGTGTTAATATTCAGGGACACTCAAACCAGAGTTTCAGAACTGGCTTGTTTTTTCCTTAAGTAAGCCCCCTGACTTTTTCCAGACCCCAAACAGAGGTCATGCTTGTTACTAGGGTGACAAGCAGAGCACACTCTTCAAAACGCCACTCACAGAACTGAAGAAATGGCTGGGAAGGGTTGAGGTGTGCTGATTAATTTCATATGAACTTTGACCCAGGCTACAGTCACTGGAGAGGAGGGAGCCTCCATTGGGAAAATGCCTCCATAAGACTGGGCTGTAGGCAAGCCCATAGGGCATTTTTTAATGATTGATGGGGGAGGGCCCAGCCCATTATGGGTGGGGCCATCCCTGGGCTGGTAGTCTTGAGTTCTATAAGAAAGTAGGTTGAGCAAGCCATGAGGAGCAAGCTAGTAAGGAGCATCCCTTCATGGCCTCTGCATCAGCTCCTGCCTCCAGGATCCTCCCTTGTTTGAGTTCCTGTCCTGACTTCCTCTGATGATTGACTGTAATGCTGAAGTGTAAGCCAAAGAAACCCTTTCTTCCCCAAAATGCTTTGGTCATGGTGCTTTCACCACCACAACAGAAACCCTAAAGTAAGACGACATTATGTTCTTGCACAGGACCTGGGATCCATTCCCAACACCCACATGGTAACTTACAACCATCTCTAACTCCAGCTCCCAGGGATCCAGCGCCCTCCTCTGGCCTCCGAGAGCACTGGGCACACACATGGTGCCCAGGGCATACGTGCAGGAAAAACACCCACGAACACAAAGTATCACACACACTTAACCAGCACGGCAGCTATCCATTCCAAGAGTTTATCCGAGAGGATGCACTGGACATGGACAGGGAGAAAGACTGTAAAAGATGTGGGGTGTGTGGAGCTCCACAAGTGAGGATGGCTGGGGGGCCTTCACATGATGGGTTGGCAGGGGTGGCCCTTCACCCGAAGCATAAGCTTCATTTTTCAATGAATGGACCCGCAGGCCACTTGGAGATGTCTACAGCGGAGAACAATGGCTCCTGTCTGTGGTCCCACTATTTTGGAGGTTGAGGCTGGAGGGCACTTGAGCCCAGGAACTCAGAGCCAAGCTGGCAAGCTAGCAAGCCCCTCTTTTGTGGGGGTGCAGCAGGTGCTGGGCACAGAATCCTTGGCTTCGCTCAGGCTAAGCAAGGCCTGCTCTACCCTCCACCCTAGTATCCCTTGTCTCTCTCAAGAGACAGGGTCTTGGGTGAGTCGGGGGGGGGGGGGGGGAGCGAGGAGGGGGGGTCAAGGGAGAATATCCTACTATGTGTGAGATCTACGGTTTCATCCCCAGCACAAAACCAAAAGAGAACAAAGGAGCCTGATAATTCTCCTCCACCCCCCTTGAATGTGGGCTACAGGTAGTGACTTGTTGCTAAGAGACAGAAGGGTCCAGAAGGCAGACCGTGCAAGCAACTCCCAAGGCTAGGTCCTGCAAACCGTCACTCCTGCCTGGCTCAGAGCTGCTTCTATCACTGGCTCTCAAGAAAGTGGGTCACCACATTGAGAGGACACACTGGCAGCCCCAGGGTAGTCCCATGTGGAAAGGAGACAGCTCGCCACGCATATGAGTGAGCACCTGTGACATGTATCTTTTTTCATAATTTCAGCACCCCAACTTCCAAGCCTTCTGGCTGACACCCCGTCCCATTACATTCTTGAGAAGAGAACTGCACCCTACCAGAAATCCTCAGGCAACAAATGGTATGGTTTAAGCCACCAAGTATGGGAGGGCCAGGATTTTCGGTACATGATGAAGACAGAGGCCTCCCATCCATCCTGCTCACTGTGCCAAGTGACTAGAAAGGAGGGCACAGGCACACAGACAGTGTTTTCCATGATGGAGAACCTGAGCCAGGCATCTTTAAACTTCGAAGGGAACATGAGGCTCAGGGAGAGGTGGGGGAGATTCTGGGCACTCCAACACTGAGTTTCTCTCACAGGACTATCATCAAACGATTCTTTGAGAAGAAAGGCAGGCAGGTGAACCCCAACCCCGGGACAAAGCAAGCCAGACTCACAGATCTGTACCACACAGCTGGCTCCCGACTCTGGTCCCACGATGTGGCTCCCAACGCATTTGAACTTCTTGCCCTCCGACAGCTGTGACGGGCTCAGTGCTTGCAGCTTTGAATTCCCCACGACCTTCCCTCCGGGCTCTTCAGTCCACAGGAAGGTCGGATCAGGGTAGCCCCCATCCCAATTACAGGAGAGTTCCAGGATGATGAAGTCTGAAGACACCCCCACTGAGCACTGAGGAGCTGATGGAGGGGGCCCTGCAAAAGAGCAAGGGGTGGGGGACACGCATGCTTCATTTCAGACTCTGAGTCAGACAGCGGGGCAGGGTGTGTGTGTGTGTGTGTGTGTGTGTGGGTGGTGTGTGTGTTACAGAACCAGGATCTCAGAGAGCCACCAAGGCCAGCTAGTCTACCTTCAGAAAGCACCTACTGGGCTGAGGGGTGTAGCTCAAATAGTACAGTGCTTGCCTAAGGCGCTATGCATATTATGGTTCGATCCTCAGCACCCCACAAAACGGTTTGGTGGTACTTGTCTGTAATAGCAACACTTGGGAGACAGGGGCAGGAGGATTAGGAGCTGAAGGTCATCCTTGGCTACTTATTTAGTTCAGGGCTAGCCTGGGATACAAAGAAGGGAGGAGGAGGAGGGGGAGGAGGAGGAGGAGGAGGAGGAGGAGGAGGAGGACGGCAGAGGCCGTCGATGGCTCAGTGGGTGAAGAGTTATTTGCCTTGCAAGCCTTACCACACAAACCTAATGCTTGGAGCCCACAGTGGGAAGAGAGACAACTTCCGGAAGTTAGCCTTTAACCTCCACACACATGCTGAGGTACGCACCCACCCACACAGCAGACACTTACAAAACTAATTTTTAAAAACTCTGAAGGGGCCGCAGAGACGGCTCAGTGGTCAAAAGCACTGGCTATACGTCCAGATCGCCTGGGTTCAGCTCCCAGAACCCACTTGGCAGTTCACAACTGTCTGGAACTCCAGTTCCAAGCAATCCAACACTCTCACACAGACATGCAACCAATACACCAATAAAAAAAGTAAGCAATTAAAAACAAAGTTTGGATTTTTAAAAAAATTGTTTTTATATGCATTAGTGTTTTGTCATGGGTGTTGGGTCCCCTGGAACTGGAGTTACAGACAGTTGTGAGCTGCCATGTCGGTGCTGGGAATTGAACCTGAATCCTCTGGAAGAGCAGTCAGTGCTCCTAACTGCTGAGGTATCTCTCCAGCCCAAAATTTTGGGTCTTATATGAGTGAGTGGATATGTAGTACCCACCTATAGGAAAAATTACTGGGAACAAGCACAGCGATGCTCGGGACAATTGTGTCCGCATGAAGCTCCTCTGCGTTTTAAGCACATAAATGTAAAGATTTACGTTCCTCATGTGTATATGTCAGGGTCCTCCTCCATCACTCGTTGCCTGCTCCTCTGTGGCAGGGGTGTCTTCCTGAACCCTAGGCTCACATCTGGGCTGGGTTGAAATCCAGTGAGGTCCAGAAATCCTCCCATCTCCTCCTCCTTCCTCAGAACTGGGGTCACAGGTGTGTGTGTGAGGTGTCGGGTTGTTATGTCTGGTACTGGCATCCAAACTCTGATCCCCATGACGACAGGGCAAGCATGCTTGATTACCAAGCCATCGCTGCAAGGGAGTGTCGACATTTACTAATAACCATTTGTGAGAAAGAACACAGAGTCAGCTAGGTGTAGTGGGTTACGCTTTTGATTCAACAGGAGTGGGCTGGGACACCTACAGGGTTTACCAAAAGACGGATGGAGAGATGGAACAGTGGATAAGTAAGCTGTGGTATTTTCATACAACGGATCACTATTCAACCATGAAAAGTGAGTTCAGGACCAGTCTGGTCTACGAAAAAGAATGAGGCACTGATAACAGGCATGATGCAATGCGGATGAACTCTGAACACACCGCGCTAAGTGAGAGAAACCAGATAAAGACTGGCTCAGTGTTTCAGAGCACTGACTTCTCCTCTGGAGGGCCCAGGTTCAACTCCCAGCACCCACATGGCAACTGTCTGTCACTCCAGTTCCAGGGGACCCAACACCCTCACACAGACATACATGCAGGCAAAATACCAATGCACATGAGATAAAAATAATTTTTTAAAAGGTTTTTTAAAAAAGATAGAAAAGAATATTCAGAATTTGAACTGGCAAGAGACTCAGTGGGTGAAGGTGTTTGTCACGCCTGATCACCAGATTCCTGGGACCCACATGGTGGAGGGAAGAAACTGACTCCTACAGGTTGTTCTCTGACATGTGTGTGGTGGTGGCATGTGCACACACATAAACAAACACACATGCCAATAGCAAATGAACCAATCCTGGTAGTGCACATCTTTAATTCTAGAATGCAACAGACAGAGGCAAGTGTATCTCTGTGAATTCAAGGCCAGCCTGGTCTACATAGTAAGTTCCAGGCCAACCAGGGTTACATAGAGAGATTCTGTCTTAAAAGGGGGGAAAAAAGTAAATAAATAAATGAATACACACATTTAAAAAACTCCAAACATCTGTCTTAAGGTGGGAGACAAAGATTAATTTGTTCAATCCTATTTTTTTTTGGGGGGGGCAGGGTTTTGAGACAGGGTTTCTCTGTGTAACAGTCCTGGCTGTCCTAGAACTCGCTTTGTAGACCAGGCTGTCCTCGAACTCACTGAGATCCACCTGCCTCTGCCTCCCAAGTGCTGGGATTAAAGGTGTGCACCACCACCACCGCCCGGCTCAATCCTATTCTTTAGGAATTAGCTAGGACCAAAGGGCATCTGATATAAAGATGCAGGGACCATCTGCATGACCAGTCCCATGGCTGGAGAGATGGCTCAGAGGTTAAGAGCACTGGCTGTTCTCGCAAAGGACCTGGGTTCAATCCCCAGCACCCATATGGCAACTCACAACTGTCTGTAAGTCCAATTTCAGGGGGTCTAGCGCCCTCTTCTGGCCTTCCTGTGTATGTGGTACCAGACACAAACATAGTACAAATACATACATGAGGGTGGGGGGCAGGTGAAATGGCTCAGCAGGGGAAGGTGCTTGTGGCTAAACCCAACCACCTGAATTTGATCCCTGGAACCCAAGCAAGTACAAGGAGCGTGTAGAATCTTCCAAGTTGTCCTCGGACCTCCACATGGCATGCACGTGACATCATAGATGCACACACAAAATAAATAAATGTGTGGGGGGGGAGAAATATCCAGAATGGATAAATCCAGGGGTCAGGGTGGTCACGGCTGAGAAGCAGAGGCGGAGCAGCTGCCGGATGAGGCTCAGGCTTCCGGTTTTGAATCACTGTGGGTGTGCCCTCAAAGGGGAGTGTGGGACCCTAGCCGCCTCACCTCCTCTTCCTGTCACTCTCCCAAACAGCTGTGAAGTGAATGGGTCCCCCCTTTGCCATGTGCTCCCGTCATGCTGTGCTGTGTGGGGCCAATCAGCCACAGACCGGAACCTTTACAACTGTGAGACAGAAGAAACCTTTTTCCTTCATAAGCTGATTGCGTCCGGTCACTTCTCAGAGTACCGAAAAGCTGACTAACAGAACTCGCTAGAGGTGATGACTGTACAACACATACTAAACACCAATGAGTTGTGCCTTTTTGTGTGTCGAGTGCATGCGCGCGCGCGTGTGTGTGTGTGTGTGTGTGTGTGTGTGTGTGTGTGTATGTGTGCCCATGTACATGTGTGTAGTAGGTACACGCAAAGACCAGAGGTCAATCTTAGATGTTGTTCCTCAGGTAACCACCTTATTTGTTGAGACAGGATCTTCCACTGGCCTGGAACTCACAGGCTAGGGAGCCCCAGTGATTCTCAGTCTTTGCCTCCACTGCACCAGGATTACAGGCACAGGCTGCCATGGCCCGCTTTTTTATGTGGGTGCTGAGGATCGGACACTGTTTCTCATGCTCCTGCGGCAAACACTTTACCCACAGTTGTCTCTCCAACACATTGTTGGGTTTTTCCCTTTTTTGAGATAGTCACTTTGCTGCAAAAACTCATGATAGTCCTCCTGTCTCAGCTTTCCAAGTGCTAGGAGTACAAGGATGAACCACCGTGACCAGCCTTCGTATATTTTGAAATGTTAAAATACTTTCCCCACTATTAAAAAAAGCTCTGTATTAGTTTTCCTCTGTGGCTTAGAGGCCTCTGCTACATCCCAGGTCAGAACAAGCTCCTAGGAGGGATGAGCCTCACATACAGTCCAGGTATGGGCATGGATGTTGAAAGACGCAATGGAGCATGTCAGGATCTGTGCATGGACATGCAATGGGGCATTCTACAGCCCCCCAAAGAAATGGAGCTCTAAAAAGACACACTACAAGCCACAGCGTAGAGGAAACTTTGTGAGGCAGAAAAAAAGCAGTATTAGGGTTGGGGATTTAGCTCAGTGGGAGAGTGCTTGCCTAGCAAGTGCAAGGCCCT
The DNA here is from genome assembly GCF_007827085.1 of Peromyscus californicus insignis. Lineage (NCBI taxonomy): Eukaryota > Metazoa > Chordata > Mammalia > Rodentia > Cricetidae > Peromyscus > Peromyscus californicus. The sequence continues at coordinate 7,654,624 of NW_026294540.1, read as the reverse complement.
GGGTTCGATCCTCAGCTCTAAAAAAAAAAAAAAAAAAACAGCAGTATTAAAGGCGGAGAAGCCGGACAGTGGTGGCGCACGCCTTTAATCCTAGCACTCGGGAGGCAGAAGCAGGCGGATCTCTGTGAGTTCGAGGCCAACCTGGGCTACAGAGTGAGTTCCAGGAAAGGCGCAAAGCTACACAGAGAAACCCTGTCTCGAAAAAAACTAAAAAATAAAGGCGAGAGAAGACACACACAGAGAGACACAGTTCATGGAGGGGCGTGCTGCTTACGCACAGTAGACCAGGAGCTCGGTGGTCACCTTTCGCTGACTCCCGCTGAGCACGTTGGTGGCTGAGCACGTGTAGTTGCCTTGGAGGTTCTGTGACATCAGCAACAGTGTGAAGCTGTTGGCCGTCAGGTTCTTTCCAAAGGACTCGGACATGTTGTGGGCCCGGAACCACCACTCGACCTCAGGTGGAGGCTGTGCGGCGCTGTGGCAGCTGAAGTCCACCTGAGAGCCCTTGGCTGCGTACAGGGTACCATTGGAGAGGGCACCGGTGGTTGAGATGTTCACCCCAATCGGATCAGGGCCGCCTGGGAATGACAGAGGGAGGATGGGTACGAATCACCACAGTGGGGTTTGAGCTCCTCGACAGCTCTAAAGGAACCGGACAGCAAGGACAGTCTCCCAACACTCACCATATGACAAGGCCCTGGGCTAAGGGTCCTCAGACCTCTGTTCATTTGATCTTGGACAGCTGTAGGAAGTGGACTGTGGCTAGGGGAGAATTTCCTTAAAGGACTTTCCATTTGTTTTTTTGTGTGTGTGTGACAGGATCTCGTGTAGCCCAGGCTGGCCTCAAGTTATGTAGCTGGGGATGACCCCGAGCTCCTGATCCCCCTGTCTTCAACTCCCCAGTGCTGTGGTCACAGGTGTGCGATACTGTGCCTGGTGTATGTGGTGCTGGGCGTGAAACCCAGGGTTTCACGGTGCTAGGCAAACACTCTACCAACTGAGCAACGTCGCCAGCCCTACCTCGAAGAACTTCCGATCCTCTGTTTCCACTTCCCAAGGGCTGGCATTAAAATGTTGCAAGTGTCGGGGAAACTTCTCAGAGGTTAAGTGCTGGTCATTGTTCAGAGGATGGTTAGGTTCCCAGGACCCACGTCCAGTGGCTCACAGCTCCCCCCAACTTCAGCTCCAGAGGAGCCACAGTCCCCTCTGTGAACTCCCCCCCCCAACACACACACACACACACACATAAAAGTAAATCTTGCCAGACATAGCGGCACACACCTTTAATCCTACCAATCAAGAGGCAGATACAACCTATGAGTTCGAGGCCAGCCTAGTCTACACAGAGTTCCGAGACAGTCAGTACTACATAATGAGACCCTGTTTTGGTTTCTTAAGAAACCAAAACCAAAAAAAAAAAAAAAGAGGGACTAGAGACATAGCTCAGCTCAACAGCTAAGAGTACTGGTTTCTCTTCCAGAGGACCTGAGTTCGATTCCCAGCCACCCACATGGTGGCTCGTTAACTGTTAATTCCAATTCCAGGGGATCTGGCGCCCTCTTCTGACCACCACAGACAAAACTCCCATACACATAAAATACATTAAAAAATAAATTCATAACACTAAACTGAAAAAACAAACAAAATTCCTGCCCAGGGGCTAGTGGTTATGAGCACTTGCTGCTCTTGCAGAGGACCCAGGCTCTATTCCCAGCACCCGCATGGTGACTCACAACCATCCTGAAGTCCAGTTTCAGGGGTTATGACAGCCTTTTCTGGCCTCCACAGGCATCAGACACACACAGAATGCACAGAAACACATGAGGGCAAAACACCCTACACATAAAGTCCCTACCAAAGAGCAAGGAAAGAACGTGGGTACAGGGAAAAAAAAGGAACACTTTGGGCCTTCACCTGCTCTCCTACTGAGGCCCTGGAAGGACCTAATCATAGACCTCAGGAGGGTCTCCACCATGCCCAAAACCTGTCGCCATGGCTTGCTGGGTCTCGGTTTAGCACAACTGAGTTGTTTAGGAAACACTGGCCTTCCTCAGAGAACCTGGAATTCTCATAGGTTTGGGCAGACCAGAGCCCATGGAAAGCTCTGGGCCTTTCTTCTCAAGTGCGCTGGCCCAGGGGCCCTTTTCCCTCAGTGAGGTTGCTTTCTCTCTAACCACTGGACACGCTGAGCTCCTGGGAGTTGTCCTAGAGTGTCCCCAAACCTGAGGCTGGTCTAGCCACCACCCACTCCACCATCCACCCCAGCCTAACCCCACACCCCACATTCACATCAAGGAAATGATCACTCCAGGCCAGACTGAACTCCAGCTGTGAGGCTTCAGGCAACTTACTCATCCTTGTTCAGCCTCAGTTTCCTCTTCTGTGAAATGGGGGTGATGACAGTATCATACCCCCCCCCTCACCCCCACCAAAGGATGGCGTTTATATAATGCAGCACTCAGAATGGCGCCTGGCATGCCAGAATCACTCTACAAACGCTGGACCTCATCTTAGTTCACCTTCATCTCTGAACTTCTTATTTATTGTTTTCAGTGCTGGGAATGAAACATGCTGCCTATGAACTACACCCCACCCAGACCTGAACTTTCTTGACCCCCAAAACGAACAGCGCTGTGGTACCCAGTGTATCCAAGATGCCAAGTTCCCTTTGGCAGAAAAGGTACCTCTCCCAGCTGGAGAAGCAGTTCCGAAGTACAGTGTGTGCTTAGTGTGTGCGCACAAGGTTCTGGGTTCACCACAAATGTGACGGGGTGGGGGGGAGGAGGAGGGGAGGAGGAAGTGGAGGAAGAAAAGTACAGGGGAGGGAGAGAGACCTTTCATTCCAGCCCTCAGGAGGCAGAGGCAGGTGGATCTCTATGAATTCAAGGTCAGCCTGGTCTACATAGAGTTGTAGGCCATCCAGGGCTACATAATGAGACCCTGCTCAAAAATAAATGAACAAGTGATTTAAAAAGAAAGGGAAGGCCAGGCGGTGGTGGCGCACACCTTTGATCCCAGCACTCCAGGCAGATCTCTGTGAGTGCTAGGCCAGCCTAGTCTACAGAGCGAGGACAGCCAGGGCTGCACAGAGAAACGCAGTCTCAAAGCGGGGGGGGGGGGGGGGGGGGGGGGGGGGGGGGGGGAGAGAAAAGAAACTTATCTATACAATTATTTTGCCAATTAAAAGACATGAATGGGCACACCCAACGGCTGCTCACGTTAGCGTGATCCTGCATGCAGCCCGCCTCTCCTCAGAGAGCTCTCCTTTAGAAAACAGACCAGGAAGGTTGAAGCTTCAGCAAAGGAATCCATCCATCGACGGCTGTGGAGTTTAGTTCAGAAATAGGTCCGCAGGGGGAAAAAGAAAATCATTTATAGGGCACGAAGATTTTCCTCTGCGGTCCTTCAGTGGAAGTACCTTCTTTCCCTAGGACCTCACTAAGTAGCCCAGGCTAGCCTTGAATTTGAGCTCCTCCTGCCTCAGCCTCCCGAGTGCTGGGATGACAAGCGTGCTTTCTTCCACTCCTGGTCAGGACAACATCCTTGTCAGGTGAATCTTTGGGAAGTATATTGCCTACCCTGCCCCCCGAAGGGTCTGGGGAGACGTAGGCGGTGGCCTGGGAGGTGCCTGCATGCCCCATTCATCATTGCTGGTTAGTCGGTCAGGTATGCAGCTCAACAGGTCCAAGGGAGTGTCTTCCGCTGGCTTCCCTCCAACTAAACTAAGGGTTCAGTTGAAGTACTGAGCTATTAGTGGTCGGGACCAGCAAAGGTAATGTGACTCGGGTCACATCCCTCCTCTGGTCTTCCGGGTCCTGGTGGCCTGGCCTAGACAGTGGGAATCCCCAGAAGGCAGCTGGGAAGAGGTTTTGAGCAGAACAATCAACAAGAAGTAGAATTTGCGGGGTTGGGGATTTAGCTCAGTGGTAGAGCACTTGCCTAACAAGCGCAAGGCCCTGGTGTTCGGTCCTCAGCTCCGGTTAAAAAAAAAAAAATTAAAAAAAAAAAAAGTAGAATTTGTTACTGAGAATCATTAGACAGGCAAGAGGTTTATGATTCCCAGAATCCGAATAAAAGCCAGATGTGGTGGTGTGAGTCTCCCAGCATCCCTGTGGTGAGATGGGAGGCAGAGACCAGAGAACCCCTGGGAAGCAAAAGGGGTAGCTAGCCTGTGGTACACAGTGCAGCTGGACAAATGAGAAAGACCCTGACCAACAAGGAGAAGTCAAGAACGGAGTCCAGAGAGCTGTCTTCTGGCCCCTGACAGGCATGTACTGTGGGAGCCCGTTTTCAGGTTCCTCGTGGCATTACCCAGCAGATCCACATAGAGAGGATGATTAGGACCACGGGCCTGAGTGCAGGTGTCTGAGATGGTCTGCACTTGGCTGTGCTGGGGGAGGAGGTCTTTTGCTCCACCCCTTGGCATCTCTATAAATACCCTGGGGCAGAGACAGTCGAGGCCTGTTGGAAAAGGTTCCAGGCTCTCTCGAGGCTATCCTTTATTTTCTGTTTATCTCTGCAATATAAATCCTTCTATCTAATATTTCTTGCTGCTCACACTCAAGAAAACTCTGGGGAGCTGTGGGGTTGGTGGGTAAATGCCCCACAATGTACCCACTGCTGGCACACAAATAGACTTTTAAAAGAGGGCAAGCAAGCAGGTAAAGGTGCTTGCCACTCAGCCTGGCAACCTGAGTTTGATATCCACACCCACATTGTGGAAGGAGGGAACCGGCCCCCCACAAGTTGTCCTGTGACCTCCACATGAGCACCACGGCACATGTGAGCTCACTCACATACACATCATTAAATTAAAAAATGCTAAAAATATATAGATAGACAGACAGACAGACAGACAGAAAGATAGATAAACTTTTTTTCCCGAGACAGGGTTTCTCTGTTTGTTTTGGTGCCTATCCTGGATCTCGCTCTGTAGACCAGGCTGGCCTCGAACTCACAGAGATCCGCCTGCCTCTGCTTCCTGAGGGCTGGGATTAAAGGCATGCGCCACCACCACCCAGCTATAAAACATCTTTTAAAGAAAACACCGGGGCCGGGCGGGTGGTGGCGCACGCCTTTAATCCCAGCACTCGGGAGGCAGAGCCAGGCGGATCTCTGGGAGTCCGAGGCCAGCCTGGACTACCAAGTGAGTCCCAGGAAAGATGCAAAGCTACACAGAGAAACCCTGTCTTGAAAAACCAAAAAAAAAAAAAAAAAAGAAATCTCCGGATCTGAAAATGCAGCTCAGGGGTTAAAGACACGGCTGCTCTTGCAGAGGACCTGAGTTCTGTTCTCAGGACCCACGCCAGAAGGCTCACAACTGCCTGGAAGTCCAGCTCCATGGATCTGAAGCCTTCTTCTGGTCTCCAAAGACATCCATATATTTATGGCATACACATAATCTTTAGTTTTTTGACACAGAGTCTTGCCTGGTGAGGCTAGGCAAGCAGTCCACCACTCAGTCATTCGAACCCTTGTGTAGCCTTGGCTGTCCCAGAACTCACTACACAGATCAGGCTGGTCTCAAACTCAGTGATCTCCTGCATCTGTCTCCCAAGTGCTGTGATTAAAGGTATATACCACAAACGAGGCTAATATACTATTTAACGTTTAAAAAACAAAACAAGAGAGAGACCCTAATGAGCCTCCAGAGTGGTTCTGTGTTCCAAGACCATGGCTCATCCTAAACCCTGGGCTGAGTCTAAATTATTTAAACCCTTTCTTCTTGATCCCCTGGGGTTCTAACTGCACCCAGGAGGTACCATAGACAAAGTATCTCCCACCCGAAAGGCTCAGGTCCATGTTATTTCAGGTTTTAGAATGTGCCCATCGATTTCACCAGCTGAGACTCTCTTGGCTGAAACCCCCAAGCCTTCTGCTCTGCTTTGAGGTTTTGGGTGGAACCAGGGCCTGGAGGGGCTAGGCAAGCAGTCCACCACTGAGCCATACCCCAACCCTTACACCATGCTTTTGTTTTAGCTTGTATTCGTTTTCTCATGTAGCCCAGGCTGGCCCCAAACTAGCCTGTCCTAGCTAAGAATTATCAGAAGCTCCTTAAATACCACTTTCACTGATGTGTCAACCAGCTTTCATCCCAGGCTCCACAGTACGAGTCCTAAGTCCAAAGCCCAATCTCTCCCTTCAGCTCCTTCTAAGCACCCATAAGTGCTTCAGACCCAAGTGTGGTATTCTGAATGTATTGGCCCCCATAAGCTCATGGAGTGGCACTATTAGGAGGTGTGACTTTTTTTGGAGTAGGTGTGGCCTTGTTGGGGGAAGTGTGTCACAGTGGGAGCCAGCTTTGAGGTTTCCTATGCTCAAGATACACCCAGTGTCTCAGTTCACTTCCTGTTGCCTGTGGATCCAGCCGTAAACTCTCAACTCCTCCAGCACCATGTCTGCCTGCACGCTGCCATGTCCCAACATGATGATAATGGACTAAACCTCTGAATTGTAAGCCACCCAATTACATGCTTTCCTTTCCTTTTATTTTTTATTTTATTTATTTATTTGTTTGTTTGTTTATTTATTTATTTTTTGATTTTCGAGACAGGGTTTCTCTGTGTAGCTTTGCACCTTTCCTGGAAATCACTCTGTAGCCCAGGCTGTCCTCGAACTCACGGAGATCTGCCTGGCTCTGCCTCCTGAGTCCTGGGATTAAAGGTGTGCGCCACCATCGCCCAGCCACGCTTTCCTTTCTAAGAGTCATTGTGGTCATGGTATCTCTTCACAGCAGTAGAAACCCTAAGAAACCAACTTAATCTAACCTTGAGCAAGAAGCACCCTGACTTCTGACGGGGCCAATGATTTCCCCCCTTTATGTACCCACTACTTCCTCTCTCTCCAGGACTCTGCCCTGGGAAGCTATGTTGACACTCACCAATGAGCAGGGCTCTATTCACAGAGGCTCAGTTCAGGGAGCCTGGATCGTCCCTGAGACACCCTTTGCTGGAAGTTCATTGACAGCACAAGGCAGATCCACAGGAAGCTAGGAGCACGCTCTAGCTCCCAGCCCCAGCCGATTGCCAAGGGGGGGTTGGCAGTTGATACAAGCCTGCTTATTCATTGTCCTCCTGCCCATTGGTTCCAATGACCCCAGAACAATTGCTTGGTTTGGGAAAACTAGACCCAGGGTGAGCCTTGCCCAGTGTGCCCTGAAATCTGACTGGCGTTTTTCAGGGGCTGGTCTTTGGCTTCCTCACTAGGCTCCAGGACCCAGTTCCCCAAATGCCTAAGAGAGGATACTGTGCAAGAAACACCAAGGCTGCAGGACTAGTTAACACCTGAGCCACCTTCGCCATCCCGCTAACCTTACAGAGGGCAAGCACCCAGCTGGCCCACACCATCCCCACTCCCACGTGGAACCAGAAGGGGATGGGGACACTGATTAAGTCAACAGCTTCAGCAGCCCTGGAGGATGTGCCAGAGGACCTCTGGAGCCTTAGGAGCAGAGGAACAGGGTCCTAAGATGACTGTGGCCCCACTCTTGATCTTGCTGTTATTTACTTTATATTTTTTGCTTTTACTTTATGTACCTGGTGGTTTTTCTGCTTGTATGTATGTATGGGCACCTCATGCATGCCTAATGCAGTTATCAGATCACCTGGAACTGGAGTCTCAAACGGTTGTGAGCCACCAGGGAGGCGCTAGGAACCAAACCTGAGTCCCCTCCAAGAGCAGCCAGTGCTCTTAATGGCCAATTCATCTCTCCAGCCCCATTATTTTTTACTTTTCAAAGACAGGGTCTTCATGTAGCCCAGGCTGGCTATAAACTCCCCAGCCAAGGAAACCCTTGAATGTCTAATCCGACCTTCCACTTCCTAAGTGCAGGAATGCACCTCCACACCTAGCTTTCCCATGGTTCTGCGGATGAACCCAGGGCTTCATGCATGTGATATAAGCACTCCATACACCGAGCCACATCCCCAGACTTCACCTCACCCTTGGCAGGACACAGTACTACATACTCCTTGGGTGGGAGTGATGGATGACATGCCACTGTGGTGCCCACACCAGGTGGGCTAAGTCCCTCCCGCCCTGGCCTACAGAAAACTGACTCCCACTGGGGTGCAGGTGACATTGGTAACAGAAGCCGCCCAACCTAGACACTGCTGGACACATGTCTCTGTGGCACGTGTCTTGGATAACCAAGGTCACCCACAGATAAGAACCTGTATAGCCTGGAACAGCTTCGGATTTTTCCTCCCTGGTCTCCAAGGCCATGTTGGAACATTTGCAAACAATTCTCCTTAAAAACAAGACACACACACACACACACACACACACACACACACACACACACACACACAGAGAGAGAGAGACAGAGAGAGAGACAGAGACAGAGAGAGAGAAAGAGAGAGCAAAGTTATCAACTATTTGAGTGAAAAGATAAAGAAAAGCCAGGACCTGACTCTCACCGAGTCCCATTCAAACACCCAGATGGAAACTGTGGCCCAAGCACTTGGGAAGGCAGAGGCAGGAGGATGGTTGTGAGGGGTTTTGTTGTTGTTGTGCTTTGGTTTTCTGAGACAGAGGTCTCAAGTAGCCCAGGCTGGCCTCAATTTTGCTATGTAGCCAAGGATAATTTTGAGTTCATAAGCACATTGGTGGCCCACACCTTTAATCCCAGCACTGGGGAGGCAGAGGCAGGTGGATCTCTGTGAGTTCGAGGCCAGCCTGGTCTACAGAGCGAGATCCAGAACAGGCACCAAAACTACACAGAGAAACCCTGTCTTGGAAAAAAAAAAAAAAATTGAATTCATGATTGTCCCACCTCTCCCTCCAGAGTGCTAGGATATCACCCAAAACTAAGTTCATTTCTCTTTTCTTTCCCTTCCCCCCTTCTTTGGATGAAAGACCAAAACCCAGGTTCTTACTCTTGCTAGGTAAGCATTCTACTCCTAAACTACAGCCAGCTGGGGCTTCATAGCAAGACTTTGTCTCATAAAAGAAAGAGCTGGCTGGAAGGGTAGCCCACGCCTTGAATCCAGCACCCAGAAAAGACGCAGGCAGATCTCTGTGAATTCAAGGCCAGCCTGATCTACATAGTGAGAACCCGTCTATCTCCACCACAACCCTCCACCTCCAAAAAGAAAAAAAGAGGGGTGGGGGGATGAGAGAACAGAGGGAGGCAGGAGGAACAGGCCCGGATGTACTGATTGCTGGGGACCCTGGGGTACATTTTTCTCATGGGAAACCCATCACCTTCATAATCAGCAGACCCCCAGGTACATGGCCAAGGTCTTGTCCACTGTGCCAGTTTTACCTTATCAGTGTGTCTGGTGCAGCAAAACTCCATCATGACCCTGAACTTCACAGATGATAAAACTGAAGGCTGAGGAGACAACAGCCAGCAGGGCCTAGATCTGAGCCCGGGTGTGTGGCCCTCAGAGGACTCACTGTGGACGACAGGCAGCACAGGACTCTCCCAGGAAAGTAGTGCCAGCAACACTCAACACTCTCAAACGCCCTGGGCAAAAGGAAGCCAGAGGCCCTGGTCTTCCTCAGTGGCCCACTAAGGAAGGAGGAGCAAGCAGGTCTGGAGGGGTCTGTGGCTCAGGACCCTCTGGAGAGAAGAAGAGGTAAGACCCCAGGAGGCTCTGCTGTAGGTGAGCCTCAGGGCACCTGCCTCTGGTTTGTGTGGAGAAACTGTGCCGACCACAGGCCCTCATTTCCCAGTGAAGGACATCCCACAGTTCTGAATGCATCAGATATATTTAGGGAGGACAAGGTCTCATTTGATTTCAGGGATATTTGTGCATTTGTTTGTAGGTGTTTACACATGTGTGTAGACAGGACAACTTGGCTGCAGTTCCTTGGACACTAGCCCTTTTTTTTAAAAAAAAAAAAAAAAAAAAACAGGGTTTCATGTGATGAATTGTATGTTAAATTAAATAATAAATGAGCTAAGCTGGGCAGTGGTGGTGCACACTGTTGCAGAACATTTGTTTAACTATGCAAAGATGTGTTGCACTTGTTTAATTATGTAAAGATGTTTTGCTGTTTTACCTTGCCTGCCTAAGGCACCTGATTGGTCTAATAAAAATCTGAACGGCCAATAGTGAGGGAGGAGGTACAGGCAGGACACTTGGGCAGGGAGAGTAAGTAGGAGGAGGAATTTAGGCTCTGGAAGAGAGAAAAAGAGACGCCAGGGGCCAGACAGACCGACACACAGGAAGCAGGAAGTAGGACACACAGAATGAAAGGTAAAAAGCCATGAGGCAAAACATAGATGAGTGGAAACAGGTTAAATTAAGTTAAAAGAGCTAGCAGGACAAGCCTAAATTAAGGCCGAGCATTCACAATTAATAAAAAAATTAAATAAATAAAATAGGGTTTCTCTTTGTAACCCAGGCTGGCCTCCAACTTACCCAGATTGAAATCATCTGTCACTCAAGCCCACATTCCCGACAGTGACCTCGTCCCCGGGCTCTCACTGCCTCCCCAAGCCCATCCCCACCAGTCCCACTTACTGGCCACCCGCAGCCACACAGGGAACCAGCGGGTCTCATTCAGAACCTCCTGGCAGGTGTAGTTGCCGTCATCCTCCAGCCTCAGTGCCTCCACGTGCAGGGCACCTGCATCCTCGAGGGAGAAACGAGGCGAAGCCGGAGGGAGGCTGGAGTTGGAGGAGAGCAGGAAGATGGGCTCTACGTCATTCCGGTACCAGGTCACCAGGCCCCTGGATCCTGACACGTTGCCACAGGGAAGAGTAACATTCTCATGGACTTCGCCGACGGCCACAGCACCCAGCTCTGTAAAGGGAAGGTCAGGCTGTTAACATCTTTTCTGGTTGATGGGCAACAACCCTTTGGGAACAGTAAGGTTTTCTTTTTTAATCGCATGTGGCATGCACACACTTTCATGCATGCGTTCACATACAAGAGAGAAAGACAGACAGACAGACACAGTGATGGAAAGAGACAGAGAGAGAGAGAGAGAGAGAGAGAGAGAGAGAGAGAGAGAGAGAGCGCATTTGAGGCAGGGGCTCATACAGCCCAAACTGGCCTTGAACTCACTACCTAACACTACTCAAGCATAGGCCTTGAACTTCTGTCCCTACCTTCCAAATGCTGGGATTCCTCGCTGTGCCACCGTTTATACAGTGCTGGCGATTGAGGCCAGAGCCGAGTGGATTACAAGTGCTCTAACACGGGCCGGAGAGATGGCTCAGAGGTTAAGAGCACTGGCTGTTCTTCCTGAGGTCCTGAGTTCAATTCCCAGCAACCACATGGTGGCTCACAACCATCTGTAATGAGATCTGGAGCCCTCTTCTGGCCTGCAGGTGTATGCGCAGGCAGAACATTGTATATATAATAAATAAATAAATCTTAAAAAAAAAAAAACAAAAAAAAAAAAGTGCTCTAACACTGAGCTAAATCCCAAGCTACTTTACCAAACGTAATCAGTAGAGGTGTTGTGATTTGAATGCAAGATGTCCCCCATAGGCTCGCATCCCCAACTGGTTGCACTGTTTGGGAAGGTTATAGAACCTTTAGGGGGCGGAGCTCTGCTGGAGGAAGTGAGTCAGTGGAGGTGTGCTGAGGTTTACCTAGCTGGCCCACACTTCCTTTTCTCTCTGCTTCTGGATGGATGCCCTGAGAGGGGATGGCCTGAAGCTCTTGCTGCCAGGCCTTCTCTGTCATGATGGACCGCACCCCTCAGGAACTGTGAGCCAAAATAAACCCTTCCCATCCTTTAACTTGATTTGGTCGGGTACTTTATCACAGCAACAGAAATGAACCATACAACCGCGTCCTCAAGATGGCCCCTTTTCAAGATGGGCCGTCCATCAGGACAGGCCCAGCTCCAACTGCAGTTTAAGTAAGAACCCTACATGGGGCAGAGCCGAGGTTCTCTGAAGTTCCAGCTGCAAATGCTCTAGATCATGACATGTGACATGTGAGGGCCCAGGCAAGATCAGCAGAGCTGCCTATCCAATCACACCACAGGGACTGAGCAATAAGCATCCATGTGGCCATCTGTTAGTGCGCAATCACACGGGCAGCCATCTTGTTGCCTAGACATCCAGATGGGGTGGGGGTGGGGGATCAGATGGCCAGTCTTCCCGTGGAGTTAACCACTTTGGGCTGCTCCATGCAGGAATGGGCTGACAACAGATACTGTGTACGCGCTGGGAGGCAAGTCGGGCTCTGTGGGTCGGCTGGTGGCAAATGAGAACCATCCAGTTCACAGGCTGGTGGGAAAAGTCACAAAACTAGCAAGGAGGATAGAGGTGAGGGGCAGGGGGGCAGGAAGGGCCCCCAAGGCAGCTGGGGATGTGCCAGGTGAGACTTCCTTCAGGAAGGAGAGCCGGACTCGGTGGACAAGGAGGCATGGGATGGGTTCAGAAGGAGCCAGAGTCCCAGGCAGAGGGAACAGCGAACTCAAATGCCCAGACCAAAGCCAGCGGTGATGACACCCATGTGGAATCCCGACACTCAAAGGCAGAGGCAGGAAGGCCAAGAGCTGGACCCCAGTGTGGGCTACATAGTGAGATCCTGACTGGGGGAGGCAGAGAGCGAGGGAGTCAGAAGGAACAGCTTTGTCGGTAAGGAACAAACAAATGCGGTCCATTTTCACTGAGAAGTAATATTCCAGCACTTTCCACAGTCAACACCCAATTCTAGAGAGGCCACGGGGACAGGAATTTGGGCAGAACCTGCTGGGCTGATAAAAATGTCCTGGAGGTAATTAACAGGGGTAGTTGCCGTGCATCATATCACAGCTCACAAGGGGAGGTCAGAAGACAACTTTCAGGAGTTGGGGCTCTCCTTCCACCATGGGGAGGGGGGACAAGGGGGATGCCCAAGGATGGAACTCATGTCACCCAGCTCTACAGCAAGCTCCTCTGCCCACCGAGCCGTGTCGCTGGCCCAACAGAGTGGTTTTTACTTTGTTTTGTCTCATACTTGACTATGACAGGGTCTCAAGCAGCCCAAGCTGGCCCTGAACTCACTGCACAGGTGAGGATAACCATCCAATTCAGGTCCTCTTGCATCCATCCCCCCCGGGCTGAGATGGCGGGAATGTGCTACCACCACACTTGGTTTTATGGGGAGCTGGGACCCAGGGTTTCATTAATACCAGACAAGCACTCTAACAATGGAGGTAGATCCCCAGCCCAAGGGTAGATTTTATGATATATACATTATATCTCAATAAAATTATTATTAAACAAAAAAAAAAAAAAAAGAGGAAGAAAAAGAAACTGCCACCTGCCTCTTGGTGACCTTGCCATGAGTGTCCAAGCTGGGTCCCTCCTGTGATTAAGAAAAGGATCCTTTCAACAGAGTGAAGTTGGACCGGGCCACCAGAAGTCCTGAGTCCATACTGGTTACACTACTCCCCAAAGGCTTTCAAGAAAAAAAAAGGGGGGTGGGGGGCTGGAGAGATGGCTCAGAGGTTAAGAGCACTGGCTGTTCTTCCAGAGGTCCTGAGTTCAATTCCCAGCACCCACATGGTGGCTCACAACCATCTGTAATGAGATCTGGTGCCCTCTTCTGGCCTGCAGGGACACATGCAAACAGAACACTGTGTATGTAATAAATAAATGAATCTTAAAAAAAAAAAAAAAAAAAGACTGGCAGGGTTGTGGGCAGGCCAGTGTCTACAAGATAGAGAATTGGCTAATGCTAGCCACTCTCAAACAGCAAGAAACACTTGAGTGTGATCGTTTACAGGTCTGCCCCAGCTGAGCCTGGTGTCACAACGCCTCCAACCCTGCTGAGGCAGGAGGATCAAGTTCAAAACCAGCCTGAGCTCTGAAAAGACCCAAAAGGGAGAATAGGGAGTGTGTGTGTGTGTGTGTGTGTGTGTGTGTGTGTGTGTGTGTGTGTGTGTAAGTAAAAGGATCATTTTCAAATTATTAGACTACCGACCCAGGTTCTCACATGGCGACTTCCACCATGGAAAGGATGCACTGTAGAGTCACATACAGACGCATGGAGTGTCCCTCACACCAAGAGCTGCCCCTTACTCGTCCTCCACAAAGGAATAATGGACAGTCAGCTTGGAACAGCCTCCGTGCAATTTTAACCTGGAAACCCGAGCTCATGTCTTCTCCAAGGAAGACAATGACCTGGCTGATCTCCCCCTGGCTCTGCCCACCCCACTGCCTGTAACTACTGAAGCTGACTATGGCCTTGGGGATCTTCTAATCAGTGATGTGGCTGAAGCTGTTCGGCCTCAGAGAAGGGCCATCGAATGGTGATGTCTGTCATGGACAAGGAAAGGCGGCTCCTGAAGATACATCCATTCCACACACATACTGGTCCCACACATCCTCACCACACTGTTGACACTTCTGGCTCCACGTGCATTCCCTAGAGCTGTGGGAGAGTCACAGTCTTGAGTGCTCTGGATCAGAAGGATTTACTTGGTCCCACACACCGGACAGAGGAAGACCAAGCCAGGGCTGGTGAAATGACTCGGTGGGAAAAGGTGCTCGCCATCAAACCTATCTCGGGAGCCTACAGGGTGGAAGGAGAGAACCGCCCCCCAGAGTTGTCCTCTGACCCCTATACACATGCCATGGTACATACATATCCCGCACACAGAGAAATAAAATGTAATTAAAAAAAAAATTAAAGGACGGGCTGGACAGATGGCTCAGTGGTTAAGAGCACTGACTGCTCTTCCAAAGGTCCTGAGTTCAATTCCCAGTGCCCACATGGCAGTTCAAAACTGTCTAATGTCAGTTCCAGGGGACCCAAAACCTATGGCAAAACATTAATGCACATAAAATAAAAATATTAAAAAAAAAGTTCAAAAAAAAATTAAAAGACAAGGTAATGTCTGTGCTGCTCAACATCGTTCATTGTCCAGGGGTCACTTTGTTGTGGTCCCCCCAACCTTAAATTCACATTATGCAACCAAGAGGGGAGAGAGAGAACTCTTTGGCCAGTGAATGTTAACAATTCAGGACTCTGGGGTTGGGGATTTAGCTCAGTGGTAGAGCGCTTGCCTAGCAAGCGCAAGGCCCTGGGTTCGGTCCTCAACTCTGGGGGGGAGGGGGGGGAGACGACAATTCGGGACTCATGCTAAGCAAGCACTCCACTACCAGGCTATACTATACCTCCAGCCCCCTCCTGGTCTTGACACTCATCTTATCCCAGGAACTCTCCCCAAGCACGGCCTGGAGTACACCACCCAGGTGACAAGCTGAAGCATCAATGTCACGTGTAGGTTAGAGTCAGAAGAAAGACACCCACTTCTCAACTCGAAAAAAGAAAAGGACTAATGTATGCATAACCAACATGCCCCTGGGTGCCACAGGCACACAGGTAAAGCAGGCCTGAGGGTCTGGGCAAAAAAATCACCGAGCAGTAGCAAGATAAGGAACTTGCTACCAAGCCTGAGGGCCTGAACTTGTTCCCAAAGTCCTACATGCTCGAAGGAGAGACGTGACTTCTGAAAGTTTGTTCTCTGACCCCCCACGCTTTCAGACTCCGTGCATGTCTGCCCCCACACCCACAGATAAATGAATACGTGAATAATTTAAAAATTGAAAAAAAAAAAAAGTACCGAGCAGAAGGTCAGGGTTGGTGGCTCATGCCTAGAATCCCCGCACTAGGGAAACTGGTGTGAGAGGATGACAAATTTGAGACCAACCAGAACTATACGGTGAGACCATGACTCAAGCAAGTTAACGGGGGCATACGTAGCTGCAGTGGGGAGATCTTCAACTAGGAAGGAAACCAAGTTCATCCCAGCATGAATGTTCAGGCCGCTCCCAGCTCCAGGACACTGGGAACACCCTTAAAGAAGATTGACAGTGACCCCCGCCCCCAATGCCCAGAAAGGCCAGAAAGGTCCGTCCAGGCTGAGTGCTTCGGAATACCTAAGAACAAATGCACCCCTCCCATCCAAAAATTTTTTTAAAATCCATGACCAAAAAGGACTGGGGATAACAGCAAGAAAAAGTGGAACAAATTTGGGGTCACGTGTCCTAAGTAAAATAGATGACCACTGCCCAGTCCCAGGTGGGAGCGCCGACTCTGTGTGGTCAAACCTTCAGATTTTTCCATATCAACTGAAGCATAGGTTACGGGAAACTTGCTGATTTTTATATGACTTTTAAAGACAAATGCAAGTAAGTAAATTGTAAAAGCATAATAAATAGGAAATTTTGCCGCTTGCTGCTAGGGAGCTCAGGTAATAATTCAGTAGCTTATCTCCTTCTTACAGGATAGCAGGCGAGTGGGGTGGACCCGGGGACACGGACACACACACACACACACACACACACACACACACACACACACACACACGAAAGTAACATTTCCCGTGCATCTTGGGAAATTACGCACTTCTTGGCGTCGTTATCCCCGCCCCCAACCCTGAAATATTCCTGCACACAGTAGACACAAATCCTTTTCCAATCTTTTTACAGTCTACATATTTTGCTAAGCAACCCTCCCAGCTTTTTTCTTTCTTTTTTCTTTTCTTTTTTTCTTTTTTTTTTTTTTTGCAACAGCGCGGTGTGGATGAGGTATATAAGCCCATTCACCAGCCACGTCTCATGGGAGAGGAAGTTTTGGTCAAATCTGAAATGATTTCCAAAGGAAAAAAGCAAAAAGAAAACAGGAAAAGAACAGGAGAGGAGGCGCGGCTTGGCATGCACGGGTCCCACACAGGTAGATTCACTCAGGAAGAAGGAGGGTGTGGGCAAACAAGTCCACAAGTTACAGGTGTAAACCCAGGTCAACCTGGGGGAGGCGGGGAGCCGGACACAAATGGAAGCGTACGGTGGGGTGCGCCGGCGCCGCGGGCAAAACCAGAACGCAGAGTTAGGAACGAAAAGGAAAGGAAAAAAAAGATAAAACCACTTTCCCCTCCACGTGCCCCTCGGTGGGCCCTGCCGCACATGATCGCGGAGCTTTCGGGTCCCCAGGCTGGGGTTGGCGAGTCCCTTACCTGCCGAGCCCTGGCGGGCCAGAAGCGCCCCGAGGCACAGCAGGACGCGTAGCCCGGCCATCGCGCCCCAGATCTACGGCCGAGGGAAGCGCAGGGCTCTGGGTGTGCAGGGTTCTTGGGGCTCCCCGGGCCCGCGGCGAGGGGCTCCCCGACTAGGATGCTGCGGCCGAGCCCGGGCGATCGCCTCTGGGGCGCGCGCCCCGCCCCTGCGCCCAGCCCGCCCGGCGGAAAACAACAGGCGCGGGCCCCCTCCCGCCTCTCCGGCAACTTCCTCCACCTTGGCCGGGAGGAGGGCCTTGTGCGATGATCCCCGTCCCTCGGGGCTGGGAGGAGGCGGCCCCGAGCTCTGGCCCGCCGGTGCGGGACGCGCTCCCGGCCTGTGCACTGCGCGCGGGCTGCGGGGCACCGGGCGCCGTCCCAGCCCTGCGGCTCTGTCGCTCTTGTCATCTGGGTTCTCGGGTGCAGGGGCGGGCCACAGCGCCGCCATCGCGCAGAGCCCAAGGAAAGACGATCCCTCGGCCGTCCGGCCAAAAGCAACCACGAGACTCGGGTGCTCGAATGAACTTGGGTGGAGACCACACGGGAAGAGCGAGTTTTGTTTTCAGGTGCTTCCACGCCTGTCCCGTTGGCGATCCCACGCCCTCCCGTCCTGGCAGATCCCCGGAGCGGAGCGCCACATTTCCGGGATCAGCTTTCTGGCATCCCATCTCTGCGCCCTGGTGGACACCGCCACTGCTGGGCCCTCGGGAGGATATCTGCCCTTGAAACAGCTCTGAGAGAAGAAAGAAACTTCGCGTTCAAAAACAAGGATGTAGTCAGCCCCGGGGAATCTTTATTGTGGGCCCCGGGAGGTGGGCGTCCCTCGGCTCCCGCTCTTTCAGCTTTTCTGTGTGTTTATTAAAATATTGGGAGGACTGAGGGTGGCGCTCAGTGCTATAGCGCCTGCACCAAACCCTGGGTTCCATCCCCAGCACCGCGAAACCAAAGTAAAATACGGGGAAAAGCTAAACTTGGAATAAAAATCGCTGGTTCTGTTTTGAAAAGCGCCTCCCCCGCCCTCCCCGCCCCGTGGGGCTTCCTAGACAGAACTGCCTCGGAATAAGTAAACAGAAGGTGTTTATCCTGATGGCCCCTACTTCCTGTTGGTGTCCCCAGGGCCACACACCTAGCTGCCACCCGGTGTGTATTAAATGAATGTGTATTGTTGTTTGACACAATCATGTCTGTCACTCAGTCTTTTACCTTGAGGCAATCCTCCTGCCTCCGCTTTCCACGTGCTGGGATCACAAGGGTACGCCATGCCTGGCTAAGTTAACTGGTTTTGATGTTTTTTCCACTCTCCAGGCAAACATGCTGGCCTGGAGTCAACAAGCTTTTGGTAGACGCATTGCCCAGCCATGTTTTGGCTAAGAGTCTGGAATGTTCTGGAACCTTGATGGTGCCCAGGGAGGGGAATGTCAAAGAGTCGGCTTGGGGAACTTGCTGATTCAACCACAAAGTTCCTGCTGTCCTTGGACCTGAGATACCATTCAGCCCCCCCCCCTTTTTTTTTTTTTTTTTTTTTTTGGAGCTGAGGATCTAACCCAGGGCCTTGAGATTGCTAGGCAAGCGTTCTACCACTGAGCTAAGTCCTCAGCCCCCTTTTAATGGGTACAGTCTATTACTCCCAAAGTTGCTTCTCCAAGACACGTTGGTGGTTGGTAAAACCAGGACTGGATTTCACTTATCGGACCCCAGATCCTGCTCAACCAAGTTCCAACGCTGTCGCTGCTTCTTCCAGAACCACCAAGGCCAAGGGGGCTTAGGTCTGGATACTTGGGCATCACGGGGAGGAAATAGCCACCCGTTGGTTTAGGGCCAGGGGTGGTGTTGGGAAACACCTTGGCCTGACATCCATTCCTGAGAGTCAAAGATGCCCTGCCAAGAAGACTCGCAGGACAGCTGGGGCTCCCCATGGGGACTTGAGCAAGACAGAGACATCACTAAGAGACCCTCATGGGGCTGTATAAGGATAAAGTGCCTTGACGTACCCCAAAGTCATCAATCACCATTTTGATAGGACAAAACTGAGCGTTGTCATAGGAATCTCATTTGAGCCAGGACCCTAAATCCCACAATCAAATCTGGATTGTGGGGGCCTGGAAAGATGACCCAGCGGCCAAGAGTGCTCACTGCTCTCACAGAGAACCTGAGTTTGGTCCCAGCACCCGCATTAGACTGTTCACCACTGCCAATAGCTCCAGCTCCAGGGGATCAGCCCCCTCTTCTGGTCTCCCAGCGCACCTTCATGTGCATGTGTATCGTAACTCATATATACAAGTGAAAACAGGAAGAGATAAAAAATAGAAACTGTGGAGCAGATACACCTCTGTCTAGGCTGCTATATGTGGCTGTGGCTGGTCTTGTCTGGTTTGGATCCCCCCCCCGGCCCCCCCCATCAGTGAATTAAAAGACAGGAAAAAATCTCACAGAAAGAAGCGGGGAAAGCGAAGAAGCACACGACAAGGCACAGAAAGTGTCCCCAACAGAGCAGAGAGAGACTCAGGGACACTGAAGTCCACCCCCCAGTGTAGCTAGAGTTTTCCTGCCTTGCCCACAGTCAGGACAAATCTCTCTCACCGGCCAGTCCCACAGCCACTCAGACCCGACCAAGTAAACACAGAGACTTATATTGGTTACAAACTGTATGGCCATGGCAGGCTTCTTGCTAACTGTTCTTACAGCTTAAATTAATCCATTTCTATTAATCTATACCTTGCCACATGGCTTGTGGCTTACCGGCATCTTCACATGCTGTTTGTCATCATGGCGGCTGGCAGTGTCTCTCCAACTCAGCCTTCCACTTCCCAGCTTTTTCTCCTCCTTGTCCCGCCTACACTTCCTGCCTAGCCAATGGCCAATCAGTGTTTTATTTATTGACTAATTAGCAACACATTTGACATACAGACCATCCCACAGCACCCCAGGGCAGTCTGTGCAGCGGGATCCAGGTGCCCAGCTTTGTGAGCTGTCACACAAGCTGGGATGGGCTTTGGTGATGCAGCTGACTTGGAGTCATTTCCATTCTTGTGGGTGACCCCAATAAAACTCATTGGCTCACCAAATTGGACTTTGGTGGTACGCTGTGGGATGGTCCTTCTGGACGCCGTGAATGTGTGTTGTTGCTCTCATTGGTTGATAATAAAGCTGTTTTGGCCTATGGCAAGGCAGGGTAAGGTTAGACAGGACAATCAAACTGAGGACTCAAGAGGAAGATGGGTAGAGTCGAGGCAGACGATGGGAGCCAGCCACCCAAGGAACAAGATGCCAGAAGGACTGGTAAACCACGGGCCACATGGCAATACATAGATGACTAGAAATGGGTTCATTTAAATGTAAGAGCTAGCATTTTTTTAAAAGATTTATTAAGTATACAATGCTATGCCTGCATATATGCATGCACACCAGAAGAGGGCGCTAGATCTCACTATAGATGGTTGTGAGCCACCCTATGGTTGCTGGGAATTGAACTCGGGACCTCTGGAAGAGCAGCACGAGCTCTTAACCTCTGAGCCATCTTTCCAGCCCCTAGTTAGCATTTATAACTAAGCCTCTGTGTGGTAATTTGGGAAGCAGCTGCTGGGTATTTGGGATCGAGCTGACGGGGCAAAAGTTCCACCTCTGCTTGCAGTGGTATTGTTCTTTGGTCTGTTGTGGGTTCCCTACCTGGGGTAAGTAGACATGTGTTGCATTTCCCCAGGAAAAGTTTGTCACACAATGCAAACAGCCGTAGCAGGCCCTGCTGGCAGGAGGAAAAGACTTCCAGGCTGTTGTCTCAGGTCGGGAGGGTGAAAAAGAAGCAGTGAGCTTCTGATCTTCATTATCTATTAGACAGAATTTCCCTGTCTGTCTGTCTGCTGGAGACGTGTCATGCTCCTAGTCACTCACACGCATTTGGTTACTTGCTCCTTTGCTACCCAGAAAGGTGGATGTCAGCCGGGCGGTGGTAGTGGCGCTCGCCTTTAATCCCAGCACTCGGGAGGCAGAGCCAGGAGGATCTCTGTGAGTTCGAGGCCAGCCTGGTCTACCGAGTGAGTTCCAGGAAAGGCTCAAAGCTACACAGAGAAACCCTGTCTTGAAAAACCAAAAAAAAAAAAAAAAAAAAGGTGGATGTCTCCATTCCCACTTTCCAGGTGAGTCCAAGAGACTCCAGGACAGGAGAAGTCAACAGAAGGGTCACAATTCGAACCCAGGTCTCAGGCTGCTGAATCGTGTTTGTTTCATGAAGTACTGGCTGGGGATGGATGCCAGGGACTCTTGCATGCTGGGCAGGTGCTCTGCCACTGAGCCACACCCCTGATCCTGGATGCCATGGGGTGGGGGTAGGAACGGACTGGGGTTCTGGCTGCTTCATGGAGATTGCAGCGGCGGCCTGGGTCTTTCAAAACTCAGGCGAGCCGTTTTTGTGCCAATTATTTCTACTCTACTCTTCCTGTCCCTAGAGGTGGCTGAGAGATGAGTCTTAGCAACAACAGAGGTGTCCCCTGGGGCTTTGGGGGGGGGGCAGTAGGGACCAGCCCGAGTGGAAACCTGCTGCTGCAGCCGGCCGCCTGGATTCTGGAGAAACAAAATGGCAGATAAACAGGCAAACACCCCAAGAAGAGGGGCTGGCACCCCAAGGGGGAGGGGTGGAAAACAGAGCTTTCAAGGGAGCTTGCTGTTTATAACCCGAACCCAGCCTCTCTGGACCAGAGACCCCAGGATGCTGAAGTTCTGTGCCTCTGAGACCCATGGGACTTGAAAGGAAGACCCACCCCCTAGAAAGTGAAATAGCCCTTCTCAGAGGGAACAGGAAGATAGATGGCTATCCGGTTCCCAGAGAAACAGACCCCGGAGGCTCCTGCTAAGAGGTGGATGAGCCAAGTACACGAACAAGCGGGAGCGGCCGGCCAAGCAGGTTCTGGGAGATAATAAACCACACATAGATAATAAACCACACATATTCACTATCCTGAGCCCCTCAGCTGGAAAGGTTCCTGTATGTCTGGATGAGGTAACTCCCAAGTCCCTCTCAAAAAAGAGACCTGCTAGGAGCTGGACAGAGGGCCAAGGGGGTGACCTTGGTTCCCCTCTGCTGCACTTTAAATAGATACTCACCTATTTGCATGTATCTGCGGCCAAGACGGTTGTTATTTCGCTAAGAACTGGGGCATGTAGCTTGACCTGTGTCTTAGTCTGTGGAGGTAGAAGGAGCTGAGTGGGCTGGGGGTGTAGCTCAGTGTTAGAGCACTTGTCTAGCATTGGGTAATAGCCTCCCGTCTTTAGGAATTGAGTCAGGCTGTACTGGGCAATAGCCCCTAACCATCAAGGGTTCCTCGGCTCCACCTGCAGAAACAGTTGGCCTCGTATGGAAAATGACCCACCCTGCTGCCCGCCCAACCACAGAAAAAAGAGCTGGAACTTCCTGGTGGCCACCCATGTATATGTAACATGTGCCCCGGTCCCACTAAATGTACTCAACCTTCATCCCTGGGAAAGGTTGAGGCCCCTAGCTGTCCCTCCCAGTAATGCCTTCTCAGTCTGTCGAGCTCCAGGATGTCAGCCTCTCGGCCTCATTTCTCTTACGTCTGGTGCAGAAACCTTTTAGGGTCCTCTGGGCAGAAAGCCCCACTTCCCCATTCCCCCTTCCCTAGGGTCCTTCCTCTGGACACATGGGCACCCTCTAAGCTCACTATATAGGCTCAACAGCCACCAGTCTGACCTGCGACCTCTGGTCTTTCATGGCCTCTGCCTCCAAGAGTAGGTAGTACAAGCAAGTCTCATGGATGGAACGTCGGTTCCTGGGGCTTTGTTGATGCTCTGTGTAAACCCAGCTTGGTTTGACCATAATCCTCTTTTCTCTTCTGGAGTCCTCCCCATCCATCTTCTTCTGTCTCTTCCTCTGACCTCTTCCTCCCAGACTCTCTGAGGCACCTAGACCAGACCCCAGAAGTCAAGGGAGCTTCTCACTCCTTCTCCAGATCAGGCAGTTTCATGGGTTCTGGGAACCTCCCAGATGTAACTGGCTTTGTGAGTCTTAGGACCCTGGGCCAGGTGGGGTTTTTTTTGGTGGGTTGTTTGTTTGTTTTTGGTTTTTGTTTTTGTTTTTTATCTTTCCCCACCTGGGGGATGCCTCAGGCATCGGGATAAGATTCTCCACCAGCCTGCCTGTCCTTTCAAATTTAAACCATGGAGTTCAACATTTTAACCTGAAGAGTTGGTCGTGTTTTAAGTTGAGGGAGTAGTTTGTCCATTAATAAAATGTAGAACCTTCCAAAAAAAAATTTTTTTTTTTTTGGTTTTTATATGAAGTCTATTTTTTTGTTTGTTTATTGGTTTTTTAAGACAGGGTTTCTCTGTGTAGTTCTGGTGCCTGTCCTGTATCTTGCTCTGTAGACCACGCTGGCCTCGAACTCAGGGATCCACCTGCATCTGGCTAACGTCTAAAAATGGAGATGAGCTCTACCAATACAAGAAAGCTGTTCTATATATTGAGTAAATGCCCCAGATATTACCCAGCACCTCCCCTTAGAAAAATTTAGCTGGGTGGTGATGACGCACATCTTTAAACCCAGCACTTGGGAGGCAGAAGCAGGTGGATCTCTATTAGTTCAAGGCCAGCCTGGTCTACAGAGCGAGTTCCAGACCTGGACAGGGTTACACAGAGAAACCCTGTCTCGAAAAACAAAACAACAACAACAAAAAACCCAACAAACAAATTTCTTATAGCAAATGATTAGTTTATTACTTTTATGTCTTTACCTGTCATCTATCTATCTACGTTCTATCTCTATCAATCATCTACCTATCATATCTATCTGTCTATCATCTATATATCTATCTGTCTATCATCTATCTATCTATAGTTGCAATTGTTTGTTTGTTTGTTTGTTTTTCTGATACAGGGTTTTTCTGTGTAGCCCTGACTCTCCTGGAACTCACTCTGTAGACCAGGCTGGCCTCAAACTCACAATTATTCCTCTGCCTCTCAAGTATTGGGACTAAAGGCCTGCACCACCACCACCTGGCTGATGTGTGTGTGTGTGTGTGTGTGTGTGTGTGTAATTAGAAATGTCTATCTCTGAATACCACAACCCCATACACACGCACCTTCTTGGTTCTTCTTAACTTAAAACCTGCAACAACCAAAAAAGTTAACAGTTGAAATTCCATATACAGGTAATCTTAATTTGGTACAACATGATGTCTATTAGAC
Source organism: Peromyscus californicus insignis (assembly GCF_007827085.1). Taxonomy (NCBI): domain Eukaryota; kingdom Metazoa; phylum Chordata; class Mammalia; order Rodentia; family Cricetidae; genus Peromyscus; species Peromyscus californicus. The sequence goes on along the minus strand of NW_026294540.1, from coordinate 7,630,473 downwards.
AACATGATGTCTAATAATGGTCTATTCACGTTAACAAAATCCAACTTATGGATGTATGTCTAATCACGTATGTCTTTGCTAACTTTGTTAAACTTTAGCAACTTGGAAAAACAGTTTATATACAAAACTGTGATCTCTTTTTATAAAAGTACACTATAAAAGGCTTGGGAGATATGGTTCCCGGTCTCTCCATGGACTGTATCTATGGTTTAAAGTTTACTTTAATATGAAAAGAGCTTCAATTCAAAGTGAAAACTTGTGTTTTGTTTGTTTGTTTGTTTGACACAGGGTTTCTCTGTGCAGCCCTGGCTGGCCTGGAACTCAAGAGATCTGCCTGCCTCTGCCTCCCGAGTGCTGGGATGAAAGGTGTGTGCCACCTAGCTCAAAATATAACTTTTTTCTTTTGGTTTTTTGAGACAGGGTTTCTCTGTTTTGTAGGTATCTGTCTTGGATCTCGATCTGTAGCCCAGGCTGGCCTCGAACTCACAGAGATCCTCCTGGCTCTGCCTCCTAAGTGCTGGGATTAAAGGCGTGCACCACCATTGCCTAGCTCAAAATTATACCTTTTAAGGCTCAAAATCTTTAACAGGCCGGGCGGTGGTGGCGCACGCCTTTAATCCCAGCACTCGGGAGGCAGAGCCAGGCGGATCTCTGTGAGTTCGAGGCCAGCCTGGTCTCCAAAGCGAGTTCCAGGAAAGGCGCAAAGCTACACAGAGAAACCCTGTCTCGAAAAACCAAAAAAAAAAAACAAAAAAAAAACTTTAACAGGAATAAAATTATAAAATCCTACTCTTACAAGAGTTGCTAACTTACTGTAAACTCTTAGCAATAATTAAGACATAAAAGTTAATATCAGTCACCTTATATTATAAATGATAAAATTCTTTAATGTGCTCCAAATTATGTTTGTAGCTATGTTAGGTACACATTAATTCATTTACAGGGACAAGCTTGGAGGGAGAGAGCAATTTATATCTCCCGTTATATAGTCTTCTGTATATATTGTTACTGTCAAAGTAAGCCTGAAGCAAATAACTCAAAACAAGTTTAAAGTAAACTTGCTTAATGTAAAATAATGTTCAGCCGGGCAGTAGTGGCACACGCCTTTAATCCTAGCACTCGGGAGGCAGAAGCAGGCAGATCTCTGTGAGTTGGAGGCCAGCCTGGTCTACAGAGTGAGATCCAGGAAAAGCACCAGAACTACACATAGAAACCCTGTCTCGAAAAACCGAAATAATAATAATAATAATAATAATAATAATAATAATATTCAAAATCAGGTATATTAGAAAGACTGGTTATAAAAAATTAAAGCCGGGCGGTGGTGGCGCACGCCTTTAATCCCAGCACTCGGGAGGCAGAGCCAGGCGGATCTCTGTGAGTTCGAGGCCAGCCTGGGCTACCAAGTGAGTCCCAGGAAAGGCGCAAAGCTACACAGAGAAACCCTGTCTCGAAAAACCAAAAAAAAAAAAAAAAAAAAAAAAAATTAAATACTTGAGTAAAGTTGGCTAAATTTACAATACACTTTCATGGCAGGATGTTCCCAGATCCAAGTAGGACCTTTTCCCTTGGATGGGACACAGTCCCACCAGAAAAAGATTGCATGCTAGCCTCATTACAGGACAAGGATGCATGGGGAAGAGAGACCTACCAGAGGCCTGCTGTTCCTGTCTCCAGCTGTGTGGGCCAAACCAAAAAGAACTACCTCCTAAACTACAGGGAAGATAAATTACTTGTCCTGTCTCACATGGCAGATGTGTGTGTGTGTGTGTGTGTGTGTGTGTGTGTGTGTGTGTGTGTGTGTATTCTCTTGCTCAGTGAAGAATCTCAGAGTCAGCATCCACATCCTAAATGTTTCAAACAGTACAGAGGCAAATAGAAATTACCCTGCCCTCAGTGTCTCCTGAACTGACATATGAAGATGCTGTGAACAGGAGAACCTTGTATCTAAAGCTACCATCTGACGGGAACAGGACCTGCATGCTGGTTCAGTTGGCAATGCCCTTTACCCTGGCTTTCAATTCTTCCTCTTAGCGAGAGCTAATTCCAGGGTCCACACCCTAACCACCAACGTTCCCTGATTAAAGGAGGTTGCCAGATATCATCACCAATCTCACAGCATTGGAAAGTTATTCAGGATATCCAAGTGGGGTCTTTGAAAACTTTGCTAGACAATCCTATAAAAAAAAATGACTCAATAGGATTTTATGTGTCTTTTAAATTGTCAATGAGATGCTGACTTTAGCTGACTTCTTTTACAAAGCTTCCAGGTGCTTGTTTCTCGTGTAGGAGGAGTCTGATGTCACAAACTGCTAATTACAGTCACCTTATCCTTCTCCAGAACTCTGGAGTTGTACAATTGTATTTAATCTTATTAAGCAAAAGTCACGTTAGCTCTGTCTCTTAATGTTTCTCACAGGTTTGCAATTACTAACCCCTGACTTTTGTTCTGGACTCTTGCCATCTGTTAAGTTTTATTGTCCCCATACACGGACCCTCCTCTGAGGCACCCTTAACTGCTGCCCTTTGTATATCATCCCTTTTGTCAGTTTGAAGAGAAATCTGCACCCTGAACTGTTGTAGAGTATTATTTTAAGCCTGGCGGTGGTGGCACACGCCTTTCATCCCAGCACTCGGGAGGCAGAGCCGGGAGGATCTCTGTGAGTTCGAGGCCAGCCTGGGCTACAAAGCGAGTTCCAGGAAAGGCGCAAAGCTACACAGAGAAACCCTGTCTCGGAAAAAAAATAAATATTATTTTAAGTTATGTTACTTTTGTTTATGTTGCATTTGTTGAACTCTGTGAAGCTGTGTCACTGTGCCTGTGTAAAACACCTGATGATCTAATAAAAAACTGAATGGCCAATAGCAAGGCAGGAGAAAGGATAGGCGGGGCTGGCAGGCAGAGAGAATATATAGAAGGAGAAATCTGGGAGGAGAGAGAGGAAGAGAGAAGGAGAGGAGGACACAAGGGGCCAGCCACCCAGCCAGCCATGGAGTAAGAGTGTAAGTAAGATACATAGAAGAAAAGGAAAAAGGCCAGGCGGTGGTGGCGCACACCTTTAATCCCAGCACTCGGGAGGCAGAGGCAGGCCGATCTCTGTGAGTTCCAGGCCAGCCTGGGCTACAGAGCAAGTTCCAGGCCTTTTCTCCATCAATTAACCTGTCTCACCAGCTCTCAAAAAAAACCTTAGAGAAATTTCAGACGAGCTTAACATCTTTCAGGACCGACTCCATTCTCTGGCTGCTGCAGTACTTCGTGACTACATCTGAGTACCACTAAGGATGGGTCTGTGCCCTCTTCCTCCAGGGAAGCTGCTTTCACCATCAGCAAATCCTAACTAGTTTGAGATGAGGCCCAAAGACACGGGGACCAGACAACAATTCAACCACAAGCCTCCTCCTATGTGTGGGCTTCTAGTTCCCCCCAACTCTGGCTCCTCCCTTGTGGTGTCCACCTCCTCCTTGTCATTCTCATATTCACATTTTACCCTGTCTTCTCAATGTTTTAATTACCGAACCCAAACAAAAGGCTCTCTGTCAGCCCTCCCAGTGGATCTCACCCTACAATAGCCTCCCAGGGAACAGCGATAAGACTCCAACGGGGAACAACGCAGTTGACTCAACCACTTTATGGAAGACCCGACCTTGGTACAAGAAAGCATCGTTACCCTAAGATCAAAAGGATCCCCTGGCTGGGGTGGTCCTCCCAAACCTGAGGACTAGACTTAATGACTGCCAACAGGGAGGCATCTATGTCTTCCTGGAGGAAGAATGCTGTTTTTATGCAAACCAATCTGGCCTAGTCCTGGAAACTGCCAAACAATTATTAGGAAGAATCCCGAACAAAACAAAAAAATAGACAATACTTTCTGGAAGGACATCTGGACTGCTTGGGAACTGTGGAACACCCCCTTGGCCGGCCCAATCGTTATAAATTTACTAACTTTATCTTTGGTCCCGGCCTTTTCAGTAAGTAGTCACACCATGTTCCTCCAACAACAACAACAAAAAAAAATGACAAGCTTCACTGCCCAGAAGATCCCTGAGTTCTTCATGGCTCAAAACTACCAGCCCCTATCCCACCTCAACACATCCCCTCCAGCTGGAAGAAGCGCCCTCCCCTGAAGCTCTGGCCCTTCTCCCTTTTTTTTTTTTTTGCCCTTCCAGAGTTGGGACCTGCTGGGTAATAGCCTCAGGTCATGAGGGGTTGAGTCAGGTTGTCCTGGGCAATAGTCCCTACCCATAAACAGTGGCTTAGCCCCAGCCTGGCCATTCAGCTCCAGCTGCAGAAACTATATGCCCTGTACAAACCCACCCTGCTCCAAGCCAATCCACAAAATAACAATGGTAATTCCCTGGTAACTACCTATGTATGTTTACATGTCCCCCAGCCCCTCCAAGGGCCGATAACCTTCACCCCTCTGAAAGGGTGGGCCCCTTGCTGCTCCAGGAGAGCAGACCAGCGTGGTGAGGTCAAGTCTGTCTGCTTTATTTTTCTTACACCTAGCATGTGTCTGTCTCAAAAACAAACACAAATAAAGACAAAACAAGACAAAAACACACATAAAGAAATTTAAAAACAAATCCAGGACCAAACAAGCAAAAAAAAAAAAAAATGTGAGGTGCTCATTCTTTTTGTTTGTTTTTGTTTTTCAAGTCAGGGTTTCCCTGTGTGACAGCCCTGGCTGTCCTGGAATTTGCTCTGTAGACCAGGCTGGCCTTGAACTCAGAGATCTGCCTGCCTCTGCCTTCCGAGTATTGGGATCAAAGGTGTGTGTCACCACAGCCTGGCAGCTCCCTCTTCTTTGTTAAGATTTATTTTTTATTTTGTCTGAGATAAGGAACCCCAGAAGCAAGCTAGCTAGTTAGACCACCTGGACACAGCAAGCTCTGAGTTGGAGTAAGAGACCCCGCTCAGGAGGAAGACTCCTGATGTTAACCTTGGCCTTCACGTGCCCACATCCCTCATAGCACAGGCTAGAGTTTGGGTGTATCCCCCCAAAGTTTGTATCTTGAAACCTTAATTCCTAGTGTTGTTTTAATGGGAGAGGCAGGGTCACCAGAGTAGATAAATCGTGGTCTAGGCAGAGGCCCTTAGCTGGAGGGTAGATGGCTGTACAGTGAGTCTATTCTTGTGTGTACACTCCCCCCCACCCCCACACCCACACCCCCCACCCCGCCATCCCCTCCTCCCTCCCCTGCCAGGCAATGTGGCCCAAGCTGGCTTAAACTGGCTATGTAGTAGGAAGTGACCTGGAACTTCTGGTCCCCCTACCTCTACCTCTTCCCTGCTGGAATCGCTGCACCTCCACATCCGATTCCAGTCAGGCGGCCCCCTAGTGACTGAGCCACACCCCTCCGTCCCACCTTTTCCCTTTTGCGCTCGTGTGTGTACACACACACACACACACACACACACACACACACACAGTCACTTCCCTCCAGCTTTCCGAGGTGTGACAGGGTTATAGAAGCCTCTGGAAGCTGAGCCACATTCTTGGACTTGTCAAGTGTCAGAACTGTGAGCCAAAAGCGCTTCTTTTACATTCTAACTGATGAATCATCAGGTATTTTGCTTCAGCAACAGAAAAAAGACAGCACCAGAAGGTAGAGTTCGTTCTCACTGGGCGCCATGGTACCAGCCTTCCCAACTTTTAACACACTCTACTCAGGGTTCATGTCCCCATTCTACAGATAAAGAAATGGAGGCCCAGAGAGAAGGAATTAACCCCCAAACCATCAGAGCCTTACATCCAAGTTTGTAAAAATGAGCCGGGCGGTGGTGGCGCACGCCTTTAATCCCAGCACTCGGGAGGCAGAGCCAGGCGGATCTCTGTGAGTTCGAGGCCAGCCTGGGCTACCAAGTGAGTTCCAGGAAAGGCGCAAAACTACACAGAGAAACCCTGTCTCGAAAAACCAAAACAACAACAACAAAAAAAAACCAAGTTTGTAAAAATGAACTCCCTAGGTTCTAATATTTCCTCATCAAGCAATGGATTTGGGTTCTTGTTTTGTTTTTTATTTATTTTTAATTTTGTTTTGGAGACAGGGTTTCTCTGTGTAGTTTTGGTGCCTGTCCTAGAACTTGATCTGTAGACCAGGCTGGCCTCGAACTCAGAGACCTGCCTGCCTCTTCCTCCCAAATGCTGAGATTAAAGGCGTGCGCCACCACCGACTGGCTTTAATTCTTAATTAATTAATTAATTAATTAATTGTGTGTGGTCCGTCCGTCCGTCCTGTCCGTCCCCCCCCCCCCCACTTAATAATCTCAGAGTTTGAGTACAAGTTCCTACAGAGGCCAGAGGTGTGGTCTGATTCCCTTGAGCTGGAGTTATAGGCAGTTGAGAACGCTGGGAGCCAGGACTTAATGGCTGAGCCATCTCTCCAACCCTGTTTTTATTTGACTGAGGGTTTTTATTTGTTTTTATTTTACTATGTTGACCAAGTTGGCCTCGAACACGTGGGCTCACATCACCCTTGTGCCTCAGATTCCCAAGGACTTCCTGGGACTGTGGCTGTCCGTCGCTATGTCTGGCTTCAGGAACTAGTTGTTAGCTCCCAGGACGGAAAGGTTTTGTGACGAAAGCTACGTCCCCTAGTTACAGGACAACGCACACACTTACATCTTTGTCAAAACCATCAGGGCTGAAGTGGTGGGGCACCCCTGCCCCTCCAGATTCTCCGGAGGCCAAGGCAGGAGGAGGCTGAAGCAGGAGGATTCCAAGTTTGAGGCCAGCCTGGGCTACGTTGCAAGGCCCTGTTTCAAAGTAACAATGTAAAAGGTCAGTGTGGTGTCGCACGCCTTTAATCCCAGCACTCAGGAGGCAGAGGCAGGTGGACTGCTAAAGTTCGAACCAGCCGGGTCTACAGAGTGAGTTCCAGGACAGCCAGAATACACAGAAAAACCCTGTCTTGAAAAAAAAAAAGAAATAAAAAAAGAACAAAAACAACAACAAAACCAAATTAACAATTTTAAAACAGCTGGGGTTGCAACTTAGTAGCATTTGCAAGACTTTGGGTTGATTCTCCACAACATTAAAATACATTGGTTACGAAAGGGCTCAGTGGTTTAGAGCTGGTACTGCCGCTCTTCAGAGGACCCAAGATTGGCAGCTCTTAACCGCCTCTAACTCCAGTCCCAGAGAGTCAGACCACACCCCCTTCTGGCACACACACACATAAATAAGCCCTTAAAAAAACAACAAAAGATACACTTACAACATACATTTTAAGACGCTTAAAAAAACACACAGCAAGCAATAAAATAACAAAAACCAGTCCTTGCAGGTCTAAACTGGGATTATAAACTTGTTGTTTCAGCTGGACATGATACACACACTTCTCCAACGCTTGGGAGGCTGAGGCAGGAGGATCAGGAATTTCAGGCCAACACAAGCTACTTATCCAGTTTCAATAAAAAGAAAGAAGGAAGGAAGAAAAGAAAGGAAGAAGGAGTTCTAGTTTTCTTTGTTTGATCTGACAAACATTATAACCAAAGACAAACTGGGGAGAAAGGATTTCTTTCATTTAACACTTGGAAGTCCATCACTGACAGAAATCAAGGCAGGAACCTGCGGTAGAAGCCAGGGAACACTGCTTAGCGGCTTCGCCTAGGCCCACTGCCTAGGGATGGCACCGCCCACAGTGGGCTGAGCCCTCCTACATTACTTAGTAATCAAGAAAATGCCCCACAGATGTGCCCACATGCCATCAGATGGAGGCAATTCCTCAGCTGAAAGTCCCCCTTCTCAGGTTTGAGTTTTGTGAAGTTGACAACCGAGTCTAGCCATCAGAGAAGGGGAGGAGGGAAACAGAGATAAAACAAGAAATGACTGACCATCTTCCTTACAAACTTGGGCACCAGGTGGCGCTCTCAGCCCTGAGTGGACGCTGGATCCCTCAGCCAAGGCCATCTAGATAACAGTAATCATAAGAAGCTGCTTGAAACTCAAAAGAATTTTAGAGATTTCGGTTCAGCCAATAGCCACCGCCGACGGAGAGGAGCCAGGACAGGCCCAGAGTTACTAAACATCTCATTCCAAGGTCACAGCTCATGGGGAAAGCCAAGACGCACTCACAGTGCAGGCCCTGATTGTATAAAATGTATCATCGCACAGTCCCTGATCCATTGTTCAGAGCTGGGGACACAAAGCAGTAATTCCTCTGGATAATCCAAGGACACCTTCCTCCCCGCCCCTCCAACCCCCCACCCCCACCCCCGTCCGGGAACACTATAGGCAGTGACTTCTGTGCAGTGTTAGCTGTGGGAAATAAAGACATTCACCCCAAAATGTGATTTGTTTGTCCCCCAACTACTACCTTCTTAGAATACCCACTCATATTTGAATTGATTCCTTCCAAAGGGCAAGAAATTCTGTTTAGTCTTTTTTTTTTTTCATTGCCACTGAAATACTGAAGAGAAACAGTTTTTTTCTTTTCTTTCTTTCTTTAGTTAGTTATTTGGGTTTTCGAGACAGGGTTTCTCTGTGTAATTTTGGAGCCTGTCCTGGATCTCGCTCTGTAGCCCAGGCTGGTCTCGAACTCACAGAGGTCCACCTGCCTCTGCCTCCTGAATGCTGGGATCAAAGGCGTGCGCCAGCACCGCCCTGGCACAACTTGCTTGTTTGAAAAGTAACTGTGTGGAGGTCAGAGGGGCGCTTGCGGGAGTCAGGCTTCTTCTTCTAGCACGTGGGGCCTGGGGATGGAACCAGGCTGCTAGGCTTAGCTGTATGTCTTTCCGTCTCCAAGTCCTCTTGGCGGTCCCACCCTGCCATGTTCATGGCTGTGACTCTGCCAATTGCATTTTTCACTTAACGCAGTTGGGGGGTCTTCTTCATGCACGGCCCAGCTGGTGCTTTGTGCAGGCTGCATGCTTTTCCCTAGTGGAGATTGTCATCTAGTTCACTGTTCACCCAGTGGGCATTCAAATTCTTTCCTTTTTTTTTTTTTTTTTTTTTTTTTTAAACTCTCCAGTGGTAGATGAACAGCACGGCTTTTGGAGCCTCCTGGAATTTCGTGGAGGACTCCAAGTGTAGAGAGGGGGAAAAAGACCCAACTTTGTCTCTCCTAGATTCTCACAACACAATCACATCTGTGGCTGAACGTGCAGCGGTTCCCCCATCCCTGCCCGCCCCCCCCAATCTGTCATTCCTGCAGCAGCCACCTGACTCCAACTCGATGCAATTCTGACAGCCCCTGCAGGTGGAGATCCCCCAGCCTCCGACTTCAGCACCCCCCAGAGTGGAGGCTATCTTCCTAGTGCTTCAGACGTTCCTACAACTCCCTCCTCTTTCTGGCTCAGTTCATTCACTACAGTGTGGCCCAGACCTCTCCTGGAATGACTTCTTTATTATGAAGAATATCACAGAGGGAACAATCACCCTTAGAAGCAGAGACCCATGAGGCAAGGCATGTGGGAACCAGTGTGGAACTCCCTTGCCCTCCCTAGGTGCCACCCAAGGTCAGCTTGTCTCTGTCCCTCTGAGCTATGCCTCTGCTGGTTACTTTTTTTTTATTTTAATTTAATTTTTTTTTTTAGAAGCATCCCTGTATACACAATTGATCGCCTTCCACCTCTTTCCTCTCGCAGAGAGCCAAGGGTGAAAGTCCCACCCTCTCGATTCGACCCTAAATTACCCAGCCAGTCAACTCAAAAAAAAAAAAAAAAAAAAAAAAAGGGACACCTGTCACTCTGAATGCCCAATGATCTCAGGAATTCTGTGCCAGCAAATGAGACATGTCTATTTCACAATGTGGCACAGGCAGATTCTCAGATGAGATGTTACCAGGTACAAGCAAGGATGTGGGGAGTTTCCACAGATCCCTCCAAATTGCCCCCTAAAAAGATTTCACTCCAGCAGCTGTGTGCAAGCCGACCCTTTCCCCACATTCCAGGAAGTACCACAGGTTTCAGAGAAGACTTAAAAGCCCCGGACATCGTTCAGCAGACAGAGTGCTTGCTTTTAGTGGGTACCACATCCTGGTTTCCATCCCCGGCACTGCATAAGCCGGGTGTAATGGGGACCTATGACCCCAGCACTGTGTAATTGGAGTATAATGGGCACCTATCACTTTGACAGACTATGACGATGCACTTTTCAGGGGTGGAGGGGGGGGACGACGGGTAGGAGGGTCTGAAGGTCAGGGTCATCTTGGCTACTTACCAAGTTCAAGGCCAACCGGGGATAAAGAGAAGCCATCTTAAAACAACAACCAAAAGAGCTGTTGATGTAGCCGACCTGGTAAAGACATTGACTCATGAGTTTGATCCTGGAAACCTACCTGGTGTGAGACAGCTTAGTCCGAAAAGTGGTCCTCTGACTTCGACACAAGCACCGTGGTGTAGATGTGCTCAAGCACACACACACACACACACACACACACACACATACACACACATACACACATACACACACATACACACACACATACACACATACACATACATACACACATACACACACATACACACACACATACACACACATACACACACACATACACACACATACACACACACACACACACGATAAAGGAATAAATGCAACAATTATTTTTTAAAAAATCAAAAACAAAAAATTCAAAAGAAGGCCAGGAGTGGGGACACACACCTTTTAACCTCAGCATCCTGGAGGCAGAGGCAGGTGGATCTGTGTGAATTCCAAGCCAGCCAGAGCTATGCAGTGAGACCCTGTCTCAAACCGACCCCCACCCCACTCCAAATAAAAAGGAAAAAAAAAAAAGGAAAGAAAATCCAAACACATAAATAAAAAATAAAAAATTAAAACTCATTTTCTCCTGATCACTTCAGCTTGAAAATTAATTATATGGGAGAAAATGATAATTGGAATATTGGTTTAAATAGATGTATTATTGAAACTAATCATACCTATTTCTTTTTTTTTTTTTTTTTTTTAGATTTATTTATTTATTACGCATACAGCAGGCCAGAAGAGGGCACCAGATCTCATTACAGATGGTTGTAAGCCACCATGTGGTTGCTGGGAATTGAACTCAGGACCTTTGGAAGAGCAGTCAGTGCTCTTAACCTCTGAGCCATCTCTCCAGCCCCCTATTTCTTTTTTGCCTTTGACATATAGCTACTAGAATTTTAAATGACTTAGTTAAATGCAGTGCCAGAGACAGAATCCAGGCCATCACAGATCTGGTCAAGTCTTGTACCTTTGAGCTATCCCCAGTGCTAGACTGAAGATTTTAATGTCTGAGTTTCTTTTCTTTTCTCTCTTTTCTTCCTTCTCTCTCTCTCTCTCTCTCTCTCTCTCTCTCTCTCTCTCCCTTTTTTTTGAGACAGGGTTTTCCTACATAGCTCTGGCTCTCCTGGAACTCACTCTGTAGCCCAAGCTGGCCTCAAACTCACAGAGATCGGCCTGCCTCTGCCTCCCGAGTGCTGGGAATAAAGGCGTGCGCCACCACTACCACCTCTGGGCTCTGTGAGGCCTCTTGCTTCCCTTTGAATGGAGAGGGGATGCAGTGAAGGAAAAGGATAAATGATTTAAGGAGTTGGAGAGGCTGCGCTTCATTCGCCATTAACACTGATATTAGACCTACAACTGTACATCACATGATGTGACTGCTGTTCTCTGTGAGAGCTCCTGACTGCACCATGGCATGCCTGATTGACTCGAGAGGACTACAGATTTTACTTCTAATCTGCCTGTGTCTCTGTGAGTGCGAGTGCCCAGGAAGTCCAGAACGGAGCAAGGTGTCAGGCCCTCTGATGCTGGAGTTACAGGTGACCGTTGCCACCCGATGTGGGTGCTGGGTCCTCTAGAAAAGCAGTGTGCACTTTTTTTTGTTTTGTTTTGTTTTTTTTTTCGCGACAGGGTTTCTCTGTGTAGCTTGGCGCCTTTCCTGGAACTCGCTCTGTAAGCCCAGGCTGGCCTCGAACTCACAGAGATCCGCCTGTCCTGCCTCCCGAGTGCTGGGATTACAGGTGTGTGCCACCACTGCCCGGCCTACAGTGTGCACTCTTAACTGCCTAGTGAGCTCTCCAGGCCCGCCGAAGAGGACGAAGAGGGAATCCTCCATCTATCTCTCTGTCATACCCCTCCTCCCACCATGAAACATGGAAATGACCCCCCAAGTCTATTATTTGTGTCTACGGCAGTGGTTCTCAACCTGTGGGTCTCACACCAGACAGCCAGCCTGTCAGATACTCACATTATGATTCGTAACAGTAGCAAAATTACAGCTATGAAGTAGCAATGAAAATCACTTAATGGCTGGCGGGTCACCACACGGTGAGGAACTGTATTAAAGGGTCACAGCGTCAGGAAGGCTGAGGACCACTAGACTCTACAGCAGCTCATAATCATGAATGCACTTATCTGACTGCAGCGCAGGCTAACCAGAGCAAAAGTCTCTCCCGGCACAATCACACGTGTCCACTGAGGACTTTGTCACCGCTCTGAGGAGCCGACTGGCGCTCTCATGTGTTTCCCAAGGTCTCTGTTTACTTACCTTGAACTTCTGGATGGACTGTAATTACAGTGTTCCCGCGCCAGTTCAAACCAGTTTGGGAGGGCATAGTATATCCAAGGTTGCTGTGTTTTCCTAATTCCAGATGCTTAATTTCTGGAGGACACAGAATGTTTCGGCAAACTTGTAAGGTTTTGATATGGAGAGACGGAGTCTATTTTAATTAAGTGACAGATATTGTACACAATTTTTATTAACCGTGCACCAGGGCAAGGTGTTAATCGATATGGCGTAAATTTTTTGCCCCTTCAATTGAGAAGGGACGTCTGCAATGGTGTGGGTACTGTTCATATACCCCAGAAGCTGTAAGGGCAGGCAAATAGCCAGCCATGGTCACCGTTGTAACAGTGGCTCTGTATCTATAATCCCAGCAATCTGGAGGCTGAGGCAGGGGGATTGTGAGTTCTAGGTAAGCCTGAGCTAGACAGCAGTAAGACTATACTTCTCAAAAGAATCCAAAACTGGGACCAGGAGGATGGCTCAGTGGATAAAGACTGGCACGCCTGATAACCTGTGTTTGATTCCCGGGGACTCACATGGTAAAAGAACAGAACCAAGTCCTGTATGTTGTCCTCTGACCCCTCCCCACCTGCTCCCGCACACATAAACAAACAAACAAACAAAACTTAAAGGACCTGAAGAGGCCAGGAACGGTGGCACACACCTTTAATCCATGTACCTGAGAGATGGAAGCCCATGGCGCTCTGTGAGTTCAAGGCCAGCCTGGTCTACGCAGCGAGCTACAGGCCAGCCAAGGCTACACAGGCTACATAGTGAGACCTTGTCCCCATGAGTGAGGGATGTTGAGACACAGAGACCTTCCCTCTGTGGTCTCTGTGAACTGGCCTGGATGTCAGCAGGCCGCAAGTGGTAGTGGTCTCCTCGCTCATCTAAGGCTGTGAATGGAAATTCCCGCCAACTTCGAGTCTCAAGACAACACAGATTTGTCACGTCTCAGTATCTGGAGCTCAGCAATACTGGGTCCTCCGCTGACCCAAGGCCTCTCAAGAGAGGGTCTAAAGTAGATGTTCTCAACCTGTGGGTCGAGACCCCCTTTGGGGGGGGTTGAATGACCTTTTCCCAGGGGTCGCCGAAGACCATCGGAAAACACAGGTATTTACATTATAATTCATAACAGTGGCAAAATTACAATTATGGATTAGCAATGAAAATATCTTAATAGTTGGGGGTCACCACCACTTGAGGACCTGTATTAAAAGGTCGCAGCACCAGGAAGGCTGAGAACCATCGCTCTAAGGTGTCAACTGAGGCTGAGGACTAACTGAGCTCAGGGCAGACCTGAGCTGCCTGGTATCTGAACAACCAGATAAACAGGAGAAGGATCAAGAGTTCAAGGGCAGCCTAGGCTACTGTGGTAGTTTGAATGTAATTGGCTCATAGGGAGTGGCACTGTTAAGAGACGTGGCCTTGTTGCAATAGGTATGGCATTGTTGGAAGAAGTGTCTCTGTGAGGGTGGGCTTTGAAGTCTCATATATGCTCAAGCCATGCCCACTGTTTCAGACCACTTCCTGTGCCTGTGGGTCGAGATGTAGGACTTTCAGCTCCTTCTCTAGGACCATGTCTGCCTGCACACCACCACGCTCCCGTCCTGATGCTAATGGACTGAGCCTCTGAACTGTAAGCCACCTCAGTTTCCTTTATAAGAGTTGCCATGGTCATAATCTCTTCACAGCAATACAAACCCTGACTAAGACAGCTATGTAGCCGGTTTAAGTTAAGTCTAGCCTGGGCTACATGAGATCCTGTCTCAAAAAGAAATATGTATTTCCTGACTCTTTTCAAGGAATTTTTTTAAGGTGCCAGTGAGAATATGAGGTGTGTTTCAGCAGCTTTGAGATTATTAAGGACACAGACACAGACACACACACAGACACACACACAGACACACACACACACACACACACACACACACACACACATACACACACATACTCATGCATGCTCATACACACATCCCAAGCAACGGGAATCCAGGAGACCAGACAATTTCCAAACCACATCTCAGTCTGGGTCCTTGGCCAGCAGTCAGCTCCTGTGTGCCCTGAGGTCACTATGCTCAGACCCTCTGTGCCTCACAGTGGCAGCTTCCGATGGCAGACCACGGCCACAGGACACAGAGCTTTGATTTCCTCTAAGCCTTTCTTGAAGCCCTTGCCTGGCAGAAGCAGTACTCTGGAAGGAAGCCGCCCTGCTCACCAACCACATTAGAGAACTTCCCCACACTCGGCAATCCAAGGTTCCACTCGTTCACTGGAGTCTACCCACTGCCAGAGCCTCCTGGAGTCCCAGGCTGGACCCCCAAGCTGGCCAATGACAACCCAGAAAAGCACACAGACATTGGATGTGTGTCAGTAAATATAAAATAAATATAAAATATAAAAATCTTTCTCTCTCCTTTCTCTTGTTGCTTCCTCGACTTGTTTTAACACATGCTATAATTTTCATACTTTTTTCCCCCTTTTTTTGAGACAGGGTCTCATGTAGCCCATGGTTGGTTCCCATGATCCCCCACAGCTGCGTCTTTACCTGGAGGCTTAGGGTATGTTGCTGAAGCTGGAGACAGAGGAGGCTTTCCAGACGTTTGCAGGGACACCCAGCTCCTTAACTCCAGCTAGGAAATGTCACTTCCTTGATGTTCTCTCTGTTCCGCATCCTGGAGACATCTCAAGCCACTCTTGGCCGACAGCAGGCCACATGAGGTCTCGTCTCTTCTGGGTTTAGGCCTTTGGCAACTCCCTGAGCTGGGGAATGAAGAGGGAGAGGAGAAGCCTTGATATCCAACAATTAACTCGAGATCACACAATTCAAGATTTGTGGACACCAGGCAATTGCTTTAAAACGCACATTTTAGGGGCCAGCAAGATGGCTTGGCAGTTAAGGAAGGGGAGTAGCTGCTCTTCCAGAGGGTACGAGTTCAATTGCCAGCACCCACATGATGGCTCACAACTAACTGCCTGTAACTCCAGTTCCAGGGAATCTGATGCTCTATTCTGACTTCCTCGGCCATCACGTACACACTCATGTGCTGCCTTAGCTTGGGTTTTATTGCTGTGAAAAGACACACGACCACGGCAGCTCTTACAAAGGAAAACACGTTATTGGCTCACAATTTTAGAGGTTTAGTCCATTATCATCGTGGGGAGACACGGAAGTGTGCAGGCAGACATGGTGCTGGAGAAGGTCCTACATCTTGACCTGCAGGCAACAGGAAGTGGTCTGTCTTCCTAGACGTGGCTTGAGCACAGGAGACCTCAAAGCCCGCTTCCACAGTGACACACCTCCTCCAACAAGGCCACACCTCCTAACAGTGCCCCTCCCTTTGGGAGCCATTTTCTTTCAAATCACCGTACCTGGCTAGCCTGGAACTTAATATGTAGACCAGGCTGGCCTCAAAAACTCACAGGGATCTTCTGCCTGCCTCTACTTCCCAAGTGCTGGGATTAAAAGACTGTGTCACCACGCCCAGCTAAAATACACAGTTTTGCAAAGTATTTTATTTTTAGTCAGATTCCCAATACTGTAACAAATACCTGGGGAAATCAAAGAGAAAAGGCCTGCCACGCTCACAGTTTTGTAGGTTTCCACCTGTTATCAACTGGCTTCATTGCTCTTGGGCCTGTGGTGAGGTAGTCCATGCAGCCTCAAGCACACAGTGGAATGCAATCATTCCCCTCACGGTCAGAAGGAGCGCAGTAGAGAACAGGGTCCACAGTGTGCCTCATTGACACTCTTACCCATTGCCTAAGACTGCCCACCAGGCCCTACCTCACAGTACTGCACAGGCTGGGGACTCAACCTTTAACACATGGGTCTTTGGGGAACTCTTATCTGAACTATAGCAATTTACATATTAGAAAGTTGTCTTAGTTAGGGTTTCTATGGTGTGAAGAGACACCATGACCTCAGGCAACTCTTATAAAGGAAAACATTTCACTGGGGTGGCTTGATTACAGTTTCAGAGGTTCAGTCCATTACCATCATGACGGGAGCATGGCGGTGTGCAGGCAGAGGTGGTGCTGGCTATATCTTGATTGGAAGCACCAGGAAGTCAACTGAGACCCTGGGCGGTATCCTGAGCATAGGAAACCTCAAAGGCCATCCCCACAGTGACACACTTCCTCCAACAAGGCCACACCCACTCCAACAAAGCCACACCTCCTAATATCGCCACTCCTTATGAGATTATGGGGGCCAATTACATTCAAACTACCACAAGTGTTCAACATAGAGTGCTCAAAGAGGGTGTGGTGGATGATCTTGTTAAGGTGATGGGATGTAGGAGGCAAACCTCTGGGAATGTTTGTGAAGGAACTTCTAGACCGAGTAAACTGAGGCAGGAAGACCCACACTAACTGTGGGTGGTACCATCCCATGGATTGTGGTCCTGGACTGCATAAAAAGGAGAAAGCAAGCTGAATACCGGCATTTATCACTCTCTGCTTCCTGAGTACAGGTGCAATGTGACTGGATGCCTCTTGTCGCCATGCCATTCCCCCACCCTCCATGGCCTGTGCCCTCAAACTGTGACCCAAAACGAACCCTTTCCTCTTCACTTAGCATTTGTGAGACACTTTGCCGAAGTATAAGAGAAATGTAACTGAGAGAAAAAGCATGTAGACACATGTATGCATTTTCATGTGAGTAGTATATGTTGCATGGGTTTCTTTTTTAATCAATTATTTTTTTTAATCTTTCATATGTGCTTAGGGAGGGGAGAGCCTTATGAGCCCACAGATCCTTCCACCTCCTCCAGGAGGCACTGTTAACAGGATCTTATATCAGAAGGTCTCCTTGGGTCATCATAGCTTCTCTGTTCAAAATATCAAGTGTGTGTGCATGTGTAGTGGCTTAGTGGTAAAGGTACTTGCCACCAGCCAATCCTGAACGGAGCTCCATCCCTAACGCCTCATGGTAGAATAGGAGAGACGGGACTGCCACAATTTTCCTCTGACCTCTATACTCAGACCTGTGGTAAGAATGTCCAATACTTCACTCCTACCCTCGCGCGCGCGCACACACACACACACACACACACACACACACACACACACACAATTAATAAATAAATAGAAAAAATCAGTGGTCATGTCATTCATGGAGATTAGAGCGCCCCTATAATAGATATACAGTCTATTAGATATACACTTTAAAAAAAACCTGTAAGATGGGTTGCAATCAAATCCTCACATCTGCTTCCTTCCAGAGGTCCATCCATTTTCTGACTGCTTCTAGCCTTTGGAGGCTGCTCTGTCTAACTGCAAAGCTGTCGATGGCTGGTCCAGCTTTGCTCACCCTTCTCAGTCTGGTCCTGTCAAACCCGCTTTCCATTTCTCTCTTTCAGGGCTTCTGGGATGACCTGGGAGCCACCCAGGAAATATCCACATTCTGAGGCTATCTGATTGGCAACCTAAATTCCATTTTGTCTTGTAAAGTCACACACTGTCCGTAGGAGAACTTGTTCCGGTCTGAGAAAAGCAGCCGCCATCTTCACGAGCTCAGCTGTTGCTCCTTGGCAAGCCACCGTCAAGAAGGGGCTTGCTTGTAGACTGTGGACAGTCTCTCATAGGAGGCGGGGGGCGGGGGGGGGGGCTGTCGTTGAAGCCTCAACCAAGATCCAGCCACTCCTCCCAACCAGGTGTATGCAATTCTGCCCTAACTTGCAGGCATACAGGCTGGGAAGGTTTATTGAAGAGAGGTTCCAGTGTGGGCATTTATGGGGCGATGGGGAAGGCCATCATGTGTGTTGGGTGCAAAACTTTCAGTCCTGCTGCTTTGGGGTCACCCACACTCTGCAGATCAGCCCAACAAATTCACTGATTCCCCCGGGGGGGGGGGGTGTTTGAACTTTGGTGGCATTTAAAAATCGTTTAAAACAACAAAAAAGATAATTCAGGGAAGAAACCGTGATCGTTTTAAGACATGCAAGAGAAAGAGCAAGGCCTTATCACTGGGAATTGCGAAATGGGGCAAAGAGTCCTCCAGATACAGAGGAGAAGCGGCAAAAGCAATCTAAACCATAGCAGCATTGAATGCAGAGGCCGGCAGGCGCCGGCGCAGGAAGGTTCGTAATCCCCCGGGCTCTTGGACCGCCCAGCTCCGGATCAGCCAATCAGAGGGCGAGGGACGTGACCTGCCTTGAGATTGGCCGAGCGGCGGCGGCTAATTGCGCAAGCGCCATGGGTTCGCGGCACTCGGGACTCAGCGCGTGTGTCCTGGCCGTCGTCGCCGTCGCCGTCGCCATGCCTGCCGATATCAGCCAGTGGTCCGGGCCGCTGAGCCTGCAGGAGGTGGATGAGCGTCCCCAGCACGCTCTGCGGGTCGCCTACGCCGGGGTGGAGGTGGACGAGCTGGGCAAAGTGCTGACGCCCACCCAGGTACCGCGCAGGCCTGCGGGCGGGGGAGGCCCGGGAGCAGCGGGACGGAGCAGGCCTCGCACCCAGGGCCTCCGGGCTCAGCTTTTGCAGCCCCAGCTGCGCGACAGGAGTCCCACCCGACAGCCGGGAGCGTCTTATGTAACCCTTCTTCACTGTCCAGAACTTGCAGCCACCCCCAGCGAGCGGCCTGCACTTTGCAGGGCTGCAGGGCCAGCGCCTTCCCCTTACCTATGTTGGTGGGGGTGGGGGCGGGATGCTGAACCCCAAGAGCGGCTCCAAGCTCAGAGAAACTAGGTCTCACCCTTCAGTTTGTGTATTTAGAGCACAGGGTTTGGGATGGTGACTTGGAAGTTTCCAACGGGAGGCCTGGCCGGTCTCCATTGTCCCAAACTTTGTACGTGTCCTTGGTCGTTCTCATTTTCTGAGCTCTTGAACTTGTTCAGTGAAGGCAGATTACGCATCAGCTGGCCACTGTATTGAAAGGCGGGGTGGCTCAGGACCCCAATAAGATTGTGGAGGAGGACTTGGTGCCACAGTTGGACATCTGTCCCACCGCTTTCGGTTAATAACATGGGAATAGTGTTGGTAAGGCTGGTGTGTGTGTGTGTGTGTTGTGTGTGTGTGCTCAACTGTGTAGCTCTGACTGGCCTGGTGTGTGTGTGTGTGTGTGTGTGTGCTCAACTGTGTAGCTCTGACTGGCCTGGAACGGAACTCACTATATGACCAAGCTGCCCTTACACTCACAGAGATCCACCTGCTTCTGCTTCCCAAGTGCTGGGAATTAAAGGCATGCACCCCATCTGGTTTCTTCTTTTAAGATGTTTTATTTTTATTGATATGCCAATGTGTGGGTATATGTGAGTGAGAGCAAGGAGCCTGGAGGTCAGAAGAGGCATCAGATCCCCTGGAGCTGGAGTTGCAGGCAGTTAAGAACCGCCCTACCCCCCACATGCCTCCCCTCCCCCACGGGTGCTGGGAATGTCTGTTCTTTGGGAGAGAGTTTTTAATGACTGAGCTGTCCCTCCAGCCCCAAGATTCAGGCTTTTAATAGAGGTCACACTCAGGAACTTCCATTAGTCTGCTGTTGCAGCCGATAGTAGAATACATGGATGAAGATACAATAAATATTTTTGCATCCTTCGTTAAAAAGTCAATAAAAAAAAAAAATCTTCATGTTTTTACCTTTTAGGAATATAAGGCTGCACGGTGTTGAGTTTGAGCGCATTTCTGAATCTTTAACCTCCAACTGGTTCCTTCCTCCAGGTTCAGAATAGACCCAGCAGCATTTCATGGGATGGCCTCGACCCAGGGAAACTCTACACCCTGGTCCTCACAGACCCCGATGCTCCCAGCAGGAAAGACCCCAAATTCAGGCAAGTTGGGGAAACGATGGGGAGAGGCAGTCATCCAGATACGACCTGTCTGGTGGAAGTTCCTTGCTAGACAGGAACCCATAGACCTCCTGGGATAGCAGCCTGGCTTATAGTGCTGGGGAGGAAGGCCAGCTGAGCCACATCCTCAGCCCCGGAAACGGGGTTCCTACAGCCCTCTCGTTTGTACGGGTTTTCTTGCTCTGTCGTCTGCCATTGCAGCCCAGCGTGGAGTAGGTGCTTGTCACGTCCCTGTCATCTGGTGCTCACAGTCGTTTGTTCTCTCTCCTCTCTCCCCAGGGAGTGGCACCATTTTCTGGTGGTCAACATGAAAGGCAATGACATCAGCAGTGGCAAGGTCCTGTCCGATTACGTGGGCTCTGGGCCTCCCAGTGGCACCGGTCAGTAAAGATTGCTTCAGGGGTGGGGTGTGAGAGCAGACCAGGGGAGTGCTGGGATGGCCCAGGGGGGCTGCCACAGCCCCGGTTTATTATTTCCAAGCCTTACCCTCGGGGAGACACAAGCCTGCTTGCTCACCCCTCTGGGCGGGTCCTTTCCGGCGCAGTCCTCAGCTTGAAGGATCGTGGGGGTTCTGACTGGGCGGGTCCTCTGTAGAGTCACTGCTTGGACTCCTAGAAAGCTGTGTCAGTATGTGATTTCTGGTGGTCCTGAAAAATTACAGCCAGGGCCCTCAGACGCGTTAGGCAAGCTCCTGTCTCTGGGCTGTCCAGTGCTTTGAATGAGCAGGGGCACAGGGAGCAGGCGGTGCTGTGGGGAGCTTGGCGTGGGTGTCTGGGGGCTGCCTGTGGGGCAGATGAAGTTGAGCCCTTCTGGTCCCTGACTTATCGGCTTCCCGTGATCTTGGGAGTTTCTGATCTTATAAACAGGTAGTGATCACCATTTTCATACCAATGCCCAAAGACTGCCTTTTGTATCCCTTTATAACTCCCTTTCTCCCCAAAACGTGGTTGGGTGCCTTGAAAAGATTTGGAAGACTGTAGTGAGCCACCTGAAGACACACACACACACACACACACACACACACACACACACACACACACACGCACGCACGCTGTAGTGACCCACATTGAACACACGCTGTGTTTTGTGTTTACGTGGACAGTGTGAGTCAGTGAGAGTCAACTCCGACATCGAAATTCCCCAAAGCACCCGTGGAGCTGGTGGGGGACATGGTTACTGCCTGTTGCCTGTTACACGGTGTTCCCATCCGCTGGAACATGGCCACGGCGGTGATGGGTGATGCATGGCAGAATGCGACCTTCTGTGCATTGTTCCGCCCTGAGGACTGACTGGAATACTAATAAGTACCCGATAAGGACAAGGACCGTTGCTCATGGCTCGAGGTGTGGCCGCAGGCCCAGCAGCTTTCAGGTGCCTTAAGGGCCTCTTGCATGTTCCTTACAGGAGAATCAAGAAACAAATTTCTGGGGACTCTGAGGTTCTCCAGGGCACTTACAAAAGGAGGTGATTTAATTAGAGACGGGCGGCCCTGGGGAGTAAAGCCGTTCTCTCTCGAGGACGAGCTGTGCTCTGCCTCCAAGACTAGAAACGCCAGCAGCTCTCGGGTGCTCTGAAGGGTTAGCCTGTGTAATAACTGATGGGTCGTAAAGTTTCAGGCAGAGGATTTGAGGCACACACACATCTGGACACCCCAGGAAGATGGAGGCTCTTCCTGCCCCCGCGAAGGTTTCAGAGGTGACCTTGTTCCTGTGGCTCCCCTAGAGCTCAGCGTTTTCTGCTCACCTGCCTCCATGGGTCACTTTGGCCACCACATTTCCAGGGGGCAGTGTGTGTGGGGTGTGTTAACCTGGTGAGCGGTCATCCTGGTTCTAGTTCCTTTCATTAATTAGTATTCTCTGTTCCTGTGCCTCATGGTTCAGCCTTCCTCCTCCTGGGCACTTGGCCAGGATGTGGGGGTCGTGACGAGAGCCACTGTGTGCCTTCCTGGCTGTTCTTGGCAGGGGGTTCCATCACTCTTGGGTAGACATCCCAGGTCTAAGAGTTGATCTGGAGTTCTCCAAAATGGACGTTCTGCACCCTGATCAGCTTGTATGAGGCTTTTGTGAGTCTGCAAAATCCTTGCAGCTCCCCGGGAGGTCATTGATACTTCTGTGACAGGTGGCATACTGTGGCTTCCTTGTCCAGCGCTCTGATGGATGATGACCATTTCTGTCTTTACCATCCTTGTACATGTACATTAAAAAAAAAAAAAAAAAAAGACTTTTTAAAAAGTGGTTCAAACCATACGATTTTGACATAGTTTCATGTAGCTCAGATTGGCTTTGAACTTTTGGTGTACTTCAGAATGATCCTAACTCCTCCTCCAAGTGCTGGGGATGCTGGTGTGCACCACTACACACTGTGGACCGTTGTGCTGTCTAGAAAAGCAAGCTGGGGATTTTTGTACATGTGAGGCAAGAGTCTTCCCAACTGGGGCGCGTCCCCACCCCACACTTACAGTCTGGGTGATGCTTGCCATGCTTGCCTCTCCCTGCAGGCCTTCACCGCTATGTCTGGCTGGTGTACGAGCAGGACAAGCCGCTGAACTGTGATGAACCCATCCTCAGCAACAGGTCAGGAGACCACCGTGGCAAGTTCAAGGTGGCGGCCTTCCGCAAGAAGTACCACCTGGGAGCCCCGGTGGCGGGCACGTGTTACCAGGCCGAGTGGGACGACTACGTGCCTAAGCTGTATGAGCAGCTGTCCGGGAAGTAGGGAGCCGGCAGTCCTGGGGACCCCCCACAGTATTGTCAAGTTGTACAAAGCATGCTGTTTCTCCTTCCTTCCTCCCTGCCCCCTCGCAGGGAGGCCTGAGCTGTGCTAGGGTAGAGGTTTAGGGTGATTTCCCGCTACCCATCCTTATGATTCTACTAGTTGCATCCTGGTTTATGTTTGCTCGAATTTAGGCTCCATCTGGGGGGTGTTTGGCGTTCTGATGGAGTCATTGTATCGTTAATTTAAGAGGCGCAACTCTGAAAAGACAGACACTCTGCCGAGGCCGGATCCACGGGCTAGTGTTGTCTGTACGTGGTTTGACAAGGGCTAGGTACAGAACCAGGTACGGTGGCTTCTTCTGAGATGTGTTTTGAGAGTTCTGTCCCCCGACTGAGACAACCCAAGGCTTCCATGTCAGCTAAGCCCCGAGAGTCCATATCGGTCATGTGGTTGCACAGGTGTTGATGTCCTGTAACTAAGGAACAGGGCTGCTGTGCTGAGGCGTGGCCATGGAGAGGATCCCTGCTAAGCCTTGCTTCTCAGTATTGTGAGCGAAAGTCACTGGAGTTGCTACATGTTTTAATCGTGTGTGTTCATCGGCAAATAAAAATAAAAGGCATTGGATTCAGACATGCAGGTACTTTCCTTCCTGTGTCTGGGTTTCACACGTGGGCGGAGTTAGAGCCCTCGGAGGCAAGCAGCGATGCGATCCGGCCACAGGGAGGGTTCTGCCATCCCTTCCCTCTGGGTGCTTATAAAGGCTGTAGGAGCAATGCTCACAGAGGAGTCAGGAGTGGTGGTGCATGCCTTTTGTCCTACCGCTTGGGAGGCAGAGGCAGGTGGATCTCTTGTGAGTAGGCTAGCCTGGTCTCCATAGTGAGACTGTGTCCCAACAAGAATGAAAAACAAAAACAAAACAAAAAAAACCTCCCAGGCTTCAGGCTGGCCTGGGAATGGCGGATCAGACCTGCAGTCCCAGCATTTGGGAGGCTGAGGCAGGAGGATTGCGTGAGTTTGGGGACAGCTCGGGCTACATAAAAAATAATAAAGGCCACTGAGATGATTCAGCAGGCAAAAGCACTTGTCGACCCTGATGGCCTGACTTCAGACCCGGGGACCCAGTGTTGGAAGGAGGAAACTGACTACTGTAGGTTCTGATCTCATTTCAACACGTGCATCTTTGCACACGGACACCCGAACACAAACACATCATTTTAAAAGGTATTTGAAGAGGAAGGGGTTTGCTCTGGGCCGGGAAGCACCTTTACTTCTGACGAGTTCTTTCTTGTCAAATGCCCTTCTTGCTCTTGTCCTCCATGACGGAGCTGATGAACAGAAGGGCTTGTTTTGGCTCGTGGGTCTGTCACAGCAGGGAAAGAACAGCTAGGTGGCCCGGGCTGTGGTGGTGGGAAGGTCTGGTAACGGGGGTTCACATCCCGGGAGAGCAGAGAGCATGGGGCTGGAACCAAATGGGCTAGAACTCCCAGAGGCCTGAGCCTTTGGCCTTCTTCCTCCAACCAGAAACGAACTCTTAAAAAGTTCACAGCCTTCCAAAACAGCACTCTCACCGGGGAAAAGAATCCCGCGAGAGATAGACCAAATCCAGAACACAGCCCTACTGCATCCCTTGGTGCCAGGGATGGGACCCAGGACCCTTCTGTACTCCCCACATTCTCCACAAGCCTTCCTCTTTTGTGTGGTGAAGCTGTCAGTGTCTCAGAAATATACACTCCTGATGGGTCCCCCATGGTGGGTCAGAGGAGCAGGTGGAGCAGACCCAGCTCCTGCCTGGTATCAGGAGGTTCCTGTCACTGTGATTGGGCTCATGGGGAAGGATCTGGAGTTAGACCTCCCCATCACTGCTATTCTTGGATGGTGATAAGGCCTTACAGCTTACCTCAGGCTGGCCTTGAATTCCTGATCCTGCCTCTGTCTCCTGTCCCTGGAGTTACAGGTATGTGCCATCTACCCGCCTCCTAGTACTTTCTTTGAAAAATGTTGAGAACATGGCCTCAAGGTTCCTGGGTGGGATCAGGTAGGTAGATTTTGTAGAAAATGTATTTTTAAAGTAAGTTAATAAAATAAAAGTTCTAAATATGAATGATGGGGTTGTGGTGTGGCGCAGTGGTGGACATGCACTTTGCATATGCATCCCCCCCGGTTTGATCCCAGCACCAAAAGAATAAACACACTATACACACGTGCAACAGAGCGTGGAAAGAAAGTGCCTTCCATCTTAACATGGTGTCATGATGGCAGGCAGTCCCTGGCTTAGATTTTCTTCCAGAAGAAACAAAATGTACATTATCTTTACATCCTTTTAAGATAAAGAGGTAAGTCATGGTCTGGACACTGGTAAGCACTGTAAGGCACTTACTTAACAAAATTGTCTTGTTTTTTTTGAGATGGGGTTTCTCTGTGTAGCCATGATTGTCCTGGAACTCACTCTGCAGCCCAGGCTGGCCTCGAACTCACAGAGATCCACCTACCTCTGCCTCCCAAGTGCTGGGATTAAAGTCATGCGCCACCACCACCCAGCCAGTGCACACTCTTAACCACTGAACCTTCTCTCCAACTTTTTCGTTAAAGTTAAAAAAAAAATTTTTTTTAATCCATCCATCCATTCATCCGTCATCTATTGTGTGGGTGGGTGTACATACATGTGCACATACACACACACGTGTATACTGCAGCAGGTGAAGATCAGAATTCAATTTGTGGAAGGTGGTTCTTTCTACCCTGTGGGTCCTGGGATCAAACTCCTATCATCAGGTTTGGCGGCAAGCACCTCTATCCGCTAAGCCATCTCACCGACCCTGGGTACCTATTTTCCAAACCTACTAACTACTCCATACAGTGGTTCTTCGGGTGCTGTAGTTCCATTTTGAACAGATCCTTCATTTACAGACGCTCACACCACTGTGTGGTTTTGCCTGTTTCCATTCATTTGCTGTTATAAATAGTGCTTCAGCAAACACCCTTCATACAGGTGTGGGGGAGCCCTCGTATTGCAACAGTGTGTCCACAGGTATGCATCTTTTCAGTTCTGATCTGTGCAGACTGCCCTCCAGGAAGAGGGGTGTGTGAGTCCCATCGCTACTGTTGGGCCAGTTTTATTGAACTTCGAACATTTTGACTTAGTATTTACATATATTTAAAATCATCCACTAGCTTTTTTCTCTAACGAGATTTTTCATGTGATTTTCTATAACTAATTGCAAGATGTTCGGTTTTTTAAAAAAGTGATAATCAGGGTGAAGCAGTCCTCTGCTTCCTTGTCTAAACACTCGTAGACTCAGGCCAGCAATGAGGCTTAGTGGGCAAAGTCACTGCCACCAAATCTGACCCAGGGGATCTACAGTGTAGGAGGAAAGAACTGACTCTCCGCCGTGGTCCTCTGACCCTCGTGTGTGAGGTGTGGCACACGTGGGCATACACACATACACAAAATACGAAATGTAATAAATGGGGACTGGAGAGATGGCTCAGAGGTGAAGAGCACTGGGTTCAAGTCCCAGCAACCACATGGTAGCTCACAGCCATCTATAATGAGATCTGGTGCCCTCTTCTGGCCTGCAGGCATACATGCAGACAAGCACCTGCATACATTAAAAAAAAAAAATCTTAAAAAAAAAAAGAAACGTAATAAATGATTAAACTGAACCTGATTTGACATGCCTGAACAAAGTCCAAAGGCTCAGAGCCGTTCCCCGATTACAGCCTTCCCAAGGGTGTAACACGACGGTCTGGAATGAACACAGAGACAAGTGAGAGGGTTTGAGGGCACAGGCCATCCTGGCGTGGAACGCATGGTAGGAGGAGCTTGAAGCAGCTGTCACGTGACATCCACAGTCAGGAAGCAGGGAGAGCTGAAATGCTGGGGCTCAGCTCGCTTTCTCCTTTTCAGGACCCTGGCCCGTGGCATGGTGACACCCACAAGTACAGTGGATTGTCTTCACCTCAATTACCTTAATCCAGATAATCGCCCACAGGCCTGCCCAGAGGTTTATCTATGATTTGAGTCTAGATCCTGTAATAATATCAGCCACCACAACAGGCGTCTCACCATCCAGCCGGGCTCACAGCCCAGGATTACTTAAAATGGTATCCTGTTACTTTGTGTGTATCCATGTACGGTTGGCATATGCATGCATCATGCGTGGGTGTGCAGCCCAGCATGTGTGGCCAGTGGAAGACTTGGCGGGGCTGGTTCTCTCTTACTTGTTCAGGTATTGAACTCACGTCAGTCAACAGGTTTGCACAGCAAGCGCCTTCCTTGCTGAGCCGTCTCGCTGGCCCTCTCAGCCCAGTAGTGTGTCTAAGGTTGGAATCTGGGGACGTGCCTGTCATTCTGACCGCATGTGGATGGAAACATGTGCCGCGTCAGTCCCTCTGGAATTCCTGAATTCACCTCTGGTTAACGGAGACCACGTCCCAAAAGCAGGGCTGCTATCTCATCAGTGTTTAACCCAACTGCACAGGGTGGAAATGTGTCTTGACGTGGATGCAAAGTCAGGCAGCCTCACAGTTGATTGGAAATGCCTGGTTGAAGCCGGGCAGTGGTGGTGCACACCTTTAATCCCAGCACTCGGGAGGCAGAGCCAGGCAGATCTCTGTGAGTTCGAGGCCAGCCTGGTCTACACAGCGAGATCCAGGACAGGCTCCAAAGCTACACAAAGAAACCCTGTCTCCAAAAACCAAAAACCAAAACCAAACAAACAAAACCCCCCAAACAAAAACGGAGATCCCTGGTTGATTGACAGATGCTGCTGGGATAGGTAGAGCCTCGGTCCTTCGCAGGGCCTGGGAGCCGTTTGTCATCTGGTCCCCACAAGTGTCTTGACTCATGCAGCTCCTACCTTGCAGGAGTGCCTTCTGGTTCCTTGAACTTGCCAGGCTCTCTCTGCTGACAGTGATGACCCTTACAGTACCTTGTCTGAGTGGGCTAGGTATTCCCATGGCTCTGTGGCCGTGTTTCCAGTGCCATTTAAAGATGCATGTGCATATAGGTTTTCTTTCTTTCCTTCCTTCATTTTTAAGGCAGTGTGTTACATCTCTCAAGATGGTCTCAAACTCAAACCTCCTATTCTCCAGCTCTGCCTCTCGGCTGCTGGGATTCAGCTGAGCACCACAGCCCCCGGTTTATGCAGTGCTGGGAATGGAGCCCAGGGCTCTGTGCGTGTTCAGAAAGCACCCCATCAGCTGACTGGCTGTGTGTAGAGTTTTTTGAATTCTGGTTCTGTAAGAGATTATTTTAAAATATGTCTATGGGGTGTTTCTTTGTGGAGGTAGATGTATGTAAGTGCAGTGTCTGTGGAGAGAGGGCACTGGAGTTAAAGGCGGTTGTTCATATATATATGTGTGTGTTATGTATGTATGTATTTAAATTTAGTGTTTAGAAGGCAGTACCCTTAAGGATGTCAAGGACTGAGAATGTGTTGGGTGGAGGCATGGCTCAGTGGTAGAGTCCTTGGATACTGTCTGCAAAGCCCTGGGCTTTTCACCCAGTGCTACAGGAAAACCAAACAAAAAATGCTAACAAACAATAAGAAGCTACAGTCCCCAGCAGTGGGGGACACTTCCTGTGTCCTGAAGTCTCCTGGATGATTGACAAGGGGTCCTTAGCTTCAGGGACTTTATTTTCTCTCTGTTTTGAGATGGAGTCTAAGTGCATAGCCCAGGTTGGCTCCGGTCAGATCGGTGTGATAGCCCAGGTTGGCTCTGGTCAGATGGGCTCCTGACTCTTTCCTACATGGACTTCTGTGTACATAGGACTTATTATCAGTCACTCATCATGACCACTAGTCACTGGGTGTCTCCCAGCCCTGGACTGTGACGTCACCTGTGGCAGGCACATGGATGGGCACATGGAAGTCACAAGAACCACAGGTCAAGGCTTACCAGCTACGCCTTAGCTATATGACTGACAAACCCGTTTAAAATTTTTTTTATTTTGTGTGTGCTTATGTGTACACACATGCCATGGTGCATGTTAGAGGTCAGAGGACAGCTTGCAGGAGGGGGGTGTTGTCTTTCCTCCTGTGGGCTCCAGGGTTTGAACTCATGTTATCAGGCTTGGCAGCAAGCACCTTTTACCCACTGAACCATCTTGCCAGTCCATAAACCTCTTTTTATAATCCTTTTTACACTCAGGGGAGTTTGCTCCATGCTGCAAGGGAGGACTCTGGCTTTCTGCCCTGTCCTTGTGTTTCTTTTATACCCGGGTTGCTGGTTTTTGTTTTTGGTTTTTTGCTTTGTTTTTTCTGAGATAGGGTTTCTCTGTGTAACAGCCTGGGCTGTCCTAGAACTCACTCTGTAGACCAGGCTGTCCTAGAACTCAGAGATCTGCCTTCCTCTGCTTCCTGAATGCTGGCATTAAAGGCATGTGCCCCCATGCCAGGCTCCTCCAATCTTACTTTCAATGTGCTGACCATAAACACTAACTGATGGGCCTGGGATGCTGGGCGGCTGTTACCATAGGCTTTATGGAGGAGTGAATCCATGTTAGTAACTGTCTGTGTTATTTTACAGTTGTCAGATTTAGTCACAATGAAACCGACAGGTTACCTATGTGCTTGATAACACTCTTTTAGGATCCGAGAATGGTTCTCAGGTTCCTCATTCAAAAGAGCAGTGTTAGGGGTTGGAGATTTAGCTCAGTGGTAGAGTGCTTGCCTAGCAAGTGCAAGGCCCTGGGTACGGTCCTCAGCTCTGGAAAAAAACAAATTTAAATACATACATACATAACAAACAAAACAAATGAAAGACCAGTGTTGGCAGGGGCAGGGGCAGGGGCTGGGCCGGGGCTGGGGAATAGTCCTACTACAGTTGGAATAGTGCCTACCTAGCACTCAGGAGGCTGAAATTAGACCCCTGCACTGCAGAATCAGAAACTGCATGTGGCCTCAGCTTGGCTGAGCATGCCTAAGCAGCCCAACTCTCAGGTCGTTAGGAAAGCATAAAACAAGGCTGGGTGTGTAGAGGCACACGCCTCTAATCCCAGCACTTTGGGGAGGTGATGGGGTAAGGGCAGAAGGATCTCTGTGAGTTCGAGGCCAGCCCAGTCTGCATTGTGAGTTCCAGGGGGAAAAAAAGTGGGAACACTAAAAAAAACAAGAAATGAAGAGACAATAATAACAAGAAAGCAAAACCCAATTTCAATATGCACGGCTTGCAGAGCTAAGGGTATAGGTGTAAGGATCCCGGAAGTCCTGCTTTTACTACGTGGTTACTCTAGTGACAGGAGGCCGGGAAGGGATGGAGTCTGCGCTACAGTGGGACAGTTTCCTTCCGCAGCTTGCTCTTCTTCGTGGGGTGCAGTCGTCTTGTCTGCGATCCTGTGTGGCTTGTGCTTCTAAGGCTAGGGGCACTGAGCTGGGCCGGTCTCTGTGAGCATGTCAAAAAGCGCACCTCCATCTCGGTCCGGAAGAAACTGGAAGATTCGGCTTCCCCTCAGCGTCCTTCTGGGAGGAAGCCCTGGAGCACGGTTCCAGGAGGGCTCAGCCCTTGGAGTGAGTCATCCCCAGAGGCACCTAGAAGGGAAACCCTGCCACAAGAACACAGCCAGGCAATGTGACGAACACTTTTATTTACAAATATAATTAAAAGCCCTGACAGTTAATCATGCTCTTCCTCGGAACCTGAAAAAGGTTTTTTTTTTAAAGTGTTTTTTTTTTTTTAAGGTGCATGCCAAAGGAGTAAAGCCTTTTTTTCTTCATCATTTTTTATTGTAAGAAAATACACAGTTTGAAAGGATGAATAATGCAATATTTATGACCAAAGATAGGGGGCGCGGGGAGGGAAGGAGAAATAAACGGAGATGATCGGACTGAAAAAGACATTGAACTCGAGACTGAACTGGAAACCGCCGGGAGGTGGGCGTGGGTGGGTAGGGAGGAACAGGAGGAGGAAGTAAAAAAATTTTGATCAGAGAAACAGTTAAAATACAATATGAAAATAAGCAATTCCTCTCCTTAGATTCCCTCTATACACAAAATACATGATTTGCCAAAGCCCAATTTTGTGCTACTGGGATTCTGTGAGTTCCGTACGTACGCGTATTCGCACCGTCTGCAACAGCAGAGGATGCCGGGATACAGTAGACCAGGCTGACGGCAAGGCAAACTCTTGCCGGCAGGTTCTTAAAAATCACAAGCTCTCTGCACCCCACCCCCCCACCCCGGCCCCAAAATAGTAATAATATGTTACCACTTCATATGTACATCACAATTAGTTCCTGTAAAATGTATCAAATTTTCAATCTTTAATAAAACTTTGTTTTTTTTTTAATTCCTGATGAATAAATACCAAAAAAATAAAATAAAATAAAATTATGCAGCAGCTGGTTAAGGTGTAAGGCTGCGGATTTTGTGTCTCTCTCCCCCTTGGCATGTATTATTTATTTAGTTTTCTTTCTTTAGTTTATTTATTTATTTTTTTTTTTGCTTTATTTTCACTAGTTGGTGACAATGAGGGATTGCTTAAAGCAATATCCATCTGTGTTCCATCGCTGTTTGTTGGTTGACTGACCCCAGAACCACCTCCAAGGTTTTCGCCAGAGCATCTGTGAGCCACACTGGTACTTCGGTGTGGGTGGTGGACGGTAGGGCCGGCCGGGTGGGCCGGCCGGCGCTGAAAGTTGACATGGGGGAGGAAAGGGCCCCTGATGGAGTAAGAGTAAACAGGCACTAGTCCGACACGATGTCAGGAAGAGAGAGAGAGAGAGAAAGAGAGAGAGAGGGGGAGAGAAAGAGAGAGAGTGTGAAGTGAGAGCGACGCCCGTTAAAATGGGGAATGTAGTTTTGCAGGGTCTGAATTTTTTTGTTTTCTTTTTTTCATTTTTTTTTTTTTTTTGTAAATGGCAAAAAAAATTTAATCTCATCTATAGTCCTCCTTAGGAAAATCTAATGTCACCAAATTCCCAAATCCCATTCTGAGGCTCTCCATGTCAAAAGTCTCCGTCTCTCGCTCTTGTCTTTCCAGGAGAATCTTGATCCTCTCGCTACGTTCCTTCTGCAGGGCGGCCAACTCCTCTTCAATCTGCACGAAGCACAGAAGTGGGCCTCAGTGCCAGTGCTCGTCCCACAGCCACGAGGGACCCCCCCATGAGTGTGAGCTTGTGCATGCGAACACACACACACACACACACACACACACACACACCCGAGTAGGGAGCAGCCTAGACCTGAGAGCTGGGAGCCCAGGAATAAAGTATCTTGGATTTGATCCACTATGTCTCAAACTTGCTAGGGCTGGGGTGAGGCAGTGGGGTGGTGGGATGGTAGTGGTGTGGTGGTGGTAATGGTGGTGGTAGTGTGGTGGTGTGGTGTAGTAGTGTGGAGGTGTGGTGTGGTGGTGTGGTAGTGTGGTATGGTGATGGTGTGGTGTGGTAGTGTTGTATGGTGACGGTGTGGTGGTGTGGTAGTGTGGTATGGTGATGGTGTGGTGGTGTGGTAATATGGTATGGTGACAGTGTGGTGGTGTGGTAGTGTGGTATGATGACAGTGTGGTATGGTGGTGGTGTGGTAGTGTGGTATGGTGACGGTGTGGTGGTGTGGTAGTGGTATGGTATGGTGTGGTGTGGTGTGGTGGGGGTGGGGATGCTATCTGAGCCTGGGCTGATCCAGGTCAGTGTCTTCTTCCCTCTTGAGTCCAATGAGTCTGTGTGATAGGAGCTTTTTTTTTTTTAATGTGGGTGTTGGGCTAGAACCCAGGTCCTCATGTCTGCACAGGACGCACCTTCCCCACTGGGCCATCTCCTCAGCCCCAGCTTTGAGCTGCCTCATGGCAGTTTCCACTCGACCCTCCTACAGCAAGGCATAATTCGAGGGGGATAACAGTTACTACATGTGGCAACACCAACCTATCTTGGTTTTTACTTTTTTTTTTTTTGGTTTTTCGAGACAGGGTTTCTCTGTGTAGCTTTGCGCCTTTTCCTGGAACTCACTTGGTAGCCCAGGCTGGCCTCAAACTCACAGAGATCCGCCTGGCTCTGCCTCCCGAGTACTGGGATTAAAGGCGTGCGCCACCACCGCCCGGCTGGTTTTTACTTTTAAAAAATTATTTTTATTTAATTATTTACATCTATTTGTGTCTGTGTTTAGGTGTGTGCATATGAGTGCAGTGTCTATGGACACCAGAAGAGGGTGTCAAATGCCCTTATTATTATTATTATTATTATTGTTTGTTTGTTTTTCTGAGACAGGCTTTCTCTGTGTAGCTTTGGAGCCTATCCTAGAACGCTCTCTGTAGACCAGGCTGGCCTCGAACTCACAGAGATCCTCCTGCCTCTGCTTCCTGAGTGCTGGGATTAAAGGAGTGCACCACCACCGCCTAGCTCTCATTTTATTTCTTATTTAAAGAGCCTGCGGGTAATTTCTTTTGCTGAAAAAATTCAAGTCTTATTTGACGTTTTTTTAGGCCCCTGGGCCGCCATGTTGGCATCCCATAGTTCTTATGTAAGTGATGTCATCCAGCTGGCTAAGACGGCAGGCTTCCTAAGCAACGCCTCGGATGGTTGAATAACCTTCCTGAGCCGTCGTGTCCCAGGCCTGGAGATAATGCCTGCCTCTCTTGGGTACCAGGGGTAAGTTGAGGGGGTCACTAGGGAGGGCTCCGTACAAAAAACCACGACCCTCCCCCACCCCAGCCCCAGCCACCCGCTCCCTACCCGGAAACTTCCTACCTTCTGCTCAAGATGCGCTCTGCGCAGAGACACCCTCTGCTCTAGCTTCTGCAGCTCGCGCTCGTGCTGGGCCTCCGTCTGCATCTTGATTTTGCTCTGGTAGGCGTTGAGCAGCTCCATCTCCTGCTGGAGTTGTAGTCTCAAGGCCTGGCACTCCGCCTCTTGCGCCTCGTCTAGCCGTAACTGTGGGTACAGAAGACACACGCTATATAGATAGATACACACAGCGGTCCACGCGCGCACCGCTCTGGGGACGACTGGGAACAGCCCCCTTGCTCGGACTTAGGCGGAAGGGCAGAAACTCGACAGACATTGCAATTTGGATTAGAGCCAGAGGAGTCTGCCCGGGCAGCCACAGGATCCTAAGAGTACATTGCCTTCGGTGCGGGCCTCAGATCCCGGAAGGCTGTCTGCTCTAGACGCTAAGCATGAGCGCTCTGGAGGTGAGCTGGTGACCCTGAAGCCTGGCTCTGCTGCTCCAGGGTGTCACTTTGCTAATTATTCAGCCTCCTTCGGTTTCATTTCTTTGTTTTTCTTTTTTTCAAGGAACCAATCATAATAATTCCCATTAAGGTTGGCATCAGTTTTAAATGAAAGACTCCATATAGGATCCCGACCCTAAGACCCCCCCCACATACTACAATGTCCAATAAACAGCAGCTATTACATTATTTTGTTTCTGACAAGACAGTGTCCATATTTAAACACCTTTAACCATAAAACCATGACATCATGTAGACGTATTTAGTGCTACAGAAGTGAATTCAACAATTCATACCCGTGAAGACCGTGCCAACTGTAGCTGTCATGACCGAACAAATCATGCTGGCCACGGCTGTGGCTATACGTGGCATCTTCCTCGCCACCAACCCAGAACCCCACGGGTTCAGAAATCTCACTCCTTGAGAGCAGCTGATAACCTCAGGGGATGTATCTTGCTTCGAAGCAATGGGATCTAGATTATGCGTGCATCCTGGCCCAGTTCCCTTAACTTTACATTTTGTACCAAGATGCCCAGATCTTATGTGGAGATGGGCCAAGTCCACCTGCAGAATCTTGAAGGCCCGAGCTCAAAGAGGCTCCTGGGTCAGACCATTAGCATAGCCCAGGTTAGGTCCTCTGTGCTAGGCAGTCCCTCAGTTTGGTTGCGATTACTGAGGTCCGAGCTCCTGAGTCAGACAGCGTGGCTACCCTGAGTCTCTCTGCACCTTTCCATACAGTCCATTTCCCCGGTACCATCCTCATCTGACCTACGCCTGTGACACCTGACAATCTATCCCAGCGTGTGCAGTGGGAAGCGACTCTGGAAACATTAAGCTACTCGTAGAGTGTATTCTCGAGTCCTTCTGTGGGAAATATGCCATGAAGTTAAGGAGAAGAAGTGTGTTTTCTGAGTCCCACCCTAAGCAGTCTATGTTAGAATCTGCTAGAGGACAGGCCATTCTCTTCCCATTTTCCATTTGGGGCAGGGTTGCTGCACACACAGTCTACAGCCAGAATAGTTCACAGATGATGTTGAAATGTCCCGTGGCTCCCAGTGAGGACTGTTACGGATTTTCTCCTGATCGGAGAGGTTCCTTACCAGGAAAGAAAATGACAGCCCAGCCATTCTCTGCTTCTACACATTAGCTGCTGTGAGCCCTGAGCGAGCCAAGAGTTTAGACGTCCAATGGGCAGTTTAGACCCTTGAAGTGTCTCCCTCTGAGACAGGGTCTCATGCAGGCCACGCTGGATCTGGAACCTGCTGTGCAGCCAAGGATGAGCTTGAATTTCTAATCCTCCTGCCTCTACCTCCTAAGGGCAAGTGTGCACCACCATGTAGGGACTACAGGTGTGCACTACCATGCAGGGATTATGGTGTGCACCGCCAAGCTGGAATTTCAGCAGTGCTGGTGACAAAACCCAGGACTTCCTGCATGGTAGACCAGCCCTCTCGAGCTAGATCACCCACCTGCAGTCTCTAGCATTTAGCGATCCTCAAACTCTGCTCTGTGCCAGCTCTGACCACCCAAGTCCAGGTGCTAGAAACCACAGGCATTCCAGATTTTGGAATGTATCCCCCGCAGTCAGTCACACACACAAATGCACCCTAAGGTTTATAATGATGTGGGTGAAGATCACGCTTGCTTCCTCCAGTGGCTTACACACAAGAGGAGGAGGCAAGGGAGTGTGCAGTGTAACTCAGTGGTGGCCTAGCATACAGCTCACAGCCTCCACCCAAGATGTGACCCCCTCCCCTCCCCCAAATGCTGGAAACGGGAATGCTACAGCCCCTAGGCTGTGCCTGTTTATAACTAAAGTTTTACTAGGGCATGCAGGCTCGCTATCTCTTACACACACACACACACCATTTCTGGCTGGTTCTGCAGAGGTGAGCTGGCGAGTGGGATGGACACCTCAAGGTCTACACAGCTTCTCACATTTATGACTTATCCCTTTACAGAAAAAAAGTGCCAGCTCTTGTGCCAAGCAGTAGCTAATGTGAACGGCCTTCCTTCAGTGAGCCTCCGGTTCGCACGGGTAAAGGAGGGAGTCACAGCGGGTACTTAAAAGGTTACACCTGACTCATGGCCCAAGGCCAGTGGTGGACAGCTGTGATGGCCATACTCAGAGTCCCTTCTTCCCTGGTTTAAAAGAGAGGGCACTGCTCTCCTCTTAGCCCACATTCCTTACCCTATGTCTGCCAGCTTATATAACATGTTCACTAGACCTTGCCCCCCCTTGACAAGGGCCAGGCTGGGGTGTGGCTGGGTTGGCAGAGTCCATATGGGGCACGCATGAAGCCCTGGTCCCATCTCAAGCTCAGAATGAACAGGGTGTGGTGATGAACATCTGTAATCCCAGTGCTTGGGAGGTGGGGAGGCAGGAAAACCAGGAGTTCAAAGTCAACCCTGGCAACATAGTGAGGTTCAGGCTAGCCTGGGCTACAAGAGACCCTGACTCAGAACAAAACAAAGACCAAGACAGGAATCTACCCGGTGCTACCCCATCTCCTTTCTTGCTCCTTACCTCTCATCTTTCCCTCACCCTCCTCCACTTAACACCCTCAGGCTCAGGTTTCTGATCATCTTTGTGAGGTCCCTTAGTGACCTCCCCTCCCAGCAGGGCCTGCCACTGCTGAGGACCTCCTTTCTTCCAATTCCTTCCTCTAGCCTGGACTTTGTCCCTGACTTCCGAGACGCCGCGTCGAACCCTCCCCGTGTTTTTCTCCCCACTCTACTTCTTTCCCAGCTAGTCCCTGCCAAGCAGGACCTTAGGAAATGTGGGCCCTCCGGGGCTTTAGCCTGGGTCCTCTTCTAACTGCTCCTCCTGAGGGCTCCCGTTTCCTCCAAGAGTATCTCTTGGGCAAATGCTGGCACACCAGAGTTGCCTGGGAGGGTAAGTCCTCCAGTTTTCTCCCTCGGTTTCTTCTGTTTAGGTGCTAGGCAGATTCACCTGGGCTGTTTGGTAGACCCACGAGTTCAACATGACCACTACAAACTCAACTTCCTGCTTCCCCTTCCCCAGACTGTCCCATTGCCTTTTTAATAAGCCATCCCTGTCACCTACCATTAAGCTCAACCTAGAGACTTAGGTCCTTCCTTAATCCTCACTCAGCATCATGGCCCTGTCCCAAGCACACTCCCTGAACCTCTAGCCTGTGTCTCAAACATGGCCACCTCTCCCCTCACCCCAGCATCACATTTCTAGTGAAGCCAGCGTCCCCTTCTGGCCGAGCGAGAGCACAAACACCATAGTAGGCTCCCGTTGCTCTTGGGGACTCTCAGGCCATTCTCTGTGTGTCTCTCAGGGATGGTCCCCAAACAGCAATATGAGGCCAGGTCCCCTACACTTTAGTGACAGTGCACTGTGCCGAGGCCTGCAGACCTGACTGTCACCTGGCCCCTGTGCAACCCTTCTGTCTTATTCCCAGGCGAGATCCGTAGCTCTCCACATCCCAGACAGAACTGATGCCTCCGAGTTCTTCAGGTGGGCTACGGTTTTCCCACTTCTGCCACTATAGACCAGGCTAGCCCTTCTGGGTCCACCGCTCCCTTCCTGCTTCTGCCCTACTTCATGCACAGCAGCCCCCTTTTGATGTGGCTTCCTCCGTTGTCCCCGGGGACCTGGTTGAGGAGTGAGGGATCTCTTATTCATCATGTCCTCTCCAGGGATGCCTGGAGCATGGTGCAGTCAGTCATAAATGCCAGATGGATGGATGGATGAAGGTGTGAATAAGTGCAGCAGCACCCATCAGCTTAGGAACATGTTTAAGCCTCTCTCTACTGGCAGCAGCTTCCTTTAACTGTCCCCTCCGTGTGCTGCATGTCTATCTGCCTCTACTGACGAGGATGGGAGAGGGAGTCCCGTGTGCGGTTTCTTCTTTTTATGGGCATTCTTTATTTTTGAGACAGGGTCTCATGTAGCCCAGGCTGGCCTCAAACTTGTGAGGTGGCTGAGGATGACTTTGAACTTCTGATCCTCCTGCTGCATCTCCCAGGTGCCGGGATCACAGGTAGGTGTCACCATGCCGGTGTCTGCAGTGTGGAGGATCAAACCCAGGGCCTCGTGTGCGCCAGGTAAGCACTCTGCCCGCTGAGCTGGGGCCGCGTCCCTTTGAAGGGGAAGAGCACCTTCCGCTCCTGCCGCAGTACCGCGCTGGCTAAAGCCACTGTCCAGAGCGGGGAGGTCACCGGGGTTTCCTGCTCTCGTGGCTCCTGTACATTTGAACCCTCCGGCGGGAACCTTCGCTCTGCCTTCTGTGACTTGCTCTCTCCTGGCCCCTCCTGATCTTTGGGTACTCATCCGCTTTGATCTACACCTACCCAGCCTTCAAACATGGATGGCTACCAGATCCTTCTCCAGCCTGCTTCTCAAACTCCACCCCACCCCCAGGTAGATTTTACTTACTCCTACCTGTCACAGCTGCCCCCACGAGGCAAAGGCATGGGACCTTTGGTCTTTACTCCTGGCGTCCCTTCTGACTGGCAGATTTCAGTATCTGGATCTCTCCACATGGACACCTACAGGGCTCAGTGGCACCCTACTCAGTTACTGTGCCCGGCATCCAAGTCTACCCTCTTTCCTCAACCCTCCCAGTCTCCTGTCAATTCCACTCTGAAGCTCAATTCTTCCTGCCACCCCTCCAAAGTGTTCCCCAAATCCTGCCCAGCCCTCGCCATGTCCATGTGCCTGCCTCCCACCTCCCTCTTGTGCTGTGGTGGACCCCAGGGCTCACGGCAATGGCACACTGGACATCTGAGGTCTCTCGTTGTAGAGTAACAGCTCACCTCCTGCCTCAGAGCCTCTGACCCTCACCTGCACCCCCCGTGTGGTACCCCCCGGCTGTGGCAGCTGGTCGGGCTGGCCATTCATTCTCAGACCCTTTGGGGTTTCTGTGTCTTTGCAGGCTGCACCCTCAGGTGGAACTAATGCTTCTGTTGAGTAAACCATTGGCCATTGGGGCTGGGCGCTGTGGGATGACGTCATTCAATAACCTGACAGACCCATTTCCCAACCTACCAACATCCTTGGGATCCGGGGATCCTGGGACACAGTGGAGAACCAGGAGAGACTAGCCTGGGAGTAAGACAGGACGGGTACACGGGCCCCCCTTTCTCCTTCCCTTTCCCTCCTTCTTTCTTCCTCCCTCTCTTCCTCTTTTCTCCTACCTTTTCCCCCCTTCTTCCTTCCCCCTTCATCTCCTTTGCGGCGCTGGGGGCCCTCCTGCAAGTGGTCTACTGACGAACTACATCCCCTGCCTTTGTTTGGAAAGACTAGGTCTCGACAGTAGTCCATGCTGCCACGATCCTCCTGCCTCAGTCTTCTGAATGCTGGGATCACAGCTTTCCTCCTTCTTGACCCTCCAGCACTGAGCCCCAGATGCACACTCTCCTCGTCTGGACCTTTGTCTGTATCGTCGGCCCATGGATTTTCATGGCTTCCTTTTTGTTCTCCAGGTATTTCCAGGCCAGCTTCCCTGTTCCTTCTTGTCCTTCCAAGGCCCTGGGTACCCCAACAACTAAGGACTCAGTGTGCTTGGCTATTCCCACTCAATGATCTGGCTTCCCAGCCTCCCTGACACAGCATGAGACCCTAGCTAGCTAGCTCCACTGTCTCTGGGCCTAGCGCAGCGCTGCCTGCCGAGGCTTGACCAGAGTTTATTTAGCATATGTGTGTGTGTATGTGTGTGTGTGTGTGTGTGTGTGTCTCCCCTCACTTGACCATGAACCCAGAGGCAGCAGGGCCATGCCTGACATTAGTTGGGGTGGTGGTCAGTAAACCTCTGATGAATAAGCATAAACACAACACGCGGTATCCATCCCGTCTCGCCCTCCCTACGTGCGCCCCCCCACCGCCCCTGGCTGGACCGGCACTGCTCCTTTGGCTCCATCTTATAAGACGCATTCCGGCTTGTATCTGAATGGCCTTGGCTTTACTCAGCGTCGTCATTTTCCTCCGTTCCGCGGGCAGGAAAAGAAGCCACCAATATATCCTAAACCAACATATCCCAGAAGGTGCTTGGGAATGAAAGCTGGATCTTGCCTTTTCTTGAGATTCCCAAAAGCTCTCGGAGCCGTGGCAACGAACCTACCCACTTACCGCCTGAGAGGCCATCATCTCATTTATGCTCTGTTCATACTGTTCTGCCAAAATGGCCAGTTTTCTCGTCTGCTCGTCTTTCAGTGTCTTTAAGATTGTTTTGTGCTCATTCTTTGGAGTGACTTCCAACTGGTGATTTTTGAGTGCTTTGTACTGTTTGGTCTGTACTTTGCAAGTGTCCTGAAACTGTTTTTTAATTTGCATTTCCATGGCCTGGCAGGGAAAAAAAGCAACAGAGAGAAAAAGAGGGTCAGTCCACACGGAAGTCCCTGGGTTGTATGACACAGAACAAGCACAGGACTCCCACAGGACAGCCAGCAATCCAGAAAAAGACCGGGACAATGTATGCCAGAGGTCACACTACGCATGCTCCGTTTTGTTTTTTGGTTTTTTTTTTTGGTTTTGTTTGTTTGGTTTTTCGAGACAGGGTTTCTCTGTGTAGCTTTGGAGCCTGTCCTGGAACTCACTCTGTAGACCAGGCTGGCCTCGAACTCACAGAGATCCGCCTGCCTCTGCCTCCCGAGTGCTGGGATTAAAGGCATGTGCCACCGCTGCCCAGCCTCGCTGAATTTTCTTTCCTCCGGGCGAGTGTGTCCATCCATGTATGCACTATTCCCTTTTATTTCCAAGCATAGAAAGGGGTGATACTATACAGTCGGCTTCCATGGCCCTCACTCCAAATGTCTCCCTGAGACACTGATAAAAACAGAGCACTGGAGCCGGGCGGTGGTGGCGCACGCCTTTACTCCCAGCACTTGGGAGGCAGAGCCAGGCGGATCTCTGTGAGTTCGAGGCCAGCCTGGACTACCAAGTGAGTTCCAGGAAAGACACAAAGCTACACAGAGAAACTCTGTCTCGAAAAACCAAAAAAAAAAAAAAAAAAAAAAAAAAAAAAAAAAAAAAAAAAAACCAGAAAACAAAAAACAAAAACAGAGCACCCGAACAGCACTTCACAGCCTAACCCATTCCTACTCGACTTCAGGAGAAACTGAAAGAGAAAAGTGGCTTTGGATCTTTGATTCCATTAAGAGTATGATTTCACTCTGGAAAGTGGGAAGAGGAGTATATGGCAGGCACAGGCCACTCTGTGGTCACATGTCACTTGAACACTCAGGGCTTCTGCTGGCAGGGGTCAGGGATGTGCCAAGGGTTTGCCTGCAAGATGTGCCGGTGTGACTAAGGGCGGCCTGCGTCTGTGCCAGCACTGACAACCGGCCTCTCTTCGTGACACATGCCGGTGGCCGAGGAGGACGTGGAACTTGGCCAGCTAGAGCCACGCCCGGATAGGCTGGAGGCTGCAAGGGCCACCCCCACTGCAGCCTGGAGAGCCAGGCCCGATTCCCAGGCCTACGGCAGATGTCGCTAGTCAGCTACACCGGCGCCTACTAACTCGGGCGGTGGCTTTGGAGTAGCCTCTGTTTGTGAATAGCAACCTTGAGGGTGGTGGTTCTCACTGACTGGGGCTAGGACCATGGACAGTTCCCTAGCCATTTTTTTTTTTTTTTTTGCTGGGAGCACTTGTGTATATGTAGATGGGGGTCAGAGGACAACCGTGGGTAGGTACCACAGATACTGTCCATTTTTCTTTTTCTTTCTTTCTTTTTTTTTGAGACAGTATCTGGCAAAAGCCTGGGGGCTGTAAAACAGGCTAGGTGGGTGGGCAGCCAGTACCAGGGAGCTGCCCAGAAGAGCTGGGCTTACAGACAGCATTTTTTGTTTGTTTTTTTCCTTTTTATTTGGTGGCACAGGGTCTCACTGTGTAGCTCTGGCTGGCCTGGAGCTCACTACGTAGACCAGGCTGGCCCTAAGGAAGCCTGTCTACCTCTCTGTGTGCACCACTACTATATGTGCTCAGCCCAACTTTTGGTTTTTTTAAAGATTCATTTATTTATTACGTATACCATGTTCTGTTTGCATGTATCCCTGCATGCCAGAAGAGGGCGCCAGATCTCATTACAGATGGTTGTGAGCCACCATGTGGGTACTGGGAATTGAACTCAGGACCTCTGGAAGAACAGCCAGTGCTCTCAACCTCTGAGGCATCTCTCCAGCCCCAACTTTTTTTTTTTAACATAGGTTCTAGGGCAGTGGTCCTCAGCCTTCCTAATGCTGCGACTCCTTAATGCAGTTCCTCATGTTGTGGTGATCCCCAACCATAAAATGATTGTTGTTGCTACTTCATAACTGTAATTTTGCTACTTTTATGAATTGTAATGTAAATATCCATGTTTCCTGACGGTCTTAGGTGACCCCCTGTGAAAGGGACATTTGACTTTCATAGGGGTCATGACCCACAGGTTGAGAACCACTGCTCTAGGGGATAGCCCTCAGGTCTTTGTACTTACAAACACTTCACTGACTGAAACGTCTTCCGAGCTGTCCTTGCTCACTTTCAATTTTTTAGCTTTATTTTATATGTATGAGTGTTTGGTCGGAATGTGTCTGTGCACCGCCTGGGTGCCTGGTACCCCTGGAGGCCAGAGGAGGGCATCAGATGCCCTGGAACTGGAGTTAGAGATGGTTGTGAGCTGCTGTGTGGG
This sequence comes from Peromyscus californicus insignis, assembly GCF_007827085.1. Taxonomy (NCBI): domain Eukaryota; kingdom Metazoa; phylum Chordata; class Mammalia; order Rodentia; family Cricetidae; genus Peromyscus; species Peromyscus californicus. The sequence continues at coordinate 7,587,667 of NW_026294540.1, read as the reverse complement.
TGCTGGGGATCAACAATCTGGAAGAGCAGCCAGCACTCTTAACCGCCGAGCCATCTCTCCAGCCCCTCTTCATTGCCTTTCCAAGACGGTGGGGAACCAGTGACTCAGGTAGGCGAAGGATTGAACTACAGGGAGGGCCAAGGTCCCTGCAGCTTAGAGGGATTCTAAAGCCGCTTCCCAGCCTGCAGAACGAGCCCTGGACACCACACCTGGAGAGCCCGATTCTGTAGGGAGGAACACAGACAGGGCGCTGCGGCCCCGCCCCCTGCGGCCCCGCCCCCCTGCGTGAGGATGCGCGCCAGGTCCTCTTACCTTTAAGTTTTTCGGCTGTTGCCGAAGCTCCATGACGTGCTTCCGGTGCAGCTCCCGCTCCCGCCTCTTATTGTACTCCAGCTGGTTCTCCAGCTCCGTCTGGTGCTGTAACCGGATCAGGTCCATGCGGAGCTTCTGCAGGGTGTGCAGCTGCCTGTACTCTAACTCTCGGGTGGACTCGTCGTGACGGATCAGCATGGCGTGCTCCATCTCCTTCTGGGTCCTCTTTTTATTTAGTTCCTGCACCCAGGAGCAAGAGATGAAGGGAGAGAGATGAGCGGAGCGGAAAAGGGAGGGACACACGGGCGAGGTGAGGGATGGCTCCTAATTAGTCCATTAGTGTTTGCAGCATGACTTAATGAGATCAGAGGGGCGGCCCCTGGAGCTTTGCATTCTGGGATGAGGCCACCACTCACAAGATGGAAACTTCCCAGCACTATCTGGGAAATGGGGTTAATCCCCCATGGTCTTTCCTGTCTCACAGAGCGGCTGTGGGGCTTCGATTGTGTGAGGGGCTCCCGTGCTGGCCACCCATTAAAATCATATAAGGAAACACACGCCCAAATTCTGACAGTTGTCTGGGACTCCTCCGCGCCCCATTTCAATATTAAAGCCTTCTCCAGGTGACTCTTGTTATGTGACCAGGGTCAAGATCTCCAGGTGACTCTGATATGGGGCCAGTGCTGAGAACTCAGTTGGGAATGCCCGCATTGCCCTCGGCTTTCGGGGAAATACCCTGTTTTTGTACATAACAGAAGTAGGCCAATTATCTATTTTTTAAAAGCAGAGCTTAGGGCATGCTGGGAGAAATCTGAGCACAGCACTTCCCTTTCATCTTTCCCACGGCAGACGGATCGTGTCTAGATCTAACACTTGGTATTTTCAGTTCTACGTCTTCCTTCCTTCCTTCTCCCTCTCTCCCGGCCTCTTCCTATGGCACTGGAGATGGAAGCCAGAGCCTTGTATATGCTAGGCAAGCGCTTTTCCACCGAGCCACACCCCCAGACCGCTCCTTAGTTCTACTCCTGCCCATCTGATGCTTTTCTCCTCCTTTCCTCCCTTGGAGAGTGGGGAAGGATCTACCAGAAAAAAAAGAAAAGATCAAGTAAAAGATTTCCCCCACTAACCTGAGACTGTTTTCATCTCTCACTCCAAACTGGGGATTTGAACCTCAGGCCCTGGGCTTTGCATCCAGAGCGTTGCACATGCTGGGCAAGTGCTCTACCACTAAGCTGTGTCCTCAATCCACTAGTCGCAAAGATCTAAACCACAAGCCCCGGATTCAGGCCAGCATTCACTAAGCGGTGGCTGCTGCCCTCGACTTGGGGATACTCTGATGGTGAAGGAGGTGCTGGTCTCACAGCCGAATGGATCCAAGTTGGGCCCAAGGCATAATAACCAGTATACTTTCTCTCTTAGGAATTTGGAGCTGTTACTCGGGGCGGCCAGTTGTCTCTGTAGTGGCTGGGGTGACGGTACACGCAGGGACTATGGGATGGTCACCTGCTGCTAGGAGGGATGAGGTTTAGATAAAGCTAGACTTCAGAAGAAAGGGAAGAGGGAGAAGGGAAGGAGAGGGAAGAAGGAAGGGGGGGAAGGGAGACAGGGAGAGGGAGAGAGAAATGGATGCAGTGAGTACTTTGTACCCACGTCTTGGCTGCATTTCAGCCCATCTCTATGTCCGTCTGCCTCTGCCTCCCAAGTGCTGAGATTAAAGGCGTGCGCCACCACTGCCCAGCTCAGAGAGTCGTAACCAGCTCAGGGAACCAGGATCTGTACACATTGAAAAGGGAAAAGAGCAGGGCCCGGAAGAGGATACTCCAGAGAGGGTGTGTGTTAGGAAGTTTGGTGGAAGTAAGCTTGGAGCTGGGCTTGGCAGGGGAACACCTGGGTGCCCCGCCTCTCTCGGCATCTGTGAGGGGAGGAGATGGGAGGCATGCCTGTTTACAGGGATGTCAGAAATGGATGTGTATGGGTGCTTGCAAGTATCCTGCATACACCGGCTCTCCACCCACAGCATCTAGCACTAGAGCACTGCCATAGAACATTCATTTATTCACTCAGCAAGCATCATTACATTCTTGCTGTGTGCCGATGCAGACACAGACACAAGGGATGGAGCTGGACCAAGGGCATCCCTGGGGCTCGGCTTTTAGTAGCTACAGTAACAGGAGTAGCTACGGTGTAAACATGGTTTAAATGTTTCAATTCACGAAAGCGAATCCTTCCAGCTTCCATGCTTTTCTTTCTAGTGTTTTATTTTTGCCTCTTTACAGAGACTACCAAATTCTTCTTTTAAAAAGAATGATTTTTACGTCTATGAGTGCTTTGCCTGCATTATAAGTGAATGCACCACACGAGTGCTGGAAGAGGCCGGAAGAGGGCATCAGATCCCCTGAAAAGGGAGTGACAGATGGTTGGGAGCCACCATGTGGGTGCTTGGAACTGAACCCAGGTTCTCTGGTAGAATAGCCCATGCATTTAACCACTGAGAGAACTCTCCAGCTCCAACTAAATGTCTTCTTTCAAAGACTAGTGAGTGGCCTCTGGGTGGTAACATAGGAAACTGGCCCTTCCCAGATCAGGTAATCAGGTAAACCCAGGGAGTGCCAAAGAAAGTGCCATAAGTGAATGAAGATCCCTGTCCCACAGTCACTTGAGCCACAGTGCTGAGCTTTCTAGCTCCACACTAGGTCCTGAAACCCAAATTGAGCTCAAGCTGCCCAGAGACTAAAAGTAAACAACACCAAGCAAGTACTGTAAATAGACATCGTGGGCTTCTCTTCTTGAATGGACTGGCTCTGGGTGCTGGGGGACACCTGCACGGGATGCTCTGGGTACTGGGGGACACCTGCACAGGATGCTCTGGGTACTGGGGGACACCTGCACAGGATGCTCTGGGTACTGGGGGACACCCGCACGGGATGCTCTAGGTACTGGGGGACACCTGCACAGGATGCTCTGGGTACTGGGGGACACCTGCACGGGATGCTCTGGGTGCTGGGGGACACCTGCACGGGATGCTCTGGGTACTGGGGGACACCTGCACAGGATGCTCTGGGTACTGGGGGACACCTGCAAAGGATGCTCTGGGTACTGGGGGACACCCGCACGGGATGCAGTGGGTGCTGAGAGCACCTACGTTGGATGCTCAGGACTTGGACACCTGCATGGGCTGCACTGAGCTATGCAGTGGCTGCTGACCAATACTAACGTTCAGGAGTCATCCAAGCAATGCTCAGGTGAGAGTTAGCTTTGGTCCTGCTGGTGACTCAAGGTCTGTGGCTCTGGCAAGCTTCCTATGCAGGGAAACCCCTTAACACACACTTTAGTTTCTTTAGGCATAAATTCAGGGCCTTCCCACCCAGCACAAATAATGCTTGAGAAGATGATATGACAGATCCTAAGAAAACGCTTCAGAATGTAACCATGCCTCACTGTTTTTCTGTACTTAGAAATGAATAACTGGCATAGAGTATCTTAGACTTGGTTTTGCAAATTATTTAGAGAATGTAAGTATGGTAACAAACATGGTTTTGGGGTGCAATTTCTAGGCTGGTCCTTTATCATAAATCCTATATGAGTTTTGAGGTGTAAGATGGTCAGCTGCCTGTAATAGTTCCAGCCATGGGGAGCCCTTTCCTATCTTATTTCATATCTGTCTTATCCTGAGTCCAATGCCATGCCTACATGACAACATGCAATGTACTTTCAATTTTTTTTCTTTTATGTGGGAGTATTGCTATGGTGCCCAGGCTGGTTCCCAACTCCTGCACCCAAGTAATCCTTCTGCCTCAGACTCAGCCTTCCAGACAGTGGCGACTTCAGGTATGCAACACTGTACCCACTTCTCAATTTAAAAATTATTTTTTTCATACAGTTCACCCAGGTTCTAACCGTGCCACCCACACCTGGCTTAGAATTCAAACTTCACAATGGTGCTGCTGTTGGACTGTATATTTAGCGATTTCTTAGTTCTGGTATTTGGAGTTTTCACCTTACAGAGATTTTTATTTATTTGTTTGTTTATTTATTTATTTTTGGACAGTATAGATGGCCTGGAACTCTATGTAGACCAGGCTGGTCTTGAACTCACAGAGATCCGCCTGCTTCTGCCTCCTGAATGCTGGAATTAAAAGCATGCCCCACCACCCTGAGGGCTCCTTATGAAGACTTTCATGTGTAACCGTGAGGCACTGGGGAGCTGAAGGTCTAAGATCACATACAACTTCTGTGCAGTTGAATAGAGGCTAATACAATTCTGGTTTTCAGGTTTGCAACATTTTCTGTAAAAAGATATCCCAGTGAAGTGTATCTTCCTGTGTTAGAATGCTCTAGACACTGATGACACATTATATGTTAGAGCCATGCATGTCTTTGGCTTGTATAAAATAAAAAAATGAGCTGAACCATAGTTGATGGCATTGGGACCCTGCCTGCCAAGCACTCAAGGTCCACATGCCCTGGGGGAGTGGGGCAGAGGCTCCCTTTGCCAGGAAGGGGTTCTCCACTAAGCAAAATCTCCAGTCCTTCTCAAGTGGTATTTTGAGACAGGGTCTTGATAAGCTTCCCAGGCTGGCCTCCTAACTCATGATTCTCCTGCCTCAGTCTTCCAAGTGCTGGGATTATGGGTGTGTGCCACCCACACCTGGCTTAGAATTCAAACTTCACAATGGTGCTGCTGTTGGACTGTATATTTAGCGATTTCTTAGTTCTGGTATTTGGAGTCTGGTTCTTGGACAGGGTTAGGAAGACTCAGACAGACATTGGTGTTCCTTTATACCTGCTTTGTGAGCTAAAAGAAGTCCTGACAGTCAGCTCAGAAAGGGACGAATGAAGTTATGTTCGCTGGTAGAACTACAGACTCCTAAGAGGGTGACTAGGTAGCATCTGTCTGTTTTTAAATTTTTATTACTCTATGAGTGTACATGTGTGGGTGCATGTGGTTTTTAGGGATCAAGCTCAGCAAGTGCCTTGTACTGGGTGGTTTTGTGTGTCAACTTGACACAAGCTAGAGTCATCAGAGGAAGGAGCCCGAGCTGAGGAAATGCCTCCTTGAGTTCCAACTGTAAGGCATTTTCTCATTTAGTGATCAACGGGAGAGGGTTCAGCCCATGGTAGGTGGTGCCAGCCCTGGGCTGCTGGTCCTGGGTTCTATAAGAAAGCAGGCTAAGCAGGCCATGAGGAACAAGCCAGTAAGCAGCACCCCTCCATGGCTTCTGCATCAGCTCTGGCCTCCAGGATCCTGCCCTGTTTGAGTTCCTGTCCTGACTTTCTTCAGTGATGAACAGTAATGCTGAAGTGTAAGCAAAATAAACCCTTTCCTTCCCAACTTATGTATGCACTGAAATGCTTAGTGACTGATTTTTTTTTTTTTTTCTGCAGTGCTGGGGATGGAACCTGCAGTGGTATTTGCTCCCAAGGTCATGGGCGGAGCAAATACCACTACAGGAACCCATGGCCTCGTGCATGATAGGTGAGCTGTCTACCACTGAGCCACACCTTGAGACACTAAAAACACTTGCATACAGAGATGTTCTTGGTGGTGGTGGTGGTGGTGGTGGTGGTGGCATTCCCATTTCCACAGATGCCCTGAGAGGAGCAGCATTAGCTACAGCTCTGTGACTATGGGTGAATCCTGTGATGCTCTGGAGAGCAGGGCAGTTGCTCTGCATGCTCCATGGTAAATGGAGAAAGGTGAAGTCGTGTGGTGGACATCTGATATTTCTGCACTCTCCCTGCCCTAGCCTTCCTCTTCTGCTTTGAGAAAGGACTCCATCCTTGCTAGAGTCAGAGTGTTACACTGAGGACAGACATATTACCCACTCAAGTTCTCTCCCTCCTAGGAACTAGATGCGGTACAGAAATGATACAGTAACAGGACTGAAGAGATACAGCCCAGTGACAGTGCCCAGAGGGGCAGAGCTCTTGCCTTTTGCATCACGGAAGGTGCTTTCCCAGCACATCTCCTCATCATTCCTGGCTCTTTCCCTCAGCTCTGTTACCTATCCCTTACCCTTCCAGGTAATTCTGGGATTGGAAAGATAGCTCAGTGCTTAAGAGAGCTTGCTGCTCTTGCCAAGGACCTGGGTTGGGTTCCCAACACCCACATGGTGGATCACAATTGCCTATAATTCCAGTTCTAGAGGGACCTACCACCCTCTTCTGGCCTCTTTCACATGCAGGCAAAACATCCATACACATAAAATAAAAATAAATTCTTGGCCGGGCGGTGGTGGCGCACGCCTTTAATCCCAGCACTCGGGAGGCAGAGCCAGGCGGATCTCTGTGAGTTCGAGGCCAGCCTGGACTACCAAGTGAGTTCCAGGAAAGGCGCAAAGCTACACAGAGAAACCCTGTCTCGAAAAACCAAAAAAAAAAAAAAATAAATAAAATAAAAAAAAATAAATTCTTGAAAAATGTCATTACCATGCCTAAGCCAGCCAGAGTTTGTGTCTATTGCTTGCAGATAATGCCACAGAGCTAACGTCATACATAAGATAGGGGGAGGTGGGGGTGGGGGAATCTAGAATAATATATACTAAATGAATGGGAGTAGAAACTGGATGATAAGAAATTATGAAGAAAGTCTGATATTGACCAAAAGGCACCAAATTTTCATTATGCAAGATGAATAATTTCTGGATATCTAAAGGACAGCATGATGACAATAGCTTGCCACGTGTATATTTGGAAGGATGGGACAGAAATTTCCTCACTCAAGCAGGAATATACACTTTCACATAATGTATGCATATACACATACATACCTGCACATAATGTATGCATATACACATATATATTTGTACATAATGCATGCATATACACGTGATACATGATGCCTACACACATAATGAATGCACATAATATACAAAGACATATACATACACACATCATGCATGCACACATTGCGTACAATGCACACACATACAAGCAGAAACTGTGGGGCTGATGGATGTGACAATGAATTCAAATACGATAATTTCACAATGAACACTATGTCAAAGCACTGAGTATATATACCTTAAGTGGAGACAACTTCTATCCCATAATTAAAAATAACATTTTATATTACACTTTATGTTTTTCTATTCTTCAGTGTTCCTGCTGCTTTTTTAAGTAGAAAAGCACTGATCATTTTCATGAAAGCAGGTAAGATTAAAAAAGGAAAATCTGAAACCTTAAGAAAAATACTCCCGGGCTGGAGAGATGGCTCAGAGGTTAAGAGCACTGACTGCTCTTCCAGAGGTCCTGAGTTCAATTCCCAGCAACCACATGGTGGCTCACAACCATCTGTAATGAGATCTGGTGCCCTCTTCTGGCCTGCAGACAGACATACATGCAGACAGAACATTGTATACTAAATAAATAAATCTTTAAAAAAAAAAAAAAAGAAAAATACTCCCACAGGGCTATCCTTTGCTTAGCTCTGTGTGTGTGTGTGTGTGTGTGTGTCCACATGTACTACCTGTGTGCAGTACCTGTGGAAGCCAGAAGAGGGCACTGGATTCCATGGAACTGGAGTTACAGGTGGTTGTAAACAGCCATATGAGTGCTGGGAACTGATCCCAGGTCCATTGCAAGAACAATGAATGCTCTTATCCTCTGAGCCATCTCTTCATGAATACAGCTTTTTTTTTTTTTAAATCATGTTGGGGAGTAGTTACTTTCTATAATTTTTATTGGTGATAACTGACCTCTTGACCTCAAAGTTTCCCTAAATATCTGCTATTGGAGTAACAGTAATTATCAGATGAAAAAAACCCAAATATTTTATTTCTAACTAGCTGTAGGGCTTTTTATTTTTATTTTATTTTATTTTAATTTTTTTATTTTTTTTGGAGACAGGGTTTCTCTGTGTAGTTTTGGTGCCTGTCCTGGATCTCACTCTGTAGACCAGGCTGGCCTCGAACTCACAGAGATCCACCTGCCTCTGCCTCCCGAGTGCTGGGATTAAAGGTGGCCACCACCATCGCCCAGTGTTTTGTGCTGGAGGTGGAATTCAGGGTTCTGTCACGCTAAGCAAACACTCTGCCAGCTGAGCATCCCAAGCCCCGTTCACACTGTCTGAAAGCACAACTCAGACCGAGCTGCCTTTTAGAGCCTCCCACCACCGTGGTGTGGCCCCCACCTGAGTTCCCACCCCTGACCCTTTGGTGTCTAGTCTCTCCTCTCTAAAGAGCTTTTCTCAAGTATTTCCTGTTGTTATCGCTTCTGTAACAAATCTGTCTAGTTTTCCTCTCCTTTGTTTATTCAGATCCCTGACACATCAATTCAACAGCTCACTGTGCGCCTCTGTCTACGACTGTGATCCAGCAGAGCGCCCCACGCTACCACAGTGTCTAGACACCTCTTCTCACCCTAGAACCATTTTCATCCCCTTGGGGTAAGTTTGAACTTCACTAGGGCCCGTCATCCTCATCAACCCATGTATCATCCCAAATGATATTCATCTCTCTCTGGTCTATAGTTTATCAAATCACTGCCCTGATTGGAAATGTCCACCAGTTTCTCCTTCCCAGACATCGAAACACAAACACAGTGCCTGGCTGGTCTAGAGTGGTTGGTGGTCAGCAAATTCCAGTTGGCTTTGATCTTTCTTCCGGTTTGAACCCTGCCGAGAGCATGCCTATGATCCCAGCGCTCAGGAGGCTGAGGCAGGAGGATGGACAGTTCAGGTCAGCTGGCCCACAGAAGGAGACCTTGTCTCAGAAAACAAAACTCTGAAACATTTGCCCCAATTGCTCTTCTGTTAATGGTGCCTGAAGCAGTTGCTGCCCTCCTGCATGTGAACACCGGAATTTCACGAACCATCAGTATTTTTACCAATGGCTCATGGCATGTCTTCTCAGATTATTAATGCTTTCCTGACAGACATGCCTTCTAAATCCTCAGTCTCAGTGAGGGCCATCATGCCCCTCTAATCTCCCAAACTGGAAGACTGGCAGTTATTACTATAATAATTATTATTGCTATTATTGTTATTGTTATGATTTTGTGTGTGTGTGTGTGTGTGTGTGTGTGCATTTATATGTGTGTGCATGTGTGGGGAGGCCAGAAGTTGACGTTGCGTGTCTTCCTCAATCCCTATCCACTTTATATTTTTCAGACAGGGTTTCTCATTGAACCTGCAGCTCCCTGATTGGCCTGGACTGGAGGGACAGCAAGCCCCAAGTGTCCTCCTGTCTCTGCCTCCCCAGTGCCAGGATTACAGATGCACACTGTAGCACCTGGAGTTTTGCTTTGGTGCTGAGAACCCAGGTCCTCACGCTTGTGTGGCAAGCTCTTTACAGACTGAGCCACCTCCCTAGCTCCATCATCATTACTTTTGAGATGTGGGCTTCCTTTGTAGCTCAGGCTAGCCTCAAACTTGTCAGCCTGCCTCAGTCTCTAGGCAGAAACCACTCTGGACTCCTCTGTTTGAAATCCCCATGGGAAACTGGTAAGACTCAGCAGCATCTGACTTGAGGCATGCCGCTCTGATATAAACCCCTCCCCCCCCTTTCTGTGCCACCGCTTCCTCTGGGCTGGAACTCATAGAGGAAGAGCACCTGTTTCCTCCCTGCTCTTGGCTTCTCACCAGCCTAGCCTGGGTCTCACACTGATGCTCTGGGTCTTCAAAGCAAAGCTAGTGCTTGCCAGGTCACTCCCCTGCCTAAACACCTCTGATGGCTCACACTGCCTTCAGGGTACAGTCTGCAGGCTCCAGCCAGCTCCCCTTGTCCCCAGGCTACATTCCACATGCCCCGGATCTCTGGCTGCCCTTGATTTCTCCTCCAAACCCCATCTCAGCCCGTCACTGCCACTCAGGCAGGAGATTGACGTTCAGTCAGTTCTGTCTGTTTCCCTCCCCAGACTTCGGCAGCCAGGTGCTGCTTGGTAGCCCTGGTGTCTGTCACAGAGCCTGGCACAAAGGAGGCGCTCTGTGGGCACTGGATGACAGTGAATGTGATGATGTGCAGAGCATCGCCCTGTCATTTAAGTGTTTCTTGTAGAATCACAAAACCCAGGGCTCTGACAAGCAGGCTGGAAGCGGAAGATCCCACCCCCTCCTCATGCCCCGCTTCATGTGATAGGATGCACGTGCACCTTCGTTGTAACACAGCTTTTCACCCATTTCAGGCTGGTCCTTATGCTCAAAATGGCTTTATCTTATCGGAGGTGACATCACCCCCTGACACATTTTGCGTAGGACCCCTGCCTTGTGCGAACGGCTAAAGGCTAAGGACATAGGAACGGAATGGAGGAGACGGACCCCCCACTGCCCCTCAGACGGCTTCAGTGTGACAAATACCTCCCGAATGTTCTGCTGTTCCACCTCATGGCGCTTGATCATTATTTTCCGCTTGAAGAAGCGACAGTTTCTGTCATAGTACAGTCTCTGTTGAGTGAGCAGGTGGGCTTCCTCCTCAGCCTGCGTGTGCTGCAGGTTCTCTTTATGCTTCGATATCCGCTCCTGCTTCTCCTTCTTGGGTGTGCTATGGTCCTCGTTCATTTCCTTAAAACGACAACACAAACGGGCTGGAGAGCTGGCTCAGCGGTGAAGAGCACTGGCTGCTCTCCCAGAGGTCCTGAGTTCAAGTCCCAGCAACCACATGGTGGCTCACAACCATTTATAATGAGATCTGGTGCCCTCTTCTGGCCTGCAAGGATACTTGCAGGCAGAACACTGTATACATAATAAATAAATAAACCTTTTAAAAAAAAAAACCACAAACATATTCAGGCCCATCAAACGGGATGGCACTGAGGACAGGTCAGATCATGGAGATGGTGAGTGTGGATCTCAACACAGGAAGGATCTCCCCCACCACTTGCCTTCTCCCCAATTACTTGAGTGTTAAGTGAGGGGGTACTTGAGTTTGCCTCCACCTGTCTTCTCACGCTCAGAGATCATGTGTTCAGTCATCAGCCAATGACTCTAAGCCCTGACCGCAGCGTTAGTAGGTGTCAGGTGAGCAAGGGGTCCCAGCACCTCGACACTCAAAGGCTGGACAACCCAGAGTCCAAACCGGATTTCAGAGCCGTGGAAAGGAATGAAATGACTGTCCAAAACCTGCCTTCAGGGAAGGGCCGGCGTCCTCCAAGAGGATTTGGTGGAAAGCATTTGACCTCAGTAACAACTATGTGGACATCGGAAGGAATGGATGGGAGGTAAGTAGGGGACAGAGGCTGACAGAGGGAACAGCCTGGGAAAAACTCTTGCATGGGGTGGAACTAATTGGGTCAAGAAGTGACGGGAGGCAATGGCCTGTGGGGTCTCACAGGCCACGAGGCCAGTCGGCCCAGGGACGTGTAGACCAAGTTCAGATTGGTGTTTTACTCAGTTCTAGGGACTGACCCCAGGGACTCAGACATGCTGGGCAAGCACTCTACCCGTGAGCTACATCCCAAGCCCAGCAAGGACCTTGGGGCTGGGAAAAATGGCTATTCTGTAAGCGGGAGTTGCCGTCATGAGGAAGTGGATGCTGGCCGCCGTGTGGAGAGGCAGGACCAGGACCAGGACCAGCTGTGCAGGCAGCTGGGAGTCTCCCGGGAAGGTCAAGTTGGGGGACACAGAGTGGCTTGGAACAGGGAGGAGGTAGAAGGCTTAAAGAGAAGTCAATGGCTTTCAGAGTTAGGAAGGGACTCTGCAGATGTGGCTAATTGAAGTTCCAGGAGAAAAAGAATTGTGCTTCATTTGGGATCAGAGTGAGAAAACCACGCATAGGAAATCTCTACTCTGGCTTCCCAGAATACATGGGCAATGTGAAGAGGGCTGCCTAACGGAAGATCTGGGATGCTAGACTGTGGAGAGGGCAAGAGGACACTTCTGGAGAGCATACAGAGTACTGACCTTCGTTCATACCAACGAGCTTGACCTATGTTCGGTTAACCCTCACACATCTGAAACCACTTGCTTTTCTTAATGATTGTCAAAACCCACCATTATTTAGGTTAGTTTTGCCCTCCACCGATAAGTCCTTGTAAATCAGAGAACCTGCGACAGACAGGCTGAATGATGTCTCTTTATGCCATGATGTCACCATAGGTTCAGCGTGAGCCCCAAGTTGGCATGTCTGAGCTCAAATGTGACCATAAAGAATCACTCTAAAATCAAGACTGGATTATTAATGTCCTTCCCATACCGCTCTGGTTGGTCCACACGTGAAATTCTAGAGGTATCTGAACACACGCCATGAGCATGCTCTACTCCTAAGTGGCCGAGGCCACCTCAAGTTAACTTTGGACCTGCTTCTCTCCAGGAAAAGGCCCAAATCTTTTACATTATCTAAGTCTGGTGACCCAAAGCTAACCTGAGGACTGGGTGGGGAGTGGGACAGGACTCCGGAATAGATGTTTGGTGGGGAATCTCAGCAGACCCCCAATATCCTGGTGTTGCAAATGCCCAAGATGGCAGTCATACTTCTAGAGGATGGCCTCGAGAGCAGGAACAAATACGTAGAGTTTATAAAGGAGAAAGAATTTGGAGTTGAGGGAAATAGCAAAATTTCCTATTGAAAAAAAAAAAATCGAAGCAACCTCCAAGATCCAGCAACATCTTGCCAATCACAAAAGAAAAATACCAACGAAAAGCTGAAGAAAATGCGGACCCTTTTCTTCCCTGGGCTGTTTCTATTGACTCTCTAGTTTCCAGAACTCAGAGAGTCAGAGACCCCCGGCATTCAGACAGTGTGGATCAGCTGCAGCAACGTCTTACCTGGGCAGAGCCTGAGATCCTCTGGATACCCCCCCACCCCCTCCCAGATCCCTCACTAGGCCCTGTGCCCTTTACCCGCCAATCAGATGGTGGGCTCTAGCATAAGACTTCACTAGGGCAGTGCCCCAGGCTGTGCTTTATTCAACCTCGGGGGACGCTCTTAAACCAAACGTTCTGGAATCATCTATTCACGTGGCAAACAGACTCATGTATCATACACAGTCTTGGGCAACACCAGACATGCTCTCTGCTTTATGGTGTTTAGCAGCTAGGTACGGACTTTGAATAATTAGTGAAAAACTCTAGTTTTGTGAAACGGGAGAAGTGTATCTTAGCCGAGGCTAAGGTTAGGAAAGTCCTCTCTGGGGAAATAATATTTGAGTTAAGATTTCAATAATCGATCCTAACTCTTACAAGGAGGAGGAATGAATTGGGCAGAACTGCAGATGGGGTCAAGAAACACCATGTGTAAAGGCCTCGGGAGGGAGAACTTGTTACATCTGAGGAACTGAAGGGTATCCTGGGGATACAGCAGCCTTGAGGAGGCTGGGGTGGGGAAGGGAGGTGAGGGGAGACTGGTGTTTAACCACGTGGGGCCTTCAGAACTTCCACCTTCTCTGAGAACAATGGGAAGATGGTGGATTTTCCAAGGACAAGATGGGTTTCAAATGGCTTAAATCTACTTCTTTGGCTGCTGTGTGGAGAAAGGTTTGGCGCATGGTCACACCTTAGATCCATGATTCCTGAAATGCAGCCCCCTCGCTCAGCGACATTGGTGTCCCATGGGATTTTTCGGAAAGGTGAGTTTTCAAACTCTACCCCAGGCCTAGCGAAGACGGGAGGATGGAGGGGTGTGCTGATCTCGGCTTTACTAAGCCTTCCAAGGACTCTAATGAGAAGTCAGGGCTGCTGAATTCTAATGCCGATCCCAGGGCAAGATGGGCCATTTCAAGCTCTTAGCCAGTTCAAAGTGCAGGTGACCTCGGGTGCAGGCATCCTTACCTCTTTTATTTTTTCCTTACAAATCTTGTACTGCTTCTTCTGACTTTCTAAGAAAGTTGTCAAGTCCTTCTTCTGCTGGGCCAGAATCTGCTGCTGGAACTTCTTCTCATCTGCTGCGGCTACCTTTGCCTGAGAGGACAACAGAGGTGGCCGAGGTCAGCCTGAGCTCCCCAGACTTAGCTGTCCATGAGTGCCAGACAATATCACCCCTGGACGGAGAATGAAAGACTATCTATCTAAAGATATGCCTTCCAAGCCAGGTAGGTTGTGGTGGTGGTGATGGTGCACGCTTTTTTTTTTTTTTTTTTTTTTGGTTTTCCGAGACAGGGTTTCTCTGTAGCTTTGTAGCCTGTCCTGGACTAGCTTTGTAGCCCAGGCTGGCCTCGAACTCACAGAGATCCGCCTGGCTCTGCCTCCCGAGTGCTGGGATTACAGGCGTGTGCCACCACCGCCCGGCTATGGTGCACGCTTTTAATCCCAGGCAGAGGCAGGTGGATCTCTGTGAACTCAAGGCCAGCCTGGTCTACATAGCAAGTTCCAAGACCACCAGGGCTGTTACACAGAGAAACCCTGTCTCCAGAGAAACACAAAAAAGACAATGCCTTTTGTGGCTCTTCTGCATCTTAAAAAAATACATTCCCAATGATAGGGGAGATATGAAGGTGCCTCTGTGTGTGTGTGCACATATGTGTGTGGATGCATGTGGACACCAGAGGCCAATCTCAGGTGTTGTTCTATGAGGGCCACACACATTTATTTTTTTCTTTATTCACCCACTTTATTTATTTATTTATTTATTTATTTATTTATTTATTTATTTATGCGAATGTGGTGTATGAGCATGGGGTGGGGAGGTGCTTGTACACTCCTGGAGGTCAGAGGAGGACACGGATGCCCTGCTCTATCCCTCTCCACCTTACTGGTTTGAGACATGGTCTCTTGCTGAGTCTGAAACTAGACTAGTGCCCAGCGAGCCCCTGTGATCTCCTGGTCTCCATCTCCACCACACTGGAGTTACAGGTGCGCACACAACCATGCCCATGTAGGGCGCTGGGACCCGAACGCAGGTCCTCACGCTTGCATGGTAAGTGATCTTATTTATTGAACCATCCCTCGCCCCCGCCCCACCCCACCCCTCGCCCCCACCCCACCCCTCACCCCCACCCATCACCTTGGTTTCGGAGACAAGGTCTCCCATTGGTCTGAGGTTTACCGCCGATTAGGTTAAGCTGGCTAGCCGTGGGTGCCACGTATCTGCCTGTCCCCACCTTTCCTCCACCTTTTCGGTGGACTATGCCTGGCCCATCATTCCCTCCTAACACTAAATATTTGACAGTAATAAAGACATTATCTTGATTTGTCTTATCATTTTATCTTTTTTTCTTCTTTTTTAATGTGACAAGGTAGCACGATAGAAGCCAGGAAGGCCTTGAATTGGGAATGCTCCTGCCCTGGCACCCAAATCCCTAAGATTACAGGTGCATTCCAACACATCCAGAGAGAATGCTCTCCAAATTAGTTTAGAGGGCCCAAGAGTGACTCTCAGGTGAGCATGCAAGAAAGTCTTGGTTCCATCCCCAGCACTACCAAAAAATTAACTCAAATAATTACACTGGCTAAAGACCTGGATGAGGAAGAGAGATCTTTCCTCAGAAAACCCGAATCACAGCCAGATTAACTTCTTTGTGGCCAGTGGCTGATACAGTAGCAGTCACAAGCAGGGATGGATGTTCCCCACTAAAGGGGCTATTTGAGGAGAACAGGGGTGCGGCCGGCGCAGACAGACCTGAGCTACGCACGGTCCTCAAAGACAGTGGCATTTTGCTTCCCTTGACTGGCTCTCTGGCCACTGTGGAGGGAGCCCTGCTCTCGACACATCAGAGTGAAACCACCTGATAATTTTACCTACCATAGCAATTTCAGGGAGGACCCCCAACCCAGCAACAGTGCCCCCCTGCTACTCCCTCCCTCTCCCTGCTGACTCTGCCATCGGTGGAGACTGGCTAGGGCTGGCAGCACCTAAAGGTCCTCCCAACCCCTGCCTCCTGGCCGCCCCCCCAGCACCTGAGGGCGCCCCGCCCCCCACACCCTGCACACTGACCTCCTTTTCTATGGTAGCCACCTGCTTCTTGGCCAGCTTCTCCAGCTCGATGGACGAGTTGTTGGCATGCGTCTCCACCTCCTTCTGGAGTTTGAGGCGGTGCTCGTCCATCTCAGCCTTCAGCTTGTTCTCCAGGGCGATCAGCTGCTTCTGGTGCTGGCGCCGCATCCGCTTATAACCTGACATCTGTTCCCGCAACTCGTTCTCCTGCTCATGCTCATGGATCTGCCGTGTAACCTGAGGCAGGTGGGGGGACAGAGCTCGGGTCACCGGGTGGACCGGGGGTGGGCTTTCGAGTAGAGAGTGCCCGGTGACCTCGGCATCCTCACCGGCCTGTGGTGGCCTGGAGCGGGGGCTCTGCCGGACACTCTGTCATCCTCAAAACGTCTCATTTGCTTAGCGCTTTTACACACTCACGAGGTCGGTGTTACTGCTCTCTTTTAATAGAGATATTGAGACTTGAGGGAGGTCATTCATGTATTTTTAACAGTCATTCACACATACACACACACACACACACACACACACACACACACACACACACACACACACGATAGTGGGGCTCTCCAGGTGAGAAGCTGTGTTTTTTCAAAGGATCATCCTAATAGGGAGAGAGACAGACAGACAGATACACACACACACACACAAAGTTTTTAAACTCTCTGTCTCCCTTAGCCACATCCCTAAAAGATCTGCCCACAAGTTACAATTTTTTTTTTCCCTACAAAGGAGACAGTGTTCCTATGAGTGTCGCTGGACCACTTTTCCCGATTTCATTTTGAATTCAATGTCCAGCAAGCCCAAGTCTGCCAGGGGAGCCTGCAGCCTGGGTATCTGTCTCCTCCTCTGACCCTTCTGGGAATTTCTAGCCTCCTTCGTTAGTTCCCCGCCCCCCCCATGGAGCTGTCCATCACTTCCTTCTCCTTTTCCCTATTTTAGAAAAGCCCTTGGATTTCAGCATCAGGATGCTAACTTTACTTTTCACGGTATCATCTGGCTACTCCCCTGGAGAAGGAGCCCACTCCCCACTTTCACCCCCAAAACAAGTTTTCCTGGAAAATCCCGCGCTATTAACGCCCTGCACTGTTTGCAGTTTGTGGGTCAAACTGTGTTTCACGGATGGCGCACCCATCAGAAGGGTGTCCCCGCACTCTCCACTGGGCCCTTACTATAGAGCAGAGGTTCTCAACCTGTGGATTGCAACCCCTTAGGGGTTGAATATCACACATCCTGCACATCAGAAATTTATGTTACGATTCTTAACAGTAGCACAATTACAGTTATGAAGTGACAACGAAAGTGATGTCGTGATTGCGGGGGGGGGGGGGGGGGGTCACCACGACATGAGGAACTGTGTTAAAGGGTCACAGCGATAGGAAGGGTGTTCTAGAACCGCACTATCCTGGGAGCAGACTTTAATCCTTCCTGATGAGCGAACATGCGGTTTCCTATGCATGCCTCACTTGGAAGGACATTCCTCTCCAGGACTGAGAGCAGAGGATATTTTAAGACTAGCCGACAAAGAATACCCTGGCATCACCCTAAAGCCCTCTAGTACTCTGAGAGAAGTGAGTGATGTGTTTTGTTGCTACAATACCAAGTGATCTATTTATTTATTTATATTCTGGGTACAGGAAAGGAAACCAAGGTCTCCGGTGCTAGCATGCCCTTTATGCAGGCTGGTCTCAATGCGCTCCATCCTTCTCTTTTAGACAGGTATGTTTACGCCATGTTTGCCCCCCCCCCCCCCATGCTGGGAGTGAGACACTAGCATGTTCTCTACCCCTGAGCTAAATCCCCAGACAACTTTTTTTTTTTTTCCTTCTGGAGACAGGGTGTCCCTGTGTAGCCCAGGGACCTTGACCTTCATGGAGAGCCTTCGGCCTCTGTTTCCCGAGTGCCAGGATTAGCAACTCATCTCACTGCACCTAGTCCCTTTATTATTTTCTTAAATGTATTTATATCTGCGTAGAGGGAAACACAGAAGTATTTTGAGATATGTGTATAAGTTTCAATCCCATATGCTTATATCACACACGAGGATGACTTTAGGGAAAAACAAAACAAAAACAGCCCCTTTGGAAATCAGATTCCGCCCCCCCCCCCCACAAAGTACAGTGGCCATTTCCAGGTAGACAGATATTAACTTTTATCCAGATATTAACTTTTCACTTTAGTATTCCCTCGTGTGTGTGTGTGTGTGTGTGTGTGTGTGTGTGTGCAGGCACAATTACCCACGAATGTGGGCGTGGAGGCCAGGTGGGTGGCTTTCTCTATCATTCTCCACCTTATTTTTTGAGAGAGGGTCTCTCACTCAGCCTGGAGCTCACAATTTTGGCTAGGTTGGCTCGCTGGGAAGGCCTGGGAATCCTCCGGTTTCTACCTCCCCAGTGTGCTGAGATCCCAGGCACATACTACAGTGCCTGGCTTTCACATGGGTGCCAGGATCTGAGCTTCGCAGCAGGCACTCTATCCACTGAGTCATCTCCCCAGCCCTCTGGAATTCCCTCTTTAATGAGATTCCCAGAGGGAGCCAGGGCTTACCCTAACGCCACCACCACCACGATGCATCTAAACCCTGCACATGTCCCGGCCCACAGCTGACACTCTGGGATGACTAACCTTATGCCAGGGGGCCTCACGACGGACCGGGAAGGAGGCGAGGGACGTTTCCTGTCTTACCAGGGCCTGGGTCCCTGCAAACAGGGTGGTCCCACTGCCTGTCTTATCACACCCGGCTCCAATGTGTGACAGAGGCAACTGGCAGAGGCCAGCATGCCCTCCTTGTACCTGGCTGCCTTCCAGGAGGGCAGCTTTGCTTTTGGCGCTCCCCACGGTTAGGAGAATCACCTTCCTCAGACTCCAAACACATCCTTCCATTTGTCACCACCGAACTTCCTGACTTTCAGATTGTCTTCCTGGGCACATACAGAGAAGGGTATAGATATATATATTTTTTAATATTTTTTATTTTCCGGAGCTGAGGACCAAACCCAGGGCCTTGCGCTTGCTAGGCAAGCGCTCTACCACTGAGCTGAATCCCCAACCCTGAGAAGGGTGTTTTGATATGAGGTCTCTCTCTATAGCTCAGGGTGACCTCTAACTCCCAGGTAGGAGGTTAGCAGGTGTGAGCCACCAAGATAGACACACAAGCTTAAGCGTAAGTATGAGCAACGGTCAGTTGTAAAAGGCAATGTGAGATATATTGACCATTTGTTAATTAGGTTATGAATTCTCATTTCACTTTTACACCATGTGTCTGAAGAGCATGCTGTTTGGTCAATAGCATTTTTAAAAAGCTGGTAATTTGGGGCTGGAGAGATGGCCCAGCCTTTAAGGGCCCTGGCTGCCCTTCCAGAGGACCTGAGTTCAGTTCCCAGCACCCAGATGGCAGCTCACACCTGTCTGTAACTCCAGCTCCAGGGCATCTGACACCCTCACACAGACATATACATAGGTGAAACACCCATGAATGTGAAATAAAAAATAAATTATATATTAAAAAGCTGATAATTTCATATGCTTTATATGTACTTTATAATTTATCTTTTAGACTTGTGTCTTTGTGTGGCGGATGTAGTTGTTAGTATGGGTGTGTGCACATGCTTGTGAGTGTGCCTGCCTGCTGGCGTGTGCGGAGGCCTAAGGGGAGGCTGACACTGGCTAGCTCTCCTGAACCTCTCTCTACGTTTATTTTTTGAGACAGGGTCTCTCGGTGAGTCTGAAGCTCATGAACCCTGCTAGACTGGCTGGCCACAGTCTGCCATGGATCTGCCTTTTGTTACCCCTTCTGTGTTGAGGTTTCAGGGACATGCCACTGGGTTCTGGGGATCTGAACTCTGGTCCTCCTGCTTATAAAGCAGACACTTGACTGTGTAGCCTGGTCAGGCCCCAAACTTGTTACTTTCCCTCCTCAGCCTCTCAGGTACTGAGGCTATAGGCTGCCACACTTGTGGCTACAGACTACCACCCTGATTCTCTTTCTCTCTCTCTTTGTAGTGTTCTTTTTTTTTTTTTTTGCAATGGGGTCTCACCGTGCAGCCCTGGCTGGTCTGGAACTCACTATGAAGGCTCTGTCTCCAGCGTGCTGGGATTAAAGGCTTGCATCAACACACCCAGCTACTTCTTTAATTTTTATACACCATGGGTATCAGAACCAAGGGCCCACGGTTCTTGAACTTCCTGAGGGACCCCATCATCAAGGAAGATAGATAGTGATCATTTTCTGTTATAAAGACACCAAAGGAATCCACCCCCCCCAAAAAAAAGTCAAAGCTGGGGAGAATGGTAAGTCTGAATCACACATTGAGTGTGAAACTGTGAAGAAGCTGTGGGGATGTGGTGACTACAGTTTTACAAGGGCATCTCAATGGGACCAAATGTAAGTGGGAAGTGCCACGGTGCCATGCCAAGCCGTAGGCTGCTTGGAGAAAACACCCATTCTGTCCTAATTATGACCTTGGGCAAACACTTGACCTCTTCAAGTCTTTTGATGCTTCCTTAGGGAAAGAGGGGTGAGCCCAGGTCTCCTCAGTGTGGTGGACTGGGTGGGGTGGCCCGTGTCAACGTGCCGAGGAGCCTCTGACTCAAGGGAACACAAATGACCTGTTGCTCCCCTGCTCTCTCCCGCCAGCCCCAGAGAAATGTCTCCCCCGTGCCTCTGCTTCTGGTGGGGCAGGTCTAGCTTTCAACAAGTGGACACGAGAGAAAGGGCTTCGTTTCATTTCCATTCTTAGACAGGATCTCACTCTGGAGCCCAGGCTGGCCTGGAACTCACAGAGATCCACCTGCCTCTGCCTGCCAAGTGCTGGGGTTAAAGGCGTGCGCCACCAATCCTGATGAGCGAGCACATTAAATCATGCAATCACCTATGGCCAGTGTGTGGGCTTTAAGGGGGAAACACGATAGAACACGTGCTTAGCATGCATGAGGCCCTGGCTTCTGTACTCAATACCTGCTCCCCGCCCCCAACTAAAAAGGGATCAAGTATGTATATTTCCCACTGTGTCCTGCATGTGCTCTACCACTGAGCTATACTCCCAGGCCACATACAATTTCTGAGTCAGAATTATTGCTCACCTCGCATACCTGGAATAGATACACTATAATAAATAAGCGACAGCTAAGGAGTCATAGCCAGGAGGCCTGCAACACCTTTCAAAGGAAGATCGCAGTTGCTCAACACTACCCTGTTTAATACTAGAAGACCTGGCTCTGAAGCAAACCTTTTCACCCACAGCCCGGAACACGCCTCCCACGTGCGAGCATGAAGGCTGACAGTAACTACTCAACAACAGGCACTCGGGTGACCAAAGCCCATGAACAGGATTAAGTCTTCCTAAGGAGCAGAGCACACAGCGGATGTGGTCACCTCAGCGCTGAGCAGCAATCACCCGCCAGCAAGTTCTCAGAGAGAATACGGTGAGTGCCTCAGGTTGGCTGCAGAGCCTCGACAAGACGCCCTTCAGAACACCCAAGGGAAAGGTGTTTTAAGTTCTCCACTAACAGACAGTTGAGGGCTACCAGGAGAGATTTCTACTCTCTCTCTCTCTCTCTCATACACACACACACACACACACACACACTAAGCGACACTCATCATTTTTTTGAAAAAACGGGAGCTAGGATCTCCTTATGTAGCCCAGGCTGGTCTTGAACTCGAGCTCTTCCCGACTCTGTTTCCCCTGTAGGGGCATCACAGGTTGCCCTACAACACCCAGCTAAAATGCGCACGTCTCAATCCAAATCCTCATGTGGCAGTGGCTGTGGGGACGTCACTCATTCAACTATGTGTTTACTGAGGGAGTGGCCATGTGGGTTGGACATATTGATTGACAGACAGCACAGGTAAAAGAAACTGGGCAAATAGTGAGTTAAGAAGGCAGGCAATGGGAAAGAAGTATGTAATATTCATGTGTGCGCACGCATGTGTGATATGTACATGTCCATCTGGGTTTGCACATGTGTACAGAGGCCAGGGGTCAACATGTAGGTGTCACTCTCCATGTTCTCCACCTTATTTTTTTTTTTGGGGGGGGGGATGAACACATTAATTCAGCTAGGCTGGCCGGCCAATGAGCTCCAGGGATCTGCCCGTTCGTTCTTACTCTTACCCCTGCCTTGCCCCGCCCCCGCCTGAGAACTGGTGGCCCAGAGTCACAGGTGGCTGGCTACATGGGTGCAGGGACAATCTGAACCTCACTGACCGAGTCCTAGCGCTGAGATTTGCGGTGTATCGATAACGCATCCTCTGGTGCAACGTCCTGACTTAGCTTAGCTTAGCGCTGGGCTCCTGAGAGGTGCCACGGGAGTGCTTCCGGTGGGCCACACTCATGGAGATGTTACAAGGTGAGTTCAGCAGCTAGACAGCGCTTCAAACATTCCAAATGCAGATCCCCCCCAGCTCTTAGGAATTTTTCCTCTCAATCTGATGAGGCCAAGTGGGAGAACCAGGTCTACAGGGATGGAACAACAGTTTCTCTTCCATGTTTTTCTGAGGACCTTAAACCAGACTTTCCTCTCATGTTCTCTCCCTAACGTGTGGTCTGTTACAAACTCGCTCGTGTGGCCAGACCATTCCTTTCCAACGAGCCTTCCTTTAGGAGGCAACGAATGAGCTATCTGGTAGACATGCATGACCCTGATGCTCTTTATGACACCATCTACTACGGAAGCTGCCAGGGACCCAGAACATCCCAACATTTGAAGAAGTGACTTCAAACATCCAAACAGCCAGAAATGCTCTCATGGGTCAGTCGCAGAATGCAAACACTGGGCATTCCGTTCACCGGCAGTAAGACCCAAGGAGCGTCCCCCTCAAAGGGCCAAGGACTCAGAGAGACAATCCTGAAGAATGATATAAACTGCTTTCTTCTAGACAACAGACCAGCTCAAGCCACATTTCCTTGCAGAGGGTAGGAGAAAGGCGGAGAAAGGCCATGACGTTCCTTTCCTTCTCCTAGGTCTACACGAGGCTGGTAAAGGCTGCTCATGGGAGGCTCGAAAGAAGCAGCTGTATTCTAAAGCCCCACCACGGCTTGCTTTTCCTTTGTCCCACAAGCAACAGAAGAGCAGTGTGTGGAACCCAGAACACTCTGTTTTAAGGTGCCCAGAGAACCACGCCCCCAGGAGCAAGAGCCCATAGCTCACGGTCATCACACACCCAGGAGCAAGAGCCCACAGCTCATGACCACCACACCCCCAGGAGCAAGAGCCCACAGCTCATGACCACCACACCCCCAGGAGCAAGAACCCACAGCTCATGACCACCACACACCCAGGAGCAAGAGCCCACAGCTCGTGACCACCACACACCCAGGAGCAAGAGCCCACAGCTCATGGCCACCACACCCCCAGGAGCAAGAGCCCACAGCTCATGGCCACCACACCCCCAGGAGCAAGAGCCCACAGCTCATGGCCACCACACACCCAGGAGCAAGAGCCCACAGCTCATGGCCACCACACACCCAGGAGCAAGAGCCCACAGCTCATGGCCACCACACACCTCATTCAGAGACACAACACAGAGAGCCATATTGAGTGAGAGGAGGCAGTGTCCAGCGAGGGCCTCCTTTAGGTTTGTGTGGGAAAGGTGGGTTCATGAGACACATCTGAGAAGTGGTTAAGTGTTGGCGTGGGTTGGCAAGTCAAGTGAAAAACGTTCTCAGCATTTCCTGAGCTCACAATGGAAGAGGGAGCTTGTGTGTTTCTGTCTGTGCTCTTTGCTAGTCACCTCCAGATCTGGGTGACTCGTCAGCAGCTGCCAGAGGGAAGCCACGGAGAAAGGGTACAATCCAAACCAGCCAATGAACCCATCCATGGTGGACACACCAACCCATCAATCTGGTATTGCCATCACCTGTCAGTTTGACCAGTGGCTTGACTACTGATGAGAGGATCCCCGCTGTCCCGTGACCCTGCGCTTAATGAAATGCAGTTTACACTACCTTAGTCCTTTGCACTTGAACTGGGATCTATGGAAAAAAAATAGGATGTGTGATCCATTTTCTAAAATTGCACACTTCTTTCCACTACTCTAGTGTCATAGCTTGGGCAGTCCTTGGGTTGAGTGTCTGAGACCATGTGGTGAGGGGCAGGACTGACATACTTGATAATATACATGAACATAGCCATGGCAATAGTTAGATCGCCCCCAATGGGACACAGACACGACCATCCAATGCCACACTCCATTCTTCCCTTCATTCTTTTATTTGTCTCCCTCAAAATTTGCCAGCTACTCAGAAGAACTTCCAAGGATACCATCATGACTCGGACAGCATCCTGTCTGGAGAGGGTATGCCGATGGTCTCTGTGCCCAGGGCGCTAGCTGCCGCCCCACCCAAACCCAGGCTTCTCGGTCTTTAGGTCAGGATCGGAACAGAGACCTTTTGACACATCAGAATTCCACCGGAGGGATGGACCACAGCAGTTTCCTGCACTGGGGGGTGGGGTGGGGTGGGGTGGGTTACTCTGAAGCCTGGAGCATCCAGGGAGGCTTCCAAGGGCTCTGCCCATAGCCTGAAGTGGCCTGGCAGGGGAGCGGCTTCTATTAGCCACTGAGAAGGCGGCTGTGGTGGCTGGAGCCCACGCTGAGCGGCCCCGGAGGGAGTTTTCAGAGGCCGGCATGAGACTATACCAGCATGGCTGTAGTAATGAAGGGCGGGAGGAGAGAGTCATGAATATATGATGTGGGAAGGAGGGCGTGGCTTGAGGGAAAGCAGAGAACCTGTCCCACAATGGGGGAGACTGCTGGGGCTAGGGTTCACCTCCCTGCAGCCTGCCCCTGCTGCGAGGGCTCCCCATGGCCTCTCTTCCCACTCCTCGGAGAGCAGGTGGGGGTTCAAGGGACAAGCCCCACGGGAGCCTGTGGTGAGTAGTCACAGTTTTCTTGTCAGACACCGTGGCACGGAGGCAACTATGGACAGCCCCACCATGTTCTAGCGGATTCACAGGCGTGTTTTTGGAGATGCTTGCCAAGCATTAGCAGCCACAGAGTGGACATTTTGAGATCTCCGTCACACGGCAGGGTGTTCCTTTCAGATGAAAAATTGCCCATTAAAGAGGTTACAAGAAACTTCAGCATCAAAGAACTCGGGAGTGGGATTCTTTATGAACAGACTACGTTAAACTGTGTGATTTTTTTTTTTTTTCCTGACATGGAGTGGGCATGAGCAATAGACTGCTGCTACCGTCTCCATTTTCCTTCCGTTTACTCTTTCAAAGATTATAATGCCTTCTAAATCTCAAACACCACTGGAGCCTTAAAAAAAAAGGACTTGGTGGGGTGGGGGGGGGGATAAAAGTAGAAATCAGGTTTGAAAAATAGGACAAGAAAAAACCGATGATTTCTGGGTCGGCCTCAGATGATGTCATCATGGGTTCTGGATGTAACGGCCAAGCAGTGTACAGTAACTCTTCCCGCTCATGTGACCTCTAACATCCATTTGGGCAAAACAACTAATATTTCAATAATTTTCCTGCCGGAGAAGTGAGATTCGGGTGGAAAGGCTGAAAGAGAGTTCCAAATGCTAAGGATGAAATGGGGAGAGAGAGAGAGAGAGAGAGAGAGGGAGAGATGTGTGTGTGTGTGTGTGTGTGTGTGTGTGAGCGCGCACGCGCACGCGTGGGGGGCCAAGGGGAGGAGGCATGAAAACTAAGTCTTCCTGCGCACACCCCTTTTGCTACTACAAGGGCACCCGGCAATCACATTCGCAGTAGTAAAAATGCTGAGGAATCCGACAGCCCCTGGGCTCCCACAGCTGCTGCCAGCCTCCCCTACAAAGCCCTCCTCGCTTTATGGCTCTCAGGAAATTCTTCAGGGGTTAAATGGGGGAAGCTCGGCCACTACCACCATTGCAATAAATAAATGAATGAACCAGAACGAACCAGTGGACTATCCCTGGGAAGCAAGTGTCTGGTTTTTCTACAATTATACAGATGGTAGCCGGCAACCATCTATACATATTTTTTAAATCGTGTTTTACCTTTTGACGTGTGTGTGTGTGTGTGTGTGTGTGTGTGTGTGTGTGTGTATCATAGAGACACACATGCACCTATATAAAAAGCATAGTGCCCTACACACATCCATACCTTAAAAAATATTTTTAGATTTATTTTGATTAAAACACAGATCGCTTTAAAAAAAAAAATTGGTCATGCCAGCAACTCATCCCCAGACCTTATATTTTACATATACAGCACACACACACACACACACACACACACACACACACACACACACACACACAGAGGCTTTTTTTTTTTTTCCTATGCCATAGACAATGCTAAATATCTCAGATCAGGTTGCTATGCCAACAGATTTTTTTTTTCCCCCCTAAAATGAATAAAATTATTTGGAGGGAGACAACATCCCTGGCTGCTTTTCCTCCCATCCATGAAGCCGAGGGAGGCTCAGGGAGGGCCAGAGGCTGCCAGACAGGGAGGAGGGGAAGGCAAGGGAAGGTGGGGAGCGCAGCATCGGCTTACCAAAGACGCGGATTTGATCGTGGCAAAGCGCTCTCGGTTCCGATAGTGGAGGGCCTGGCTCTGAACTGACTGGGTAGGCCGCGGCTCAGGCCTGGGATCGCCGTGGCCCGCCTCATCCCTTACGAATACATGATCCTGCAGAAATGGATGAAGAGAAGGAGGAAGTCCAGCTGCGCTCTTTCCTCGCCGGCCGCCTCACTCTTACCCCTCTTTCTGAACAAGCACCGCTGTTTGAAATGCATAGTTCAGCTTCTCTAGTCCCCGCAGCTCCCACGGTATAAAATGAATAAGCAACACATTGCAGCCTTCGGTTAGGAATGTCAGCTGATCGCTCGTGGGATGCCTTCTGACGCCCTGGCAGGCTTTTTTTTTCCCCCCTTTACCTCCCGGAATCACATAGATGCAAAGGCAAAAAGGAAGAGGAGAGAGAATGGCGCGGACGGACGACGCTTCAGCACGGTCTGCTTAAAACGCGGTGACCAGATAATTCCTTTAAAAATGTCATGTCCCGTGTCTGGCGGGGAGGATGCTGGTGGCTTTTAACATAAAAGCGAGCCTCCGCCTCATTCCCTTGAAAGAGCTGCGTTGTCAATTGAATTGGATCTGTGAGCTGGTCGGTGGGGTCATCCTTCTTCTGGGGGTGGGGTGGGGGGATCAGGGGAGGCTTGTGGCCAGCCGCCTCTCTGTCTTGTGCTGGGAAGATTCGGCAGTCACTGAGGGATCCTGCTTTCCAGTCATGATCGTACACAGTTCTAGCACCTTCTCTCTACAGCTTCTGAAAGGATTTTTTTTTTTTTTTTTTTTTTTTTAGATTTAAAGAGACAGGCGTACAATTCCAAACCAAATGATACTTTCACAAACGGTCCCTCAACTCGGCATCGGTATGCCAGCAGACTCAGCGAGGCTGGTATTTAATGTCCTTGACTGATTTTAATCGAGTTCTGTGCTTTCTTGATGGCCAAAGATGATTAATCTCATTCTAATGCCCCGTGGAAAGAAAAAAAAAAAAAAAACATGCCCTGGATGGATGATAATGGATGTTCCTTAAATGCAACTGAAATGACTTTTAAAGGAAAAAATGTTTTCAGAGGACCATGCCCCCGCAGTACAAGATGAGCTGGTCATTCAGTCAGTTGGGAGGTTAACCTTTAGAAAATTAAAAACAGCCCTCCCCCACCCCCAACAGTACTCTGGCGATTTGTAGCTCAAAACCATGTTCAACAGTGGGGGATTTTTAAATAGCACATGCTCAGATGGGGAAGGAGAAATCAATTTCTTATTCCCCAGGGTTCTAGGAGAAACCATTTGTTTGCATTTTCTCCAAGAGTACCTGGAAATTTTAAAAAACATATAATTGCCCTCCCCTTCATTACAAAGCAAGGACCAAAGAGATTCAGAATATACAAAACTATATCATTTATGTGAAATTGTCAAAAAAATCAAAATATGTAGACTTTTTTGAGGGAAATAAAATGTTATAACCAGGTCTTGATGTAAAAGCTACAATAATAATAAATAAATAAGTAAACAATGCATTACTTATGCTGGGTGAGGTTGTGTCCACCTGTAATCAGCACCCCCCAAGACACACCTGCACTTTGAAGCACCCAGGAGGTAGGAGAAATTGCAAATTTGAGGTCACTGTGGGCAGAACAGTGAGAGCCTCGCCCCACTCCTGAAATAATTAAAAAAAAATCTTTAACATAGGTATTTTGAAACTTAGGGAAAAAAATGTTTGAAGGATCCTTTTAAATTAATTTGTATTAGCCGGGCGGTGGTGGCGCACGCCTTTAATCCCAGCACTCGGGAGGCAGAGCCAGGCGGATCTCTGTGAGTTCGAGGCCAGCCTGGGCTACCAAGTGAGTCCCAGGAAAGGCGCAAAGCTACACAGAGAAACCCTGTCTCGAAAAACCAAAAAAAAAAAAAAAAAAAAAAAAAAAAATTAATTTGTATTACTTCCCAGGAGGTCTGAACTTGCGGCACATAGACAAAAGAGCTTGGCGTGAGACGGCGACCCAGCAGTGGGCCTGAGCTTCTTGCAAGACCCTCTCTCATCATCGTGTATTTACTAATGACATCTTACCATATCTAAAACTGAACTTACTTTAATACGACAGGTTCAGAAAAGCATGAAACTTTTCAATGCCAGCCTCGTAAGAGACACAAAGTCTGGGGCTCCGAGCCGTGACTTGGGTGAGAAGTCAGCAGGGCCATCGAGAGAGGACGTGGGGTAAGGGGCAGCGGCAGTCACGCTTCCAGTGGTGGTGACTTCACGTGCAAAGACGGCCAGTGGCATCAGAAGCCACAGCGCTCACATCACACACACCCATATGTAATAAAAAAACTAGAACCCAGGGTGTGGCGATGTGAGCCTACAATCCCAGCGCTCAGGAGGTCGAGGAGACAGGGCAGTTCGGGGCCAGCCTGGGCTACGTTAGTAAGCCTCTGCCTCAAAAAACAAAACCAACCACTAAGAAAGAAAACCCCAACCAAACAAGCAAAATTCTGACTATTTTAGGTTCAGGACCCTGATGATTAAAAGTCACTGGTGTTTTTATTGTGTTAGATGTATGGGAATTGGAATACATTCAGAAAGTTAAACTCTGACAGCACTTTTGATTGTTATCAACAGATTAAATAACTCACTAAAGTATGTATTAAAAATGCTACACACAGTGTGAAACCTGTCTCAGAAAAAGAAAAAAAGCTAAGACACCACTTTAGCAATTAGTTCAAAGACGAGGGCCAAATTTTTAACTTACTTTAAATATAACAGATAAAATGAATAATGTGAGTCTTTGCTTTACCCTTTTTTCTTGTTTAAGAAATAAATTTGTAAACATTTGATCTCATTAGATTAAAAAAGGCTGAAGTTTCCAAATCTACTAATTAAAAATAAGGGGATGTGGCCTGAGATCTGAAGCCCAAACACAAGGATACATCACCTTCGTTGAACATTATCCCTTCAAGTCACAGACCCTCAGAGTTTAACCGCTGTATATGGTGCTCACAGTTTGTGTGAGCTGGGCATGATTTAGAGGTAGCCGTGGAGAGGGTCAGTTAACATAATAACAGTCAGAGCCTGCTCTCTGCCCACGAGGAGCTGAGGACTCACATCTCTGAAGAATGTTTCTGTGAGATGAAAGGCCAACACCACGCTACACTCTACCAAGACCAAATATGTGTCTTGGTGGTAATTTACCTTTAAAAGATTATTATCAGGGGGCTAGGGGTTTAGCTCAGTGGTAGAGCACTTGCCTAACAAGCACAAGGCCCTGGGTTCGGTCCTCAGCTCCAGAAAACAAACAAACAAACAACAAAAAACATTATTATCAGGGCTGAGGAGATAGGCTCAGTGGGTACTGGTACTTGCTTCCCAGTCTCAAAACTTGCATTTAACTGACTCCTGTGTGTTGTCCTCTGACCTCCACAGGGACATTGCAGTGCACGTATACACACACATGTGCACACACAGTAAATAAATAAAAAGTAATGAAATATTATTGTTCAACAACACATGAAATAGTCCTTTGAAATTTTTTTGGGATTAGAGGCCCATGTTATTGAGCCCATGTATTTTAATCTGGCAAATCTACATGTGTGCTCATGGTTAAAACACACCAGAAATATTTCCTCCAACTACTACCTGCTCAGCACCCTCTTACAATATATGCAATAAATTTGCTTTTCCTTAAATTGTATTTTTTATTCAAAAAAATTTTTTTTGGAAACAGGGGCCTTGCTTTGTAGCTCAGGCTGGCTTGAATCTGCAATCCTCCTGCCTCAGCATCCTGAGTACTAAAATGACAGGTAGGTGACAGGATAAAAAAGAACTACATTTTTATATAATAGAATGAAATATATCACTTGAGAGGCACAAATTTATGTCCTGGCATTACTGTGTATGTGTGTTAGCACATGCGGAGGTCAGAGGTCAACAGTGGTGTCTTCCTCTATTGTTTCCGACCTTGTTTTTTGAGGCAGGGTCTCTCACTGAACTAGGAGCTCGGATGGGCTGGCCAGCAAACCCCTGGGATTCTCCTGTCTCTGTCCTCCCAATTCCAGGATTACAGGTGTGTGCTGGTGATGGAACCTGGGGCACTGTGCATGCCGGTAAGCACTTCATGAATGGGACTACATCGACACCCCTAAGACACTGCTTTTAACTTAGACGGAAGCTTCCTCCCAGACAGAACTGCCTCTTGGTCACAAGTCTAGAAAGTATATGAGGCAGAGCCAGGTGGATCTCTGTGAGTTCGAGGCTAGCCTGGTCTCCAAAGTGAGTTCCAGGAAAGGCGCAAAGCTACACAGAGAAACCCTGTCTCGAAACAACCCCCCCCCCAAAAAAAAAGAAAGTATATGAACTTGGCAGTGATTTGGGTCCTTCTCCTCTTGACTGCCTTGTGGGCTTGGCTCACTTTTCCCGGTTCACTGTGATTTCTGCCTGGGACTGTGGGGCTTGGACAAACCCTGTCTCCCTAGGACTTGGCCTGAGATGTGGTGCTTTGTCTGGGAGGCCATGGCTCAATAAACTCAAGAGGAGCAGTCTGAGGAGATGATGAGAAAATGGCATTTTCTCTTGGGTTATTTAACAGAATTCGTACTGGTGTTTCCTCAAAGCCCGCTACTTCGGTTTACAGGGAAGCTGTAAAATGGTGACGCACACACGACAGCGCCCACGGGTGTGACCGGATGCAGCTTTTCTCTGACTGGAGCCTCTACAGACACCCTCACCGACCTGTCCGTGGACGAGGGGCCAGCAAACTCCCTGCCCCCATCTGCTCACTTCAAAATATCACTTTGGTTTTGTTGAGACAGGCTCTCTATGCAGCTCGCGCTGACGTGGAACTCGATCTGTAAACCCAGCTGGCTTCAAACTCAGAGATCCAGCGGCCTCAGCCTCCCCAGTGTGGGGATTAAAGGTGTGAGGCACCAGGCATGGTTTCTGAGGCTGCTCGATGGAGCTGGAGGGGAATCCCGGGTCTGAACCAGAGGGTCAGGGAGGGAAGATGGCAAGGACCGAGGACAGGGCCATGACTGCAGGATGCTCCTCGCCCCTCATCTGTACCATCACTCCTTCAGGTTCTCTTTGCTGAGTGTAAGCGGAAGCAGCAGTGAACCTGGCCCTCTGTCCGGCAGAAATAACCACAGGCCACGGGAGCAAAACGTACCTAGGACGCCCTAGCCCCTCAAGGACTTTTCTTCCTGCCAAACAAACTGGGGAAAGCTGTTCTTTGGTTTTCAAAGATGGCAACAGGGCCGGCAAAGAGGGCCGGGTGGGTAAAGGCATTTGCTGTTAAGTCTGATGACCTGAGTGAGTTCTAGCCCTGGGAGCCACACGGTGGAAGGACAGAACAGACAGAAATCTGTCCTTTGACCTCCACATAAATGCTCTGGTGTGCAGTGCATGTGTGCACATGCACACACAGACATCCATACTAAATGTCATAGAAATGAGTTTACACTCATGACCTGCACATATCACAGACACACACACACACACACACACACACACAACTTTAGACTTAGGTTTTACATGGGATACAAGAGAATATAGTAGGACACATATGGGTGAAAATGCCATAATAAAATCCATTACTTTTCATATAAAAAGTAATTAAAAGAATGTAAGGGCAGGGTATATTAAAGAAATGATAAATTACTTGAAGGTAACTGACACAAATATTCTCTTGGTCAGCAAATACCTTTAAATTTTGAGTTTTTCCATTGTATTATAAACAGTTAAGAGTATTGGAAATCATAGTTTTAATGTTCCATGGTAAGCCTGAGAATCATTGGCATGTGTGTAAAAACATGTGCATACATGAATGGTGAAACTGTAATCAATGCACATATAGGTATTTTTAAAAGGTGAGCTTGATAAGATGGTCATCTTCTAAGATGGTAGCCACCTGTAGCTCCGGCTCCAGGGACTCTGATACCCTCTTCTGGTCTCTGAGGCACCTGAATGCCCATGCTACACAGTCATCCAGCCTCACACACATACGCATAAATAATAATAATAATAAACAAGAAAATGAAAAGGGAAAATTCTGTCTTGGCTCTCCTTCCTAGAAAGTGTAACCAGGCACCCAAATGTCTGATTGTGTGGCAGTGCGGCTGCTGTCCATCAGCATGGGCAGGGAACCGACTTGGGCAGGGCTTCTCGAAAAAAATCCCATTATAGGGAAATCTCAGGTGGACTGCATATCCCTACTGTAATACAGAAAGAGCAGCCCTTCTCCTGGTGGGGGTGGGTGTGAGGTCGCTGTTTCCCAGATCGTGGAAACAAAGGCAGGAGAAGCCAGCCTGGTGGAGCCCTTCTGCCCTGTGCCACGCCCTCTGAGCTATAGCTCCCGTAGCCCCAGACCCACTCTAATGCCTCCCTTGTGCACTCTACTCACGAGACCCCAACAGGTGGCAGAGAGACAGCCAACGCCTGTGAGCACCCACGGATACAAAAGCTTTGTGTTTTTTACATTTTTATTTACTTTATGCCTCCACGACCTGTAGCTGCACATGTTCCCAGGACATAGGTCAGGGGACAACATTCGAGAGTTGGGTTTCTCCTCTCCTGGAGACTGAACTCAGGTCATCAGGTTTGGCAACAAACACCTTTACCCACTGAACCATCTTCCCAATCCAAACCTTTCTTTCCTACACTTTACATACATGACCATTTGCCTATAATCCAAAGAGTCCAGCTAGTACGGAGGCAAATGGCTTTCTTTATCTGATATCGCCCATTTCCTTAAACTTCCTGGTCCCCAGAACCTGACGTTTTCCCAGTCTGATGAGCACCCGCTTTCCAGGCTCCAACCTCCTCAACCTTTGCCCTCTTCCTTGACATGTAATGCTCCTCCTGCCCCAGGGCCTTTGCACTTCCTGCTCTTGGATTCACTCCTCTCCCAAGCTATGAGGCTTCCACATGTCTGTGAAATTTCATCTAAACTGTCATCCTATGTAAACCTCCCATGATTCCCTGGTTGATTAAGACTTTCTGTTACCCAGAACAAATTTCGCAAGAACACTACACACAAATGGCTCAGATACTTAAGAAGAAAAAAATTAAAAAAAAAAAAAAGAAAGAAAAGAAGAAGAAGAAGAAATGACCACGGGTTGGGGGGAGGTGCAGAAGAGATGGCCTGGAGGAGGTTAAGAGTCCTTGCTGCTTTTGCAGAGGACCTGGTTCAGTTCCCATCACCCATCACGACCTGCAACTCCAGTTCCAGGAGGGTCAGACACCCTCTTCTGGCTTCCGTGTGTACTGCATGCACAGGGTACATAAATACATACATGCAGACAATGCATGAAATGCTCAGCTACATGAAATAAAAATAAAATAATAAAATTTTAAAATGACAAGGGATCTTTTCTATAATTTTATACTGTGGAATGCTGACCTTGAGCCAAAGCAATGGCTTTGAAGTAAGCCTTAACTTTTTTCATAAAGAGTCTTTTAACTTAGGATAGGTTTGTATAAAATGGGCGTTCTGCGGGTTAGGTTTTCGCCACCTTGACACAAGCTAGGATCACTGGGAAGAAGAAACTTCAACTGACAAACTGCCTCCATCATACGAGCCTATAGACAAGTCCTTGGCACATGTTCTTGATCAATGATTAATGTATTAGGGCCCTGCCCACTGTGGGTGGAGCCATCCACAGGCTGCTGGTCCTGGGTTCTATAAGAAAGCAGGCTGAGCAAGCCAGCCAGCAGCACCCTTCCATGGCCTCTGCATCAGCTCCTGACTCCAGGTTCCTGCCCTGTGTGAGTTCCTGTCCTGACTTCCTTCAGTGATGGAGTGTGACCTGAGAGTTGTAAGATGAAATAAACCCTTTCCTCCCCAAGGTGCTGTTGGTCGTGGAGTTTATCACAGCAACAGAGGGCCAACAGGACAGACATCCTAGGACAGACATCCTAGGACAGGCATCCTTAATCAGGACCATTCAATCAAAAGTCAAAACAGGGGCTGGAGAGATGGCTCAGAGGTTAAGAGCACAGGCCGCTTTTCCAGAGGCCCTGAGTTCAATTCCCAGCAACCACAGGGTGGCTCACAACCATCTATAATGAGATATGGTGCCCTCTTCTGGCATGCAGGCAGAACACTGTGCACATGCGTACTAATAAATAAACAAATAAATAAATAAATAAATACATACATAAATAAATAAATAAATAAATAAATATTTTAAAAAAAGTCAAAACAGTTAACGGGGTAAGGAGGCTTGCCTGCCACCAAGCCTGATGTCCTTGGAACCCCCTTCTCCCTGATAGGGGAAGGACAGAATCTACTCTCCTGAAGGTTTTCCTCTGATCTCTACATGTGTGCTGGTCACACATATGTGCACCCTCCCCACAAAACAAACAAACAAACAAAATAAATCTGTACATGTAGTTAGCTGGCAAAGAGCTAGCCTTAGAAGGATCATAAACAATAAATTCTAGAAACCACACAGAAGAATAAAAACCATCCCTAAAACAAACAGCACTCAGGACTGTAGATTCCAAAACACTTCCTACCCCTGCACCGGGTACTGGGGGTGGAACCAGGGGACCTGCCCATGACAGTCATGGACGCCACCAGTGAGTTCTATCTTCAGGCTTCATCTGCTGCTGTTTGGTCTTTGGCTTTTCGTGTTGAGACAGGGTCTTTGTAAGATGTTCACCTTGAACTCACTCTGCAGCCCTGGCAAGCCTTGAACTTGCCATCCTCCAACCTCAGCCTCTTGAGTCTCTGGGGTTAAAGATGAATTGCCAGGCCTGGCTGTCAGCTTTCTTCTGATGGTCTGAGGTGTGGAGGTCACTGCTTTACAGAGGATCTCTCCCTCTGTAAAGATGAGTGTCTTTCCATGAGGCTCTTCTGGCGACTTTGACCTTCCTTCCCTTCTTTCCTCCTTCCTCTTCTTCTTCTTTTTTTTTTTTTTTTTTTGGTAAGACAGGGTTTCTCTGTGTAGCTCTGGCTGTTCTGGATCTCGCTCTGTAGACCAGGCTGGCCTCGAACTCACAGAGATCCGCCTGCCTCTGCCTCCCAAATGCTGGGATTAAAGGCATGCGCCACCACCACCGGGCATGAATAGGTGTTTTACCTGCATAAATATCTATGCATTTTGCATGTCTGGTGTCTGAGGAGGCCAGAAGAGGGTGTCAGAGCCACCTGATTGGAGTTAGATGGTTGTGAGCCATTTATGTGGGAGTTGAGAATTGAACCCATGTCCTCTGGATGAGCAACCAGTACTTTTAACCTCTGAGCCATCTCTCCAGCCCCCCCC
This sequence comes from Peromyscus californicus insignis, assembly GCF_007827085.1. Lineage (NCBI taxonomy): Eukaryota > Metazoa > Chordata > Mammalia > Rodentia > Cricetidae > Peromyscus > Peromyscus californicus. The sequence continues at coordinate 7,551,794 of NW_026294540.1, read as the reverse complement.
TTTTTTTGTTTGTTTTCTTTCTCTTTCTTTTTCCTTTTCTCTTCTCTTCTCTTTTCTTTTCTTTCTTTTTTGAGACAGGATTTCACTGTGTAACCTGGGCTGGCCTACAGCTCACAATGTAATACAGGGCAGTCTTGAACAGTGGTAATCCCCCTTCCTCAGTCTTCCAGGGGCCAGCATTCTAGACCCTGTGCCACTGTGCTCCATTGGGATTTCTTTACTGCCAGACATCAGAGCAACCGGAGAGGGTAAGGCCACAGGGGGTGTGGCCAACATGGTCTTTTGTCAATCATTTCCTGAAGTCCTTCATGCTCTCCTCTTCCCATGCTTTGGTCGCAAAGCGGAAGCCCACCCACCTGGAAGCAGTGTGTCCTGACCTGGCTTTGCTGTGACCACCCACCTGGCTCGTGAGGGCCCTGGGATGCCTACCTTCTTGTGAACCATGGAGGAGCCGGAGCTGACAGTGCCTTCATCCTCCTGCATCATGATGAGCTCGGGGCTGCTCTCATCCATGACCTCCTGCATGCTGTTCACACTGCTGCTCCGGCTGCCTGTGCTCACGGACACGCTGGGGATGGAGTGGATGCTGCCCAGGCTGTCCACCTCCCTGCTCAGGTTGCTTCCATGTTCACTGTCCTGTAAAAATGGGCAGTGGGATTAAAAAAAAAAAACAAAAACAAAAACAAAACACCTGGAGATCTAGTACCGACTCACTGACTGGGCCACTCAGTACTCAATTCTGCGGCGGTGAGTGCTTTTCTGTTGGTGTGCAAAGATCAAGTGTGTGTGTGTGTGTGTGTGTGTGTGTGTGTGTGTGTGTGTGTGTATAGTAGATAGAGGTCAACCCTGGGTGTTGTTGCTAAAGAGCTATCTACCTTGAATGGTATGCATGTCTACTGGGCCAAAGACTAACAGCGGGCTGGGGTGAAACAGTGTGGATATAGCAGTTAACCATCACAGAAGAGGCTCTTCCCCCACAAGATTGAATGTCACTAAGTCAATCTAGGTACAGAGAAGCCTCGTTTTCCAACCCTACTCTACACAAACGAACTCAGTAAATTGCTATGTAGACACGAGAATACAAACAATCATTCAGTCATACAAAATGGTAGACAATACACCACTTTTTCACTTTTGTGTTTTGAAGACAGGGTCTCAGTATGTAGCCAGGGCTGGCCTGGAACTCGATCTGTAGACCAGGCTAGCCTTGAATGCACAGAGATCAGCCTGCTTCTGCCTCCCTAGTGCTGGGATTAAAGATGTCTGCTTCCATGCCCCACTATTAACATGTCATATTCCATATTGGAGATGCCAGAGCCATGAGACACCTGCCGAGGAGAGCTGCTGATAGGGAGTGGAACCCGCCCAAGAGAAAGAAGTGTGTTGCAGTCAACAAAGCTGAACAGAGTTGGAGATCTGAAGAGCTTCTTGACATCAGACATGGAGATGCAGAGTTTGGAGTTTGCCCAGCTGGTTTTTGTCTTGCTTTGGTCCAGAGTTTCCTCACTGTGCTCCCTTCCCTATGTTTTGGAATGGTAATGAATATCCAGTGCCATTATATGTTGGAAGTATGTAATCTCATTTTTGATTTTACAGGGAATTACAGTTAAGAGACTGCCACGACTCTCAGAAGAGATTTTGAACTTTAGACTTTTAAATAAGTTTGAGACTGTTATGGACTATGGGGACTTTTGAAGTTGGACTGAATGCCTTTTTGCGTTATGATATGGCTACATGCCTTTGGGGGCCAGGAAGTGGAACGTGGAGATTTGAAAGAAAATGGCTCCCAAAGGGAGTGGGGACTATTAGGAGAGGTGGCCTTGTTGGAGTAGGTGTGGTCTTGTTGGAGGAAGTGTGTCACTGTGGAGGTGGGCTTTGAGGTCTCATATGCTCCGGCCATGCCCGGTGAGACAGTTCATTTCCTGTTGCCTTTGGATTAAGACATGATAACTCTCACCTCCAGCACTGTGTCTGCCTGCACGCTGCCATGCTTCCCCCCACGATGATAATGGACTGAACCTCTGAACTGTGAGTGAGCCCCCCCAGTTACATGTTTTCCTGTATAAGAGTTGCCGCCGGGCGGTGGTGGCGCACGCCTTTAATCCCAGCACTCGGGAGGCAGAGCCAGGCGGATCTCTGTGAGTTCGAGGCCAGCCTGGTCTCCAAAGCGAGTTCCAGGAAAGGCGCAAAGCTACACAGAGAAACCCTGTCTCGAAAAACCAAAAAAAAAAAAAAAAAAAAAAAAAGAGTTGCCAGGGTCATGGTGTCTCTTCCCAGCAACATACACCCTGACTAAGACAGGGTAGGTGGGAAGGTCCTGAAGGAGCTAGAGGGGGAACAGGGGCTGGATGTGACTGAAAGGCTCTGTATGCATGTGTGAAATTCTCAAATAAAAATATATTTAAAAATTTGTGCTGTGCCCACTCATGAATGTCTATTCCATCCCACTACACCCTCACTCCTACCCAGCACTGTGCCCCGCCCCCCCTACTGGGGCTGGACCCCCAGCACTTTTCACAGTCTACCTTAAGCAAGAGTTGCTGTACTTATGTCTCTGTTACCCTGAGTGTTTCTTAGGGGAGAGAGCACCCATTCTGTTCCCATCCTCCAAAATGTTTTCCCTGTACCAACTCGGGAAGCTGAAATCAGGGGCACCTACTTCTTCTTCTTCCTGGGACTCATTCAAGGGTCCGTTCCGAGTCTCCTGGAAGAGGATCTTCTTCATTTTTCTGTATTGCAGGTTGTCCAACTCTCGGACAGCATCTTTTGTCCTCTGTATGAGGTCAATGAGGACCCGTGGTGGCCGCTCCCTCCGAATGAAGTCGTGCTGATTGACAGGGGAGGAAAACACAGATGATAAGTAAGCCTTCTTTATGAGTGATGGATACACAGAAGCAGCCAGGGAAGAGGGAACAGGTTCAGGGACCTTAGAAATAAACGTGATCTTGAGGCTGGTGTCCCTCAAGAGGACTCCCCCTTACAAAGAGATAACAATGCTTCTACATTCTATCCCAAGCTCCTCTTTGCAGACTTGGCCCGGGAGTCTCCACAGGTTTCTTTTTTGTTTGTTTTTGTTTTGTTAAGCAGGGCAGTAGTGCACAATTTTTAATGCCAGCACTAGGAGGCAGAGGTGAGGGGATCTCTGTCTCTGCATTTGAGGCCAGCCTGGTCTACACAGTGAGTTTCAGGCCAGCCAGAGATACATCATGAGACCTTGTCTAAAAAGACTTTCTCTTTTTAATTATATATATTTATGGTACACAATGTGATGCTTTGGTACAAATTGCGAAGTAACAGAAGGCAGTTACTATACCATCATTTCCCATTCTCGTGTCTGTAGCAAAGGTGCTTAAAACCCACTGCCTTCAAAATTTCCATGACGTACAGTTTTCAGGTCAGACCTTAGGTCTCACTACTCAGTATACTGCAGAAGTAAAACACTGGGCCCAATACCCTCCCCAATTCTCTTCTACATAGTCATTTGTATGTGCATACACACATGTGTGTCCAGGTCAGAGGACAACCTGCTGGAGTCGGGTCTCTCGTGGGAATTGAACTCAGGTCTTCAGTCTTGGTGACAAGCCCCTTTCCCAATGAGACCTCTCATCAGCCCTAATTCTCATTTCCACCCCTGAAACCATCTTTCTACTTGTTTCCTGTGTCTTTGATTTGTAAAAAAGTGTGTCAGTTCTACATGTATGCAAGGCTGTTTGGGGCCTTTCTTTGTATGTCTGGTTTCTCTGACTTGTACAATGCTGTCTAGATTCAGCCATGTCGTCACATATCATAGGTTCTCTCTCTCTCTCTCTCTCCCCTCTTCTCTCCTCCTTTAATTGAGACAGGGTCTTATGTGGCCCAGGCTGGCCTTGAACTCACGACGTAGCCCTCTGATCTCCTGCCTCCACCTCCTAAGTGTTGAGCTTACAGGCGTGTGGTACCATGTCTGGCTGGGAACTCCTATTCCCAGGCTGAAAACGATGGTATTGTGTTTGTGTTCCTGTGTGTGTGTGTGTGTGTGTGTGTGTGTGTGTGTGTGTGTGTATCACAGCTTCCCTTATCTTTTATCCCACTGATGGACATGTGGGATTGTTTCCACACCTTGGCTGCTATGGGTAGTGCGATAGTAATTATGGGAAGCAGACATCTTTTTACAAGATAATGAATTCCATTTCTTTTAGATGTGAACCTGGAGGAGGGAATGTTGGATCAGATACAGTCCTTTGTTGTTATAGTTGTTTCTTATTTTCTGGGGAAATGGCACACTGATTTCCACAATAGTCACATCAGTTAATAAGCATTCCCTTTGCTCTGGGGTGATGTTATTCCCTAAGATTTACTTTATCATAAATAAAATATAATAAAAACCACTAGAACTTAGGGCTGTAGCGACGTCTTAGTGACTGGAAGTATGCTGTAGAGGACCTGAGTTCAGTTCCCAGCACCCACATGGTGGTCCACAACTGTCTGTGACTCCAGTTCCAGGGATCTAATGCCCTCCTCTGACCTCTGTGGGCACTGCATGCACACAGCGCACATACATACATGGAGGCACCCGTCAAACACATAAAACAAATAAAATCTTTAAAAAACTAATGACGGGGCTGGAGAGATGGCTCAGAGGTTAAGAGCACTCACTGACTGTTCTTCCAGAGGTCCTGAGTTCGATTCCCAGCAACCACATGGTGGCTCACAACCATCTGTAATGAGATCTGGTGCCCTCTTCTGTTCTGCAGTCATACATGATGTATACATAATAAATAAATAAAAATCTTTAAAAAACAAAAACTAATGACAAGAACCTTAAGTAACAAAGATAGATTTGTCCCTTCTAAAGCTGAGGTGGGACGAGGTCTATCCCCGCCACAATTCGCCTCGTCTTCTACCTCTCACCAGCTTTTGGAAAACAGACTTGTGCATATTTTGCCTTCTCTTTCCTTTAGACACATCATGAAGAAGACTGTATGGCTTGCCCACTGGTCATACAATTTATATAAAAAACATGGCAGCTGTGCAGTCCACCAGAGGTCAGAGTTCCTGCGAGGCTGCCCTCCATTAGAAAGCTGGACAGGTAGAAGCAAAGGACCAGGGTCTCCGAGGACCTGCACCCCACCCCAGCTGCTATTGGTGGCAAGCAGCAGTCCAGCACACACAGGCAGAAGCCTCTGAGGTTTCTTTTGTAGAACAAAAGGAAGATGTGTAAGGGGAAAAAAAAAAAAAAGGTGTTTTGTCTTTAGCCCTGTGTCCTTCCTGTTCTGGAATAAGGATGGAGTCCTGGAGTTGTGGCAGTCATTTTCTACCTAAGAAGATGGAGGCCATGAGCTGTGGAGAAAGCGGACAGAGGAGCTGGGGCTCAGAGTGACATTGCTGAGTCACACATTACTTTAGACCTCACACTAGGAGAGGACTCAGCCCTCTCCTGTGTACACCTTCTGAAACGTGGAAGTACTCAACGCCTAAGTACTCAGCGCCTAAGTACATCTCTCTGTCTACTGGCGAAAGCCTGCTGTACTGGGTTCCTGCTTTTATTCCAGACCCAGTCCTTCCTTCTCGTCCTCCTAGCCAGTGCACAGAGCACTCAAGAGGACGGTTGGCCCTGGCCCTGCCGCTGCCACACCTGTGTTGTGCTCATATTCCTTGCCTGCACCCCCACACCCCTGTTGCTCTCCGCACCCCTGCAATCAAAAGGCCCAGACTCCTTTAAGAGAATAATCTGTAAACCAGGGGTGGCTCATGCTTGTAATCCTAGCGCTTGGGAGGCAGAGGCAGGAAGAGCTCTGTGAGTTTAAGGCCAGCCTGGTCTACAGAGTGAGTCCCTGGCCAGGCAAAGCTATATATTGAGACCTTGTGTCAAACAACAACAAAATAATAATTTTATTGTTCTTTACAATGTTTAACTACTCAAATAATATAGAAAAAAATGCTTAAAGGAAAATAAGCGAATTCCAATTTCCATCATCCACAAGAAAATATTGTAAAATTATAGGATGTCAACTTAGGTCTTAACAATTCCCCCCCACCCCAGAACAAAGACTTTTAATAAAAAAATTTCAAATTGGAACCATATCATAGATTCTAATTTAAGTATAATCTACAAAGCTAAAGATGTACTTGAATTTAACAGAATTAGAAGAGAGTGAAATAAAATAATTGCTTCATTTTAGTTATAATTTTTTTTCATTGCCAGCGTTATCTATTCCTAAACCCCCCTTTAAAATTAAGGAGAAAAAGAATAAAATAAAGGAGAGCCATGAATTTGAGAGAAAGCCCTGGAAGTTGGGTGGGGTGGGGTGGGGGGCACATGGGAAGGGACGTGGGAAGGCTGGAAGGAGGGAAGAGGGAAAGTTATGTAATTATATTTTAATTTCAAAAATTAAAAAAATACGAAACAATCTGGGTACAAATGCGATCCTCATTAAGTAAATAAATCAATAAGTAAATAAATTTAATTAAATTAAGGAGAGGGCTGGCGAGTCGGCTCAGTGGGTACAGGTGATTGCCGCCAAGACTGATGGTGACCTGAGTGTGACAGCTGGGACACGCACAGTGGAAGGGGAACGGAGAGCAGGTGACATTTGTGCGGGACACACATGCTCGTGTGCACACATATGCTCTCTCTAAATAAATACGTCAATGCAACAAGACTTCTCAAAAAATGAAGAGAAGATATCATACAAGGCTTAAGAGAGTGGGTCACCTGCATCAAAACTCTATATTTGAATCTGAAAAATAGGAAAATTAATACACAGGTAATTTCCTGGCCCTAGTTTTCTCCGGTTGCCTTTGTTTATTTCGCCAGTGTTTATCATGTCACATTGCGGTTTTTAAACATTTCGATAATTTTTGCCTTAGTTCTATATTTAGTCAATGCAAAAGTGACATTTTAATGTCAGAAAGAAAATATGAGGAAAAGAAGGGTTATTGAAAAATATTCAGGAATACGTAGATAGCCAGCTGGAGGAAAAAGTGAGACTCTTACCTCGTGCCTTTTCAAAATTCATGCAAGGCAGTCTTCGGTACAGAGGAGGCTGAAGGCCTCTCGAATAGCAGTCCTGCCAGGATTTTTACTTTTGCTCAGGACTGCTTTGGCTATCAGTGGTCTTTTCTGGTTCCATCTGAATTTTAGGATTTTTTTTCCTATTTCTGTGGAGAATGTTTAGGTACTTTGATTGGGATTTCATTGAATCTGTACATCATTTTGATAGGATGGTCATCTTCACAATATTCTACCAACCCATGAACATGGGAAGTCTTTCCATTTTTCCAGTGTCTTTCTTAATCTCTTTTTTCAGAGATTTGAAGTTTTCTTTCTTTTTTTTTTCTTTATTTTATGTGTAGGGGACTGAGTCACAGACAGTTGTGAGCCACCATGTGGATGCTGGGGATCAACCTGCGTCCTTTGGAAGAGCGGCCAGTGCTCTTTTTTTGTTTTGATTTTTTTTTTTTTTTGTTTGTTTTTTGAGACAGGGTTTCTCTGTGTAGCTTTTCGCCTTTCCTGGAACTCACTTGGTAGCCCAGGCTGGCCTCGAATTCACAAAAGAGAAGTGTACCCATGCCCTCTTTCTCAGCCTGTCTGTTGTTAGTAGATAGAAATGCCTGCTGATTCTTAAAGTCGATGTAGGGACCAACAAAGGTCCCAGTCCAGGCACAAGAAACCTTCTTTGTAATGGTTGGTCAGGGCAGTCTAAGTGATATCCAAAACAATATAGATTATACGTGTAGCCCTAGGTTGTCTATCAAGGGTTGGGGTAGACCTCTATTGCCGAAGAAACCACACACTCAGGACACAGGAATCATGTGATTTGAGCTGGAACTGACCTGATTGTCTCTTTCCTGTGTCCTAGCTCCTGTGGCTCCAGAAATTACTGTGTAAGCTACCAAGGGAGGGAAACAATTAAACAGTCCTACCCAGCTATAACACTTACGAACCATGACAATTACCAGCGTGGCAGGGTATTACACCTTTATGGTGTAAGAAGTGGTGCTCACATGTCAGTGGCAACCGACAGTTGTCTAAGTGGACTCAAAGGAGGGACATCATGCCTGGCGCTAGAAACCTGGCCATAGTCCTGAGGCTGACGAAGCCATCGACCTTAGAACAGAATCTGCTGCTGACACTTTACCTGACCAGCCTAACTCCTTACCACATTTTAAAGCTTATCTTTATACCCCCAGATAAGTGTGGCTACCATCCTTCATCAGAGAAGCCTCTCTTAACTATAAATGGAGACCACCACAGAAAAGCACGACTGGACACATGCAGACGTCAATAGATATGGGAAGCCCAGCCCCAACATCCACATCCACATCATAGCTCCTGCATCCATGGCTCAGGGAATACCATGGAGGAGGGGGTGGGAAGATTGTGAGAGTCAGAATCGCGAAGTCGGCTGTGAATCAATCCCTCCTGGAAAAGGCTGCACAAACATGACCAGAACAATGGCAATAGCGATGGACATGCGACCATGGAAGAGAGACAGATTTAATGGGGTCTCACCCCTGGACAAAGAACTACAGGCCAACAGCTGACTGCTGGGAAAGGAGAATTAGACTCTCCCAGGGATGAGCCCATTAGTGGTGGTCTAATGCAGAATGATCAGCCTGGAAACTACACCACCAACAAAAATGGACTCAGCGGGGTGTGTTTTTATATATTTGTGCACACACATACATACACACACACACACACACACACACACACACACACACACGCACACACACGTGCGCGTGTGTGTGTGCGTGTGTGTGTGTGTGTGTGCATGTGTGATAAGAATAAAAAAAGGCTATCAACTTGAGATTGGGGAACACGAGAGGGGTTGGAGGGAAGGAAACCGGGAGGATATGTGAAAGTGATGGAATTACCTTCATTTCAATTAAAAACATTGTAATTTACAAAAGAATGCTAAAGCAAAAGTAAGAAAGATGTCTGCAAGGTTCACTATACATGAGTGAGGGGGAAGATCAACAGCGGACAGACAACTGGCAGAGCTCACAGAGAGGCCCCAGACCAGGAGACAAACAGCATTGCAGCTTAGGGAAAAGACTTCTCCAAGTGATGAGAAAAAAAACTTAAAACTATAGTCAGAGGGGCGGGTGCGTGTGTGTGTGTGTGTGTGTGTGTGTGTGTGTGTGTGTGTGTGTGTGTGTGCGCGCAGCTCTGTTGGCACAGTGCTGGCCTTACAGGGGTGAGGCCCTAGCTTTGACCTCCAGCACGGCCCAAGACCTCCAAAGCAAATGAAAACAACCCCAATGAAGTTGAAAAAGATACTGTAAAAAAATTCAGAAAAAAAAAAGACAAAAACACCCAAACCACAACCAGAAACATTTTTTTTTTTTTTAAAATCACTCTAAGCTGTGCAATTCAGATGCTCACACTTGGTCTGTGAGGCTGTAAACTCCAGGGCGATCTGGCGGTATGCATTCCAACCTAAGATCCACCTTTTCCTTCCTGAGGGCTGTCATGCCTGTCGATGCTCACTGCAGGGCAGGGTGTAAGGAGGTAGAGGCTGGGAGTGAGTGCAAAGCTCCCACTTCCAAGCATGCATAGCTGGCCACTTTCCCAGCATGCATCAGGCCCTGGGATCAATACTCTTTGTGTAGCTGTTTCCTCCTAGATTAAAGCCTTCCAAGCTTGTTTACAGAAAGGTAGAACAGCTGCGTGTTCTATGCAGAGATGAAACACTCCATCCTACAGGGAAGCTCCTTAAGCTCAGGAAGGAAACAACTCAAAAGCTTCAGGAAGTCCCTAAAACTGACCAGATTCATTAGACTTTCCCTCCCGAAGCATATATAAACAGGAAGGACTGCTGAGAGTCACTCTCACACCAGCTGAGATACCTGGAAAGGGTACTCTCTAGCCTGCTGAGTTGCCTGCACGCTGTGCAGTGTGCTCTAGATGTCCAGCTTTTGTGAACTGTCACCTGTGCTGGGGTGGGCTTTGGTGATGCAGCAGTTTTTCAGTCACTTCTGCTCCTGTCAGTAGCCCCTCACCCATATTCCTGTAGCCCAGCAAAACTCACAGTTCACCACGTTGGACTTTGGTCTGTCCTCAGATCCTAATCTGCAGTGAGCAGACTGCTGTTCGTGTCTTCACAGGAGTAGTGTCACACAAAATTCCCCAGTACTGGGAAAACATTATTTTGTGTGTCAATGTGTGTGTGTGTGTGTGTGTGTGTGTGTGTGTGTGTGTGTGTGTGTGTGTGCCTGTGAGCACAGGTGTGGAGGTTAGTGGACGATGTTGGGTGTCTTGTTGTACCACTCCCTGTATTATTCCTTTGAGGCAGCGTCTCTCACTAAACACGGAACTAGGCCGGTGGCCGGAAGCATTAGTGTCCTTCCTGTCTCTGCCCCCAACAACACTGAGGCTACAGGTTCATGTAGCCCTTGCCCTGCTTTTCATGTGAGTGCTGGGATCAGAACTCAGGTCCTGATGCTTAAGTGCTCTTACCACAGGGTCATCTCCCCAGCCAAAAATGTATTCATTTTTATTTCATATGCGTGAACTTTTACAACTTATTTTGTGTGTGTGTGTGGGGGGGGGGGGGTGTTTGCCTGCCCTACGCAGTCAGCTACATTTGTGTGCAGCGCCTGCCGAGGCCACAAGGGGGCACTGGATCCCCTGGAACTGGAGCCACAGATGGTTGTGAGCCGTCGTGTGGATGGTGGGAACTGACCCCAGGTCCTCTACAAGAACAGCCAGCACTGTGACCTGCTGAGCCATCTCTCCAGGCCCGCAGTGGCCCCTGTTTTAGGCCTGACACATTGGAGGAATACAACCCTTCTGGGTTTTTCCTCATAAACAAACCAACAAACAAAACTGCTCAGAAGAGGATCCATTCTCAGGAGGAAATGAGCAAGCAACAGGACTAATAAACACACACATATAAAAGGGTAGAGGTCTGCATTATCCTATGCCAGGCAGGAAATGTTTACACCATGGTGAATTCCCATCCACTACACGCCTGTTGATGGACCACAGCATCATCACATAAAATCAACACACACAAGCAAAGAGAGGCTCAGGACTGTGAGGTTCAAATCAAACCAATGCATATTCATTTTTAAAAAAGGTCAGAAGTCAAAGAAAAGGAAAAGGAAAATATCACAGAATGGAAACTTTCTGTGCTGATGGAAATAGGCTCTCATGCAGCCAAGGCTGGCCTGAACTACTGATGCTCTTGCCTCTACCTCCAGAGCTGGGTGTGATGTTCCTGTAAAACCAATGCTGGGGACGTGGAGGCAGGAGGATCACAAGATCAGCCTGGGCATGTGGTGAGATCACAAGCATGCTATCATGGCCTCTTGAGTATAGTTATGTGACACTCTTGCAGTTCATCTGTATGACCCGAGTATCTGGTTTTAGACTGTCACCCTACATCTTCACTGCCTGGATTTGTCACCAACCTGAGATTGGCAGAGTGGGCATTGGTGTTGTTGGCAGATCATCGTGAGAGCTCACTCGAGTTCAGTCAGAAAAACCCTGAATGGCAGGAAGAGCAGGGAGGAGAAACTGACTGGACTCAGGCAACTCAGAAGGGTGGGGAGGAAAACACTGCCCACAGGGGTGGGGTGGGAGACAGCAGGAAGGACATGGATCCTGACAACCTTGCCATTTTTATGCCTATTTCCATCCTAGGGTTGTAACCAGGGAGCACGCCATACGCCAGTGTATCACAGTGCTCAGCCATGGAGTAACTCTTTGCCCCGTGGCCAGACTTCATGGCCCCTCCCCAGATGGAAACTGGAAAAATTTACCCGTAACAGTTCCACCGCGGCTGGTCTTTCCTGAGGTATCTTGTGTAAGCAGTAATCAACGAATCTCCTGAAGGAGTCGGTCCTGTGTGAGTGAACACATCAAGGAGAGCAGTGAGGGGGCCGAGGGACCCAGCATACAGAAGGCAAAGTGCATGGGAGAGAACACTTGGAAGTTGGGAGACTGTGTGTGTGTGTGTGTGTGTGTGTGTGTGTGTGTGTGTGTGCATGTGCGTGTGTGTGTGTGTGTGTGTGTGTGTGTGCATGTGTGTGTGTGTGTGTGTGTGTGTGTGTGTGTGTAGAGGCCACAGGCTGACATCAAGTGTCTCTCACAGTCACTCGCCACCTTAGTTGTTTGAGGCAGGGTCTCTCCCTGAACCTGGGGCTCACTGATTTGGTTAGACTGGCTGGGCAGTGAGCCCCAGACATTCCTCCCTCTCCATCTCCCCACACTGGAATTTCGGGGTCCAGCTTTTGCACTGGTTCTGGAGACAGAACTGATACCCTCTTGCATGCACAGCAAGACTTTGCTGACTGGGCCATCTCCCAGCCAGGAGATTCCTTTTCATAAGGCATTTTGAAATATCAGGAGACCTGGACCATTTTCAAGTTATGGCATTGAAAATTAATTCTTTTGGATAATGAGGTGGACACAGTCCCAAGCTAGTCAATGCAGTTATACACATAAGCAAGGCTAGGTCAAATCACAAAATAGATCAGAAAATAAAAACACTATCCTTATGTGTAATAGTTTAATATGCATTCCCCCCCTCAAAGGTAACACCATTTCTAACGCCCAGTCTGCATTCTTCATTACCACTCTGCTAACCCCTCTGCCACCCATAACCTCTAAGGAATAAAAACGAAAGCCCATCGGGACAGGGAACCTGGAAACACACTTTCTGAATGAAACTAAGTCCTCTCTTGGAGACTTCTTTGGGTCCACTCTGGTTAGATGGCTCATTCCCTGTAACTCTTGTGGCCTCAGCAGTTACAAACATGTCATGGTTTTCGGCCAACAACAACACATCTTCTGAATAGAGGGTAACGTGTTCTGTCCCAGCCCGTTCGGATAGACACGGAGACAAACAATGACACCAGCCAGGGCATCTCACAGCTGCTAAAAACTACAGATGAGATGTGATGAGCAGGACCTGAGCGATGAGGTGTGGGAGGGAGGTGGGGGGCATGTCTGTGTGTGTGTGTGTGTGTGTGTGTGTGTGTGTGTGTGTGTGTGTGTACAAAGGTACACTGTTTGTGGGGCATCCATTCTTCCTATTGCTGTGATGGAAGAATGCAATGGTATTTTAAGGCAGATCTATAAAATATAGTTTAATGAGCATGTCAGATACCCACAGCGAGTTTCTTGGAGATGTCTTACCATTCCCTGGACTGTAGCGTGGGGGAGTCATTCTGGGCGATGTGGTAGAGGGCGCTCATGGCGTTCATGTTGAAGAGCGGGGGTTTCCGCTCCGCTGGAAGAGGAAGCAGGCACAGTAAGGCATTCTCAAAAGAAGTAAAGTAGGTAGCAAAATCAGGATTATCAATCAACGAGACACTATTCTCCTGTTGTACTCTTAGGGCCAGCTCAAAGGAGTCATTGCTGGCTGCTGGTCACTCACTGTCCACTGGAAGGCTCCCAGCAGAACCCGTTTCGGAAGAATGGGAGAAAATGTCCTTATTTTTTCATAGGTTCTGCATAGATTGTTGTTGGCCTGTTTTTCAATGACAAGGTGTGAATGTGTGTGTATTTTAATTAAAAAATACATATTCATTAAATAAAATCAGAAAGCAAAGTAGAACAAAAAAATATTATTATGGAATGGAAGGGCTGGATGGATGGCTCAGTGGTTAAAAGCACTGTCTGCTCTTACAGAGGACCCAAATTTCAGCACCTATAAGGTGGCTCACAACCATCCATTAACTCTAGCCCCAGAGGAGCTGGCGCCCTCTTCTGGGCATGCATGCACACAGTGTAGTAAATACAATACAGGCAAAAAATTTATACATGTAAAATAAATAAATCTCTTTTTAAAAGAAAAAATCTTATTGTGAAGTGGGACAGACATTTAATTATTTATTTAGAGCCAGGGTCTTTCTCAGCCCAGAGGCCAGCCTGTTTAAATAGTGAGTTCCAGTACAGCCAGGGATACATAGTGAGACCACGTCTCCAAAATAAATAGATAGACACATAAATAAAACGTTTAAAGAAAAGAAAAGGCGGCGATGATGTGGAGGGACTTCTTAGTCTTTTAAAAGAATATTTATTCCTTCATGGTCTCATATTTTGATGACAGTCCTCGGTGGGTCTTTGCTGACCGGTGCCTGCAGATGCCTCTGGGATGGCCCACTAGAATCCTGCAAGGATTTCTTCTCTCCCTTCCCTGCCCCTCCTTCTCCCCCCACCCTTCTCTCTCCAGGGTCTCCAGCATGGCCCCAGCTGGTTGGCCTCCCCCGTAGCTGAGATCACACGCGTGCACCACCATGCTGCAGAAGACTGTTTACATGCATCAAGCGGAAACTGGTAGAGGCTGGTCGAAACTGGCCGATGGTGTGTGAACTGGTCTGAGCCGGAGCAGTGTGGATAAAGGTTTTCAAGCACAGGGAAGAGACAGAAGTGCTTTCGGGCTGTTTTTCAGGAAGTGGACTCAAGGGGTTTCTAGAGCGTGGTCTTCTGGTGATGTCAAGTTCTAAAACCGTAGGGAAACTGGGAACTCCTGTGGACACAAGTGCCTTCCCACTCCTTCTAGCCCTAAGTTCAGACCACTGAGCAGCGTCTGCAGACCTCCATGAGCTTGTCCTGTCCTGAGAACAACATGGGGCTCGGTCCCCCTCGGTCCCCTCTCTCCAGCCATCAAGAACAGCCATTTCACATGGATGTTTTCAGTCCAGATTTTAACCTTATCAGGCTAATTCTTTTAAACAATGTTTTAATTCTTCTTCTTCTTCTTCTTCTTTTTTTTTTTTTTTTTTTTTAAGATGAGGTCTTGCTATGTTGCTCAGGCTGGTCTGAAACTCCTGGGCTCAACGGTTCTCTTGTTTGTCTCCTGTGTAGCTGAGAGCATGTGTACTCCTGTTTCAGCTCTGGCTAATTCTTAACAATCCTGTTGTGGCTTGAATATGAAATGTCCCCACAGGCTCATGAATGGATGAAAAAAAGAAATCAAAAGGAAAAGAAAGGACATGGCTGCTCCTAGGTGTGGTGGAGGGAAAAGTTTATTGTAGGTAAAAGGGAGAGCATAAACCGGGCCATGGTGGCACACACCTCTGATCCCAGCACTTGGGAGGCAGAAGCAGGCAGAGGTCCAGGACAGGTTCCAAAGCTACAGAGAAACCCTGTCTCGAAAAAGCCGAGAGAGAGAGAGAGAGAGAGAGAGAGAGAGAGAGAGAGAGAGAGAGAGAGAGAGAGAGAGAGAGAGAGACATAGGCGGCAGCGACAGGGACATCTGGGAGAGTCCAGAGAGGACATGACCATGATGAACTGGGTCATGTGCGGGGAGGGCGAGGGGGAGAGAGGGGAAAAGAATATTAAAGAAGTGAAAGAAGTAAGAAGAGGGGAACCAGGTGCAGCAGCCAAGAGATTCAAAGGTACAAAAAGAGCAGGTAGCCAAAATGTCTGGATAACGGGGAAAGCCCCTAGGGGAAGGTCAGTCTAGCCCCTGGACTGGAGAATTCAGGGTAGAGGGTGGGGTATGCCAGCCATACCCCAGCGTGGGTAGGAACTGAGGAATGCTGGGAGAACCTTGAGGTCAGGTCTGCTTGGGTATGTTAAGTGGCATACTTGAACACTGGGTACCTCAGTTTTGGAGGTCCTGTTCTAGAAGGCTATGGAGCCTCCTGGAGGTGGACCCTCACTGGAGGAAGTGAGTCAGGGAGAGAAGGTCTTTGGATTTTTTATAGCCCTGCCCCACTTCCTGTCAGTCAGCTCTTGTATCCTGATAGTGGAAACAATGTAACCAGCTGACTTGAGTGCCCTTGGCCACGCTTTCCCTGCCGGGGAGGGACTGTATCCCCTCAGACCGTGAGTGCGAAACAAACCTTCCCCGCTTACAGTGTTTCTTGTCAGGTATTTTGGTCATAGCAGTGAGAAAAGTAACTGAGATGAACTCACTTTGTTCTTGCAGTAATTGAAAGCATGTCTATTAAGGGCTTCTGCCAGGTGAACGATCGCTTCCTCAGAGAAGCCTTCTGTGACTTTTGTCACTGCGGACTATAGCTGTGCTGCATTTTTTGGGCCATACGTTACAACTCTCATGATCTTGTGTCCCTTACTAAGTGTCTAAACTTCACAGGGGCAGGGACCACGCTCATGATGCTCATTTTGTCCTTTACTGTCTGGTGCTGAAGACTCACCTTGGAAGGCAGTCCGCACAAAACCCGCTAAGCAAATTAATAAAGGACAACTTAATGCAAAGAGAACTGTATCCACAAGGGATCTTTGTGTGGGCTTGCTGAGATGGCTCAGCATCCAAGGCGATTGCGGCTGAACCTGAGGACCTGAGTTTGATCCCTGGGTCCGGATGGTGGAAGGAGAGAAATGACTCTGACAAGCTGCTTTCTAACCCCCACTTATATGCCAAAGCGCCCACCTGCACTCCCTCTACCCCCCACAGACAGGTAAATGAATATTTATTATCTACATAAAATTATTAAAAAATGTTTTAAAAGAATCTATGTGTAACAAGCGGGCATAGAAACGATGAAAAGAGACCAAGGTCTTGGGGCCCACATCAAATATCATGTGATGGGCTCACCATAAGAGGGATAAGGTCACTCTCGTTCCCAGGAAAATGCACAACGATTCAAGCTGTGCAGAGGAACCGTGAGTTGCCTAGGAGAAGCAGTGGAAAGGGGACCAGATAGAGAAAACAGAAGTTCAGAAAGAGGATGTGGGAGCTGGGGATGTGGACCAGTCTATACAGTGCTTGATTACCATGCAGGGGGTTCAGCCCCCCATACCGCACAAACCAGGTGTGGGGAAGCATGTTTGTAACCCTAGCACTCGGAGTGAACCTAGGAGGATCAGAAGTTCAAGGTCATCCTATGTTCGATAGTGATTTCAAGGCCAGCCTAGGCTATATGAGATCCTGTCTCAGAAGAGAAAATCGAAAAACCAAAACTCAGCATTAGTGTAGAGACAGCAGCAACTCCGACTCGAAGCCTAAAGGTGGGCCCAGGACAAGCAAGCAAAGTGTCTGGGAACAAGCCATAACAGCCAGCCCTTAGATGGTGGGGAAAATCACTACAGTAAAGAAACCAGAGCGTGGGGCCATCCTCCAAACACTAGATTTGAAAGGTCTGGTCTACATTTGAATTCTTTACTAGAAGAACTCTCCTTGAGCCAGCTGAGCCTGGTGCTGAAGGCTGTAATCCCTGGGTAGGCTAAAGCAAGAAGATCTCAAGTTCTAGAACAGCCTGGGCTGCACAGGAAGACTGTCTCCAAGCAAGCAAGCGAAACCAGCCTCACAGCCACAGTGACGGGGCTTGTCACCGAGACAGAACGCTACAGAGCAAAAGCCAGAGCCAGCCAGCAGCCCACTTCTGTGTAATGAGGTGTTTTCCACGGGTGTTTCCTGTTCCAGTGGGGAAGATGCAGACACACACAGCGGGGCCTGCGGAGTCTAAACATCCATCATCTGGTCCTTCCCAGGGAGTTCATCGCGGCATTGGAGGGGCACAGCAAGAGGCCTAGGTCTGTACACAGTGCAAGGACCGCTGGTACCTGGGACAAGGACCCATGAGTCCTTATTTTTTTTGTGTGTGTGTGCGTGGGTCTCTGTGTTTGCACAGTATTTACAAGTGTGTAGGTGTGTGTGTTCGTGTGTCGGGCATATGTGTGTTTTTGTGTGTGGTGTGCATGTGAGTAGACGTATATACTCATGTGTACATTTCATATGTGTATATGTATATTTGCATACGTGTAGGTGCACAGGTGTGTGCATGCAGATGGAGGGCAGAAGCGGTTTTCCTTGACCGTGCTCTATAGGGCCTCTCACTTGAACCCAGAGTTTGCTGACTCGGCTAATCTAGATAGCCAGTTTGCTTCAGAGGTCACCTGCTGCTTCCTCCTGAGCTCTGGGATTAATGTGTGTGTGTGTGTGTGTGTGTGTGTGTGTGTGTGTGTGTGTGTGTGTGTATGTTCCTGTTTACCTGACAGACAATGGTCACATCTCTGCGGATGCACCATCTGTGCCAACCAAGATCAAGGTTTAGGGAGCTCAGTTGAATGGGTCGTTGCTAACAGCTCTGCCTGGATGTGCTAACTTGGAACCAGTGGGCTGTACTCTTTTTGAGAAAGAGAGGCGACCCAAAGGCACCCCACTCTTAGATCAATGCTTTTTGTAAGTCAAGGTTTTCCTGTGAACAAATATGGCTGGCAGCCCTAGCTGAAAGGCAACACTAACTGCCATGAGTTGCTTAGTTCCTATCCCACATCTGGCACTCACTGCCTCAGGCATGGCACGGATGCTATTCATCATGCCCACCGGAGCCTGGCAGCTAAGTGTACCCTCCAGTTTCCTAAGGGACAGCTAGGCTCAGTACTGAAATGGGTGACAGATTAGTGGTCATCAGCCCTGACCCCAGGAGCCTCCCAACTGCTGGGACATGTGCACACCACTGTGCTTGATGCGTGTGAGTGTGTGTCTAGGTGTGCAAATAAATGCAAAGTGAGTGCGGGTGCCTGCTGAGGCCAGAAGAGGACATGGGATTCCCTGGAGCTGGAGTTACAGATGGTTGTGAGCTGCCCAAGGTGGGTGTTGGGAACAGAATTCAGATCCTCTGTAAGGTAGCAAGAGGCCTTACCCCTCCCTGAGCCATCTCTTCAACCCCATGACTTAATTTTTTTGATTTATAAACTATGTGGATATGTGATCTCATTAAAAAAATTAAGTAAACACCCTAATGTTCCCCCTCGAATCATTTTCTTCTCACTAATCTCTCTTTGATGCAAAGTGACAGACAGGTCATGCATCTAAGTTTTTCTGTTGGAAGATGTGGATAAAGTGCTGGGAACAGCATGAGTGTCCCAGGTCTCCTCTACAGGACAAACTTCTCAGGAATTCTGACAGGGGCCATGCGGAGACCAGGAAAGAAGAATTTAAATTAAAGGAGATATAAATCTTAAAAACTAGACAAAGAATTTTTTTAAAAAATGTAGTTTTAAGTTTCTAGATAAGGCAGATTAAACCTGGACCAGGTTACCCTGGCTTGGGAAGGCTAACGGCCCCTCCTGTCCTTAGACCCATATCTAGTGAACAGTGATGGCAGCTTACACTATGGAAACACGCGGATCCTTCCCTCCAGCATCAGATCGGTTTGTTAAGTTTATTGGCAGGTATACTGTGGGACAGACGTCATTTAAAGACAAGCCAAAGTTCAAATATGCAATCAGGAAAACCAATGTATTTTAGGTAGCTTTAGGTTATGAATATTTGGGGGACAACTTTAAAGATGTGTGTGTGTGTGTGTGACCCAAGGAGGCCAAAAGATGGCTTCAAATACTCTTGGATCTGGAGTGACAGGTGGTTGTGAGCCACCCAGTGTGGGTGCTGGGAACTGATTCAGGTCCTCTGAAGATTAGTAAGTGCTCTTATCCACTGGGCATTGCTCCAGTCCTGGGGGACAACTGTAATGCTAGTGCATCCTTTACTATGAAGTTTCCCTCAAGGCTCCACTGTCAAGTCAATGTTAAAGGCATATGTTCGATAAGTCTTCTAATATTTCCCCTATAGGGTTGTAAATATGAAGCAAAGCAGTGGGGGTTATTGTAAAGACAGGGTATGCGATGTCACACCGAGTAAGGGGTGTTTCTCAAATATTAGCAATTACTGGCTTGTTTTTCATGGAGACATAGCAGAGAAGGGACAGTCTTCTGGGGCGTACAAGAACATGGGAAGTACCTACGACAAATTCACATTGCCTGGCCTGTGCACAGCCTCCAATTACTGAGTGAGTTCTAGACAAGTTAACCGATGAGCGGGATGAGGACCAGTTTGCAAAGATCCAGGGAAAACTACTCTTCACTCACCCAGTTCTATACAGGTGATGCCGAGCGACCAGATGTCAACTTTCCCATCGTACTGTCCTTCGTCCATGGCTAAGATCACCTCTGGGGCCATCCTGCCAAACACAATGTGCAGAACTCAAGTTGTCAGTAGAAACAAAATTTCCATTATAAAACTACTCGGCACAGCAGATTTAAGGGTATTCAAAAGTATTTCTAAGGTTATTTAAAAGTTTTTTTTTTCTTTTGTTTTCCGGGAACCAAAACACGGTCCTCTGTAAGAACAGCAAGTGCTTTCAACTGCACAACCATTTCTCCAGCCCCTGCTCAAAGTTCTCAGCACTTGTTGTGGTGTTTTTTTTGTAGAAGCCATGGAATGAAACCAGCCTTGACAACCAACCGAGGCACAGATAAGGAAAACGCGGTCCAGGTACATGATGGAGGTGCCTGTGATGTGGTGGTTTGAATGAGTGGCCCCCATAGGCTCATATACTTGGTTTCATGCTCCCACTGGTGGAACTGTTTGGGAAGGATTAGAAGGTGCTGCCTTGCTGGAGGAGGTGTGTCAGTGGGGGTGGGCTTTGAGGTTTCAAATGGCTCCTGCCATTCCTAGTGTTTCTCTCTCTTTCTGCCTCATGGTTATGCCTTAAGATGTGAGCTCTCAACTGTTCCTGCTACCATGCTTGCCTGCCTCCTGCCACGCTCCCTGCCCTGACAGTCACAGACTCTAACCGTCTGAAATTAAAGCCCCAAAATAAACACTTCCTTTTTTTTTAATAAGTCGACTCGGTCATGGCATTTTATCACAGCAATAAAAAGGAACTAAGATGTGGGATGCAACAGGGGATCATCATGTTACGTGAAGTAAGCCAGACTTAGAAAGATAAATCTAGGAGAGAAGGAGGGAGGGAGGAGGGGAGGAGAGCAGAATGGGGAATACTGGGGTGGGGGGAGCCAGTGGGGTGGCAGAATGGAGGACACGGGGATGAATGTGAACCAAGTACAAACCATGACTTAGATGTGAGAGAATATGACACAACCTATTCTTCCGCACAGCAGCTAAAAAATTAATTAAAAAAAATTGAAGATCCCCGCCCCCCGCCCCAACAGAGATTTTCCTTACACAAACCACTGGGAAGAATATCGTTCAAAACACAAACATCTTGGGTGGTGTCTAGGAACTACTACATGATTTTCAACACATCCCAGCTCTACCCTTTGCTCTCCGTTTGCTCTTGAGTCTGTTGCTCATTCATGGTCTATCTGTTTCTTCATCTAAAAAATGGAGAGACCTGTCATAGGGACCTCAGGCAGATACGTAAACACTTAGTGTGTTGTGAGCACAGACAAATGAATTACTTTAAAAGACATAAAAAAAATATCTGGAGGGACAGCCTAAAGGACCGCGGTCTGTGCTTCCAAAGACATTGTGATTTACAGACCCAAACAGGCAAAGGTGGGCAGCATGTGTGACCCCCCAGAAAGGAGAGGCTCTCAGCCTTCAGTTTGCTTTGGTTGGTGCTACGGTCTATTCCATGTCGGAAGTGGCTTTGTAAATCCTATCTTACGATGAGGTCAAAAGTCGAACAGCAGCTGCTCTTAGCGGGTTTTTCCAGAATGTGTCTTTTTCAAAGCTTCGATAACATGATGGGTGTATAAGTGAACGTTTGGAAAGGGGATCTGGAGCAGAATGTGGGGGACAACTCCAAGTCAGAATGACGTCAAAGTGGATGAAGTGTCAGAGAACTCGATAGAGTTGGGAGCTTGGATTTCTTCCATCCTGGCTTGGTAGCCAGCCAGAGGGCTGTAAAGAAGATCCCTTGTCCTGAACACGCTGCCTCTGGGGAGCAGTTCAAAAGAGATCTCAAGTGAAACCTTAGACAGAGCTAGCCCAGCAAATCGATAACACACAAAGGAGACCCAAAGCCAGCTGCATCATTTGAGCAATTTCAGGTCACTCTGTTTGGCTAGTGAGGTCTCTAACCTTCTCAAATGAAATCCGATTGGGGAACATTGGGAACACAGTTGTTTTTTCTTTCTTTCATTCTTTTTTTTTTTTTTTTTTTTTTAATAGAGTCTCTCTATGTAACCCTGGCTGTCCTGGAACTCACTGTGTAGACCAGACTGGTTGAACTCACAGAGACCCATCTGCCTTTGCCTCCTGAGTGCTGAGATTAAAAGTGTGCAACATTCCTGGCTGGTAACACATCATTGAGAGACAAAACAAGGCTAGGCCTGGTGGCACAGGCTTGTGTGCTCAGCTCCATGGTAGCTTGAGGCAGGAGGATTGCATATTCAAGGGCAGCCTGGGATAGAGAATGAATACGAGGATAATCTGAACAAATTAGTGAGGCTCTGTTTCCAAACAAAGGAACTGCGGTGTAGCTCAATGGTTGAACACTTGCCCAGCATACTCCAGGTCCTGGGTTCAATCCCTACCACTGTAGAAACAGCAAGGCCGATGCCAAGTGTCCCTCCTGCTCACACTTGTGTATTTTAAGCCTGCTTCATATCTTCTATGTCTACGCACCAGTAAGGCGTCCCCACGAAGGAGTTGGCAGGAGAAGCCATGGAGGCGGATCCAAAGTCAGCCAGCTTCACCTGCCCGGGTTCTGTGAGGAGGATATTTCCAGCTTTAATGTCCCTACCGGAGAGAGAGGGGAGGATTCAAGAGTTAAGGTCTCAATTCTTACTATGCAGGAGGCCAGAGCATGCAATTAGCAAGATAAAAAAGTTTCTTAAACACACAAGCATACTTTTCTCAGCGGTCACTGTCACTGCGTGTTGTAAGGGAGCCCGCATTCCTGGGCGGTCACTGGAAGGACTTCCAGGAGGAGCTGTCTTCAGAGGGAGGGGTGGAGCAAGGGAAAGAGGTAGCCATGCCAGTCAAGGAGAGCTCCGAGTTGGCGACCCTTACAAAGCGTGTTCTTCAATGTTCTATCCCCCCACCGCCAACATTCCTCGTGCGTGCGGGGGAAAGTTGGCGTCATTCGGAACTGCCTGCTGCTTTCCCCCTTCCAAAGCTGTCTGACGGACGTGCCTGCGTGGCCGCCCTGGCCGGGGCTCCTCAGCTGGACACATACCTGTTCTGTCTTGCCCGTGACCCTTTCTCTCTGCCTTTAACCGTAACTGCCCCTCTAAGGCATGGGAGGGTACAGGCTATAGAAAAGGTGTTATTTAAGAAATAACACTGTACAGTAAAAAGAAGACCCTGAAAGATCAAAACAGACAAGGATTAGGGGTCAGGAGCTTGCATTTCAGTATTGCAATGGCGGGCTGTGGCTGGTTTGCTATTAAAGATGTTTGATATTTGATGCAGTGAAACGTTAGGGGAAAAAAAATACCATTTGAAAATTCAGAAGGAGAGGATGATGTGGATGACCCCTTATTTTTCTTAAGGTATGAATGATGTGTAATGAGGACTGGGACCCACGAACAGCAAGTTGATAACGGGCCGTGGGAAGATACAGCTGAAAAAGTGGAGAGAAGGCAATAGGCTTAAACACTTCCAAAAGTCCCCTTGGAATGACAGGTTCCCTCCTCGGAGACGACACTGGGCAGAGGGGCTGCAAGCAAAGGTAC
Source organism: Peromyscus californicus insignis (assembly GCF_007827085.1). Lineage (NCBI taxonomy): Eukaryota > Metazoa > Chordata > Mammalia > Rodentia > Cricetidae > Peromyscus > Peromyscus californicus. Next base: position 7,528,459 of record NW_026294540.1, on the reverse strand, counting down.
TGTTCATTCTCTTACAACAGAGGGGCTCGGAGACGAAACGTCCCTCAAAGCAATACAAAGTTGAGATGAACGGTATTCATGTTGTTTGAAGACTGGACCCCACATAGCTCAGGCTGGTCTCGAACTCTTTATGTAGCCGAGGTTGGCCTTGGACTTCTAATTCTCTGCCTCTACTTCACAGGTGCTGAGATTATACGCCTATGCCGCTGTACCTGGCTATGGGTTCTTTAAAAACAATTGTTTTTGTTTTTGTTTTTGTTTTTGTTTTTTGAGACAGGTTTTCTCTTTGTTCTGGAGCTCACTGTATAGACCAGGTTGGCCTTGAACTCACAGGGATCCTCCTGCCTCTGCCTTTTGAGTACTGGGATTAAAGATGTGTGTTACCATGCTTGGCGTTCATTTTGAAATGTAAAGAACATTAAATTTTTGTTTTTTGTCTTCTCAATTTCTTGCATAAGTACCATGCAGATTAAGGTAAGAGGGATGTATACAAACTGAACTGTGGCTTCAGAAAAAACAGAGCAGACTTGCAAGCAAGTCACCATCCAGCAATTCTACCTTGACTTTGAGGAAACAGACCTCAAAGATTTGTTAGACGGTAAATGGGTTTAGTTCTTATTTACCATATGTGATTGGTTCATGCTTTGTCTATTTCATTTATTTTTTGTGGTGCTGGGGATGGACATGGTGGCCTTGTGTGTGCTCTGCAAATGCTCTGGTACCAATCCGAACACACCCTAGTCTAATCTAGCCTTTCTAAAAAAAATTATTTATATTTTGTGTGTGAACATTTTGCCTACATACATGTCGTGCACCGTGTGCATGCAATGCCCACAGGGGTCAGAAGAGGGCGTCAGAACTCCTGGAACTGGAGTTACAGGCAGCTGTGAGCCACCGTGTGTGCTGAGAGCCTTCCTGACACAGACTTCAGGAACGGGAAGCCTCTGGAATGGGAGAAGAAAAGGCAGGGGCTCAGCTTGGCTGCTGTTCCGTGCATGGAAGTCAGTGGGTTTCTGTTCCTGGCCCAGAGCGGGGAAGAGGATGGACCGACCCTTCTTCAGATTTGCCTGCGCCATCAGGAGGCCAAAGCCAGGCATGGCAATGCACACCACAATGTCAGCCCTCTGGAGGCTGAGGCGGGACAAACAGAGTTCAAGATCCACCTGGGCTACATGGTGAGTTCAGGGCCAGCCTGGGCTACATTGTAAGACCCTGTTTCAGAAAAGAAAAAGAAATCTAAACTAAAAATAACTACCACCATCCTCAAACAACAAATAAATACCCCCCCCCCCCCCAGCGCCCAAACATCAGAGGGATGCTGTCTTCACGGAGCTGTGGAGAGGCCTAGGGGGTCTCTGCTTGTCCCCTGTGGTCCCTTAGGCGCGGAACTGGAACACACACTGATTCCCACGGTCCCTGGGCTCCGGAGTTGGGGAAGGGAGTGGAAAGGAAGCTGGGGTCTGGACTTACCTGTGGATCAGAGAGTGAAAGTGGAGGTAGGCCAGCCCCTGCAAGGCACCATGGGTGATAGCAGCAATCTCCACTTCCTGAAGTGGTTTCTTATGAACTGGGGAGGAAGGAGAGATGGTCAGGATGGATGACCAGCCTTCCACACCGCACAGTGACACACACTTTACCAAAGGACAACTAGAGAGCGTAGTCACCTAAACATGTGGAAGCTGTACCTTCCGTAATACAGCAGGAGATGAGGAAACCCAAGTGCATGAAAAAGTGAAACCAACAAAACAAAACCCACAGGCCGGTGGCATTAATTTACTGGTCAATGGTGAGTCAGAGCTGTATGGATTCTAACCCAGTTGGGCCCAGGTGTACCAGTGCCCCCGACAGCGATCAAGGCCATGCTCTTCTCGGCTGCAAAGCCTTCATAATTACCCCCCTTGACCTACATACAGGTAAAGAGGCCATGAAGCAACTTCTGCTGAGAGACCATGGGCGGCTTCAGACATTTTTGTTTATCTTTTTATATTTTGGTTTTTCTTTCTTTCCTTTTTTTTTTTTTTTTTTTTTTTTTGGTTTTTTGAGACAGGGTTTCTCTGTGCAGCTTTTTTCCTGGAACTCACTCTGTAGCCCAGGCTGCCTTCGAACTCACAGAGATCCGCCTGCCTCTGCCTCCCGAGTGCTGGGATTAAAGGCGTGTGCCACTCACTGCCGCCCGGCCAGACATTTTTAGCACTGGTAAGGAGGGATTGGGTCCATCCTGACACCTCACATGGGTAGATACCAACATGAGTTGACAGCACGTGTGAGCACACACACACACACACACACTCTGTCTCACATACATGGTCCATCGTGACACTGGCAAAAGGTAGATAGCAACACTTACACATGGTTTTGATGGTTTTTGGCTATGGGTATCTCAGCCTGCCCTGGATGGCCATGGCCTCAACAGTAGGAGGGCCGTTGACATCACCCAGACATGTAAACTACATGGCTGAGATTATGTCTGCACAGCTTACCCACATGACCCTTAACTTTCAACCAGAGGCCCAAACTGTACTTTGTCTATTTTTCTAGAAGTAGATAACATCCATAAAAAAGATTATATTTTAGAGAGAGAGAGACAGAGAGTGTGTGTGTGTGTGTGTGTGTGTGTGTGTGTGTGTGTGTGTGTGTGTCCATGTGTCCATGAGCACAGGTGCCCGTGGAAGCCAGAAGAGTGTATCAGGTCCCCAGAGCTGGAGTTACAGGCAGTTGTGAGCCCACCTGGGAGTCAAACTTGGGTCCTCCCCAAGAGCAGAGTGTTTCTGCCACTGAGCTGTCTCTTCAGTCCCACAGAGAACATGGTGGAGGAAAAACAGGAGAAGCACAGTGATGTCATCCTTACCTTCTAACAAGTCCGAGGCTGACCCTAAGCAGTACTCCATCACCAACTGGAACAGATGAAAAGATCAGAATACTCAAAGTTAATAAGAAGTTCCTCAAGTTAACCAACCAACCAGTCAATCAGCCAACTAAACAATCAACCACAAAACCAACCAACAACCAACCAACCACACAACTAACCAAGTACCCAAACAACCAACGGAATGGCTAATCAACCAAGCACACAACCAACCAACAGCCAATCAACCACCTACAAAACCAACCAACCAACCAAACAAACAAACCACACAACTAACCAAGTAACCAAACAACCAACTGAATAGCCAATCAACCATGCACACAACCAACCAAAGCACAAAGAACATCAAGAGAAAAGACATTTGGCCTGACCTAAATCTGTCTTATCTGGTCACTTGATAATGAATTTATTTTTAATTTTCCACATTTCGGTTCCTGTCACCTTTCATTTGGACTTGGCCTCTTACCATATGAGGGTTGATATGAAATAGTCACTGTAGATGGTCAAGCTAAGATTGCCAGTTCTGACCTAATACCTTCTTCCCACAGTCTTGTTTCATAATTGGTTTTGAGTGGCTAGATATTATTGCTTATTATTTATTATAAGATAAAATTTGTTACTTAGTGTCAAGGAATACACAAACCAGAAAAATCTATGTTGGGCTCAGGACTTTGCACCTCACTTATTTGGGGTTCAATCCTTAGGACCAAAAGTAAACAGAAACCCCCAGTTAGCAGGCCTCCTTGTCTACACTGTCTAGAGCTTGACACAAGGAATGTGTCTTTGTAGGGCTCAGTATAAAGACATGGCCTGCCATGTGCTATTATAACCTTGAATCAGTCTAGTGCCACTGCTTTGAATTGGAGTCATCTGGAGATTTTAATTTGTATTTTTTTTTTTTTTTTTTTTGGTTTTTCGAGACAGGGTTTCTCTGTGTAGCTTTGAGCCTTTCCTGGAACTCACTTGGTAGTCCAGGCTGGCCTCGAACTCACAGAGATCCGCTTGGCTCTGCCTCCCGAGTGCTGGGATTAAAGGCGTGAGCCACCACTGCCCGGCTTAATTTGTATTTTAAAATATTTATTTAATATCCATTTCCTGTAGGCAAGAGGGTCCATCCAGAAAGGCCTTGGCTCATCACAAGCAACACATCACAGACGAACGTTAGGCTAAAATGCCTAATGTGACTAACTGCAAAGTTTAACATTTTCATATTCTAACTTGTGTGTGACATGCTATCTTCAAACAGTGACCGTCACATAAAACAACATAAACAAACCATGTGGAAGGAAAGGGGACCCATTCCAGCGGCACAGTGGTGGTGTCATTTTGTAAACGTTGTACCGTGACAGTGTCTAGCAAAGTGCCCGAGTTTTGGTCAAATGGAATGGGGAGGAGGGTCGAAGTGGCAAAGATAAAATTCTAGAATGAGGGCTGGAGAGATGGCTCAGCAGCTGAGAGCACTGGCTGCTCTTGCAGAGGACCCGGGTTCAATTCCCAGCACCCACCTGGTGGCTCACAACCATCCATCACTCCAGTTCCAGGGGATCTGAAGTCCTCTTCCGACCTCTGTGGCCACTGCACACACGTGGTGTACTCACATGTGTGCAGGCAAAAAACATTCATACATACAAATAAAAATAAATCTTTAAATGGCTCAGTGGGTAGAGACACTTGCTGCTGATGACTTGGCTCCAATCCCTGAAACACATTTTGTGGAAGGGAGGGACCAGCTCCACAAGTTGACCTCTGACCTCCACATGTGCACATGGCAAACAGGCACACACAAAATAAATGTGACAAAAATCTTTACAAATTCTAGGAGACTAAAAGGATTTACTTTTGGGTTTTACAAGATGACGTTAACTTTTTCCCATCCCTTTGCTAAATGTTTTCAGAATGATGTTTCCAACAGGCTAGACTGGCATACTTAATCTCAGGGAATACATACCATAATGCAAGCTGGTGTGCACTGATAAGTGTTAAATCGGCAATTCCAAAAGTCAAAGGGGAGAGAAACAGAGCTCATAATTTTATAGTTCAAATAAATAATTAAGAAATTAACAGAAGCCGGGCAGTGGTGGCGCACGCCTTTAATCCCAGCACTCGGAAGGCAGAGCCAGGCGGATCTCTGTGAGTTCGAGGCCAGCCTGGACTACCAAGTGAGTTCCAGGAAAGGCGCAAAGCTACACAGAGAAACCCTGTCTCGAAAAACCAAAAAAAAAACCAAAAAAAAAAAAAAAAAAAAAAAAAGAAATTAACAGAAAAAAAGGAAATAGAGACTCTCTGACTTACCCAAGCAGTATGTTCTTTTAAATAACAACCTTTGTACTCGATGGTGTTCGGATGCTTCAACTGTTGTAAAAATTTAACTTCCTTAAGAATATCTTGCCATTTCTATGGAAATCAGAAAACCGGTTTTAATTATCAGACTGAAGACAGTATTTATCAAGTGTGTATATACATAGATCAATACATTTTATATATTTCTTCTTCTGTGGTAGAAGGACATAAGGTAAATTTTAATAAATGAACCAGCTAGTTACCTTGTGCTATAGTTTTAATATAGCACAAGGTCCAAAGCTCTCATCAAATATACCAAAATCAAACCACTGCTTAAGTCCATGTTCAAAGCTGGAAAGTTGTTGCTTAGATGCAATACCAAGAAGCATTGCTAGAGGCCCCACAGAGACAACACGTGGTCAGTAGTGCTCCGGGTTCCAGCTACGCGGCTTCCGAAGCCGGCCCACTCACTGAGTAACCCAGAAAAGCCTAATTCCCTTTTCATCTTTCTGGGTCTTTTCTCTTCGAGACAGGGTTTCTCTGTGTAGCCCTGGCTGTCCTGGAATTCTCTCTGTAGACCAGGCTGGCCTCGAACTCAGAGATCCCTCTGCCTCTGTCTCCCGAGTGCTGGGGTTAAAGGCGTGTGCACCGTTGCTGGTCTACAGGTTTCCCTAACACTTTGAGCTTCTTTGCTGTTTCTCTGAAGCAGTGGTTCTCACCCTTCCTAATGCTATGACCCTTTAGTACAGTTCCTCATGCTGCGGTGACCCCCAGCCATGACATTGTTGTTGCTACTTCAGAACTGTAATTTCGTTACTGTTATGCATCAAAATGTAAATATCTGACATGCAGGATATCTGACATGAGACCCCCCTATGAAAGGGTCATTTGACTTCAAGGGGTCACAGCCCACAGGTTGAGAAACGCTGCTCCAGAGCCTCCCTCCCTGTTTGCCATGTGCCTGACTTCTATGCCAGCTCAAATGGCAGTTTTTTGGTTTTTTTTTTTGTTTTTTGGTTTTTTTTCTCGTCTCCACGCTCTCTCTCTTACGGACAGCAACTGAGGTTTACAATTTGCCTTCCTTGGGAGGGTTTTCTTTAAAATTCTTATAAAATTGTCCCTGAGCAAGGGCTGGAGAGATGGCTCGGTGGTTAAGAGCACTGACTGTTTTTCCAGAGGTCCTGAGTTCAATTCCCAGCAACCACATGGTGGCTTACAACCATCTTCTGGCCTGCAGGTTTATATGCAGACAGAATACTATATAAAATAAATAAATAGATCTTTAAAAAAAATAAGGATAAGTTAATTTTGGAGGCTGGAGGGATGGCTCAATGGTTAAGAGCACTGGATGTTTTTCTAGAGGTCCTGAATTCAATTCCCAGCACGCACATGGGGGCTCACAACCATCTGTAATGGGATCTGGCGCCCTCTTCTGATATCGAGGCACTCATATACATAAAATCAATAAAAAATCTTTTAAAAAAATTGTCCCTGAGCTTAAAAGAAAAAAAAAAGAAGAAGAACATTGTGATAAATACTTAGGTAACATCTACGGATTACCGTACCGTAATTACCCTGAGATGGTGTCTAGCATGTTCATCATCTCAGACACTGACCACATCCCTGTGATGAGAACAGAGGACCATCCCTTCCAGTGAGTTTTGAAATACACACGGTGACCCTGGGAACCAGCTGCCCTCCTCTGTGGGGGATGCCAGAGCTCAGGACTTGACTAACCTCACCCTAACTTGACACATCTGTGGAGGCATGGGGCTGTCTTACCTCATGGGTCTGCTTCCCACTGTAGGACATTTTCTTAACTGCAACCACCTCGTTGGTGTGAGCATTTGTTGCCTGTGATAAGAGAGGGGAAGGACAAGAAAGAGTTACGATGTCCAGTCACCTTAACTCGAGCACTGGCCTGGAGCCTTGCTGCATTGGTGCCCACATCTCAGCAAAGTCGTTCTTAAAGACACTCCCACTGACGGGCTAGAGCGCCACTCCACCCTGACTTCATGGGAACGGCTGCTCGAATTCCTTGCTGTAATAACATGCGTATGACGTGTGAGAGTTTATAACAGGACTTGAAGAAAACACATGGTCAAATGGAAGAAAAGCAAATTTATAAACGTTGGGATTCATCATCTTAGATGCTGGACAATGGAGAACCAGCTGAGAGACCAACCAGGAAGTGAAATAACCAATCAGGCCGAGAGAGGGCTCAGCAGGTGAGCTCTGGTGCTCTCACAGAGACCTGGGGTCAGTTCCCAGCACCCACATGGAGGTTCAAAGCATCCTAACTCCAGTTCCAGGGGATCTGGCACCCTCTTCTGGCCTTTGTGGGTATTGCACACACATGATATATACATGCAGATGAGTACTCATACATACAAAATAAAAAAAAAATAAATCTTTAAGAAAAGAACCAGGCAATCCACAGACAAATGCACACACACTCATGTTTATTGCTCTACTATTTGGTAGGTAGCCAAGGCATAGGCTCTTTAACCCCAGGTTCCTGATGCTGAAGTGTAGGGAACATGAATACACATTAAAAAAAATTTATAGACTCACTAAGGTGACAGGATTTGTTATAAAAGGCATCTACTAGTTGTTTCCAATTCTGAAGGCCTTCAGAAAGGCACATATAAGGTAATTATTGATTTAGAAGCTATATATAGACTTTCATTAAAAACAAAATCTTGTTCTGGGAGTCGGCCATTGGTAGAGTACTTGCTTAGCATGAGTGAGGCCCTGGGTTCCAGCCCAGAACCACAAACAAACAAACAAAGAAACAAACAAACAATTATGCATAGTACATGCCTGGTCACTGAACTACATTCTAACCTGTAAAAAAAAAATCAAATTCTTCACATTTATAAGAAGAAAACAGGATAGAAGTCTAGCTTGATGGAAGAGCACTTGGCCAGTGTGTGTGAGGCCTGGGCTCCACCACCCCAGGGTCAGGGAGCAGGAAAGAGGAGAGGAGACTTGGGTGGAATTAGACAGTGCCACTGAGTAATTGCTCATTGATTAAATGTATAGTCAACGTTGTTTGGCGTTGCTTTCCTACATCTACAGAGCCATCCTAATTAGACCTAACAGTGCGCACTTTCTCTGGGACCGGAAATTTGGAAACAATTTCCATGTTGATTTTCTTGTAGACACACAAAGGTGCTTTGGACATGTATGTGCGTACATGTGTATGTGTAGATGTGCGTGTGGAGGCAAGAGGAGGGAAGAGTGTCCAGCTCTGTCACTTTTCACCTAATTCCCTGGAGACGGGGTCACTCACTGGACCTGGAGCTAGACTGGCGGCCAGTGAACCCCACCCATCCATTCCCCTACATTTACTTAACTCCTACCATTGGCAGACATTATATTAGTTCCTAGAAACACAGTAATGAATGAGATGGACAGACCCCTGTTATCTTGGTGCATAATTTAGGGCGAGGGACATAAATGACTAGGCACTCTGCTAGCATGTATCTAAACATAAGCACAGGCTGTTACGAGGCAGAGGGCTGAATAGTAAAAACTGTCTTGTGGAAGTAACATTTACTGAAACCTGCCAGACTAGCAAGGGCTCCGAGGTTGGGGTGCAGGGTTTAGAGGCTTTGGGGTGAAGGGACAGAGAGCAGAGGCTGAAGGAGCTTGGCATCTCCAGGAAACACATGGGGCTGACTTCAAGCTTATCACTTCGCCTTACAGCTGCTGGAATAGAGCCTAGCGCTCCGGAACTGCCTTCAGCAATGACCGCGCATCTCTACATGGAACACAAGTGTGTTCTGCAGCAGACAATGGGGATCATCACCCTTTCTGAACCTCCTCTACCCCATCAACCCGTTACTTACAAAGTACACGGCTCCGAAGCTCCCATGTCCGATCTCATGCAAATCGATAAAAAGCTCTTCGGGGTCATCTTTGTAGAAGAGATCGGCAATCTCTGGGTCCCTCAGCACGCCTTTCCGCATGGTGGCCAGTGGGGCAAGCGCGGTGCTTTTTGGTGGCCCAGTCCCTTGGTTTCTCTCATTGACCACTGTTTTGGTTCTTAGAAACCTTCAATCCCTGCAGAAAATGAGATTTGCTGTTCACTGTTTGGATGATAATACAAATGCAAATGAACATTAAAAAGTACTTATCCCGGCCAACGAGATGGTTCAGCAGGTAAAGGTGCTTACTACCAAGGCTAAAGACCTGCGTTCTATTGCCAGAACCCACAGGCAGGAGAGAACCGACTCCCACAAGTCTCCTGACCTCCACATGTACACTGTGGCATGTATGCACTTACCCACCCGAAACAGAGAGAATAGTATGTAATAAATTCAAAGGTATCTTTATCTTACAACTCAACAGTAAAAGAACAAGAAACCCAAATTTAAAAATTGGCACAGGATTTTAATAGAATTTTCCTTAAAAGAAAAAAAAAAGAATAAGTTACAAAGTTTGACATCATCATCAGAAACAAAAATTAAAACCCAAAGCCAAAACCATTTTGTGCTAATACAGCTATAAAAACAGACAAGTACTGGGAACCGGGGAAGGCAGGGACAGAAAGGGCTCTCTGTCCCAGCAGGCAGGAATGCGGAACGGCACAGACATCTTGGGAACAATAGTTCAAAAAAAAAAAAACCAAAACCAAAACCAAAACAAAACAAAACAAAAACCAACCGATCAATCAAACAAACAAACACAACCTAGTACCTGAAGTTAGCATTTGCCTAAGGAATTCTGCTCCATGGAACTAAAGGGTTAAGAGCATATGTTGCTCTTCTAGAGAACCTGAGTTCCATTCCCAGCACCCATGTTAGGGGGCTCACAACCACCTATAATTCCAGCTTCAGGGGATCCTAAAACCATCTGACTTTTTCAAGCATAAACACAGAAACACACACACAACTAAAAATAAAATAAAATATAGCACTGTTAGGTATATACCCAAGAGAAAGGAAAAGATATCCATACAAAAAACTCAGACACGTTTCAGAGTGGCATTATTCCTAATCACTAAAAAGCAGAAATAGCCCAATGTCCGTTAACTTGTGAATAAATAAAATGTAGTAACCCATGCAATGGAATATAATAGTTAGCCATAAAGGGGAATAAAGGGCCAGGCATGGTGGAGTATGCCGGTATTCCCAGCACTTGGAAGTAGAAGCAGGTGGACCGAGTTCAATCACCCTTGGTTTATAGTGAGTTTGATGGCAGTGTGGGCTTCATGAGACTCTGTCTCAAAAAGGAAAAGACAAAAAAAGGACTAAAGTAGTGGTCTATGCTCCGACATGAATGGATCTTGTAAGCATTATGTTAAGTGAACAAAGCCAGCCATAAGAGACCACACATGTATGACATTATCTACAAAAGATTTCCAGAACAGGTAAAAAAGGAGAGACTATTGGCTACCCAGGAGGTGTGCTCAGGGACAAGTCAAGCCGGCAACTGGGCCATCAGGATGTTAAAAATGTCCTAAGGTGATTGGGGAATGATGGGGCAGAGGCAGGTGGGTCCAGCTCTGGATGGGGTATGATGGGGCAGAGCCAAGTGGGTCCAGCTCTGGATGGCACAGGAAGGTCCACGCTCTGGACTGGCATGTGATGTTTCCTAGCAGCAAGGCGCTCAGGTGACCAGACAAACTGCTATAGACTGGAGCCTGTGGCCACGCCCACTCTGAGAGGCCGCCATTTGACTCATCTGTGTGTGGACGTGAATGAACACAAGTTCATTCTGTGTCAATTCTATTCTTTTCCTTGATGTCTGAAAACTACTGGGGTGTTACTTTCCCTCTGTCGATTTATTCCAAATAACCTCTCCTACACACACATAACCACTTATTTCTGTTTGACCTAATTATAGTATAGACTGTCTCTTCCTTGACCCCTGGCTAACCAGGCCACCCATTTAGTTATTAGCCAGCAAATCGATTTTTCTTCAAAATACGATATTCTCGAATTCTAAAAGGTCACTTGTTAAGGAAGTGGAGGTGACGGTGGTGGCAGACACATGTCCTCTTGTGCTGTGACAGCCTGGGGTGACAGTGCACATGACATCATGCCCTCAGTTTACTGGAATCATTAGTATATGTCGGTGAACAACCTAATCATATCTACCCATCAGCTGGACCCATTCTTTCTTTTAACAAACACTCATTGTGTGCTTAGTGTTTTCACAACACTGTATTGGGCTGAGCGTTAGGGGCAGAATCCTCGTCATCCTGGATTTTATAAAGGGCTTGGGGTCGCCGGGCGGAGGTGGTGCACGCCTTTAATCCCAGCATTTGGGAGGCAGAGCCAGGCGGATCTCTGTGAGTTCGAGGCCAGCCTGGTCTACAGAGCGAGAGCCAGGACAGGCACAAAAACTACACAGAGAGCCGGGCGGTGGTGGCGCACGCCTTTAGTCCCAGCACTCGGGAGGCAGAGCCAGGCGGATCTCTGTGAGTTCGAGGCCAGCCTGGGCTACCAAGTGAGTTCCAGGAAAGGCGCAAAGCTACACAGAGAAACCCTGTCTTGAAAAACAAAACATAACAAAAAAATTATTAATTAATTAATAAATAAATAAATGAAGGACTTGGGTCAAGCCAAGTAACAGACACCCCAAGGACAAAGCAGTTGACCGTTACAAACCAAAGCAGTGTCTCTCAATATAAGGGTTTAAAAGGCTGGTCTGGTCTAGTTTTTTTTTTTTTTTTTTTTTACTTACAAATCAAAAAGCCAAGCCTTCTTAGGGAAAAGAAATGCAGTTCATTTACTATGAATTGGTGGGAGAGATGGGAGCAGAAAATTCGAAGCTGTTTTTAAGCCAAGAAAAAAAAAGCACAAAAGGCCTTTAAGCCGGGCTAAGAAATCTGGACTTGATGCTGTATGGACCAGGGTGCCACCAAAGGCTTTGAGTAGGAAGAGGCTGGTTCGCCAGTGCTGCACCTGTCCTCTCCGGCAACGGTCCGGCTCATCTTTAGACACTGACAATCAGGTGCAGAGCCACCACACCAATACTTCTGGGGAAGGAACCGAAGTAGAGCCCCGAGCCCCCCCCCTCCCCCGCCGTTGTCAGTCAGATAACTGAAGGCGCAGGGGGCGGACGGCTCAGAGTGGGCTTGCCTTCCTCGTTCCTGACAGGAAGGGGTCCCAGATGAACAGATGAAAGGGCCTTCCTGGAGACCATACCCAGCAGGAAGTGGATGGGACCCCCTTAAGAAAACCAGAGAGAGCTAGCGACAGCAATTCAGTCGCTGCAGTGCGTTTTGAATGTCTGAATGCTTTGGCTTCACTTAGGACTAAACTAAGTTACTAGTAGTTTTTGAGAAGACAAAAATGATGCTGTTCTACTATAGACCAAAAGGAGGCTTTTTTTTTTTTTTTTTTTTAAGAAACAGGGGCGGTGGTGGTGCACGCCATTAATCCCAGCACTTGGGAGGCAGAGGCAGGTGGATCTCTGTGAGTTCGAGGCCAGCCTGGGCTACAGAGTTCCAGGAAAGGTGCAAAGCTACACAGAGAAACCCTGTCTTGAAAAAAAAAAGAAAAAGGAAAGAAAGGAAGAAAGGAAGAAAGAAAGAAAGAAAGAAAGAAAGAAAGAAAGAAAGAAAGAAAGAAATTATTGCTGGGCAGTGGTGGCACACGCCTTTAATCCCAGCACTCAGGAGGCAGAGCCAGGTGGATCTCTGTGAGTTTGAGGCCAGCATGGTCTATAGGCGAGACACAGGACAAGCATCAAAACTACACAGAGCCGGGCGGTGGTGGCGCACGCCTTTAATCCCAGCACTTGGGAGGCAGAGCCAGGCGGATCTCTGTGAGTTCGAGGCCAGCCTGGTCTCCAAAGCGAGTTCCAGGAAAGGCGCAAAGCTACACAGAGAAACCCTGTCTCGAAAAACCAAAAAAAAAAAAAAAAAGAAAACAAAACTACACAGAGAAACCCTGTCTTGAAAAACCAAAAAAAAAAAAAAAACCTCCCCCAAAAAAAGAAAAGAAATAGATATTTAACTGTTAAAAAAAAATGAGATCTTAAAAAAACCCAGAATAAATGAGTGAATGTTTAATTACCAAGCACCACAGCAGAGGCAGAAGCCATACACTAAATCAATAAGCTTGACTACTCATAATTAATAAGTTCAGCAGTAGAGTGAGGAGATTTCTGGTTCTAGCCAAGATGGAGGAATGGGCACTTGATTTATTTTATTTCCTGTCACCTGAAACAATCAAAGCATTAGATGAAACACACGTAGGAACGTAGAATGGTATTTGAAGACCATGGCTACCAGGCCATGGCCAAAGATCCCTGACATAAGAAGCAGATGCCAGCCACAAGAGCTCCAGTGTGTGCCCGGGGACGGTTTGGGGGGGGGGTGTGGGTAGAGGCTGGGGGACCGTGAGAATCTGAGGTGACCCCGGTGGTTAGTGTTCACAGGGCACAGCTCCAATAGAAGGGAACAGCACAGGAGAGGGTGTGGGGATCCACAGCCGGTGCCCCCCACATCTGCAGTATGGATCGGCAGTGAGGAAGCTATGCCAGCCCAGGACAAGGCCACCTGAAACTGGAGAAAATGCTATCTGCAACTCACTCTGTAGCCCACGCTGCCCTTGAACTTGAGATAACCCAAGGACAGTAAACAGGACTGGAGCCCACATGTTAAAAAACAGAACAAGGAACACTTACAGCGGAGATGAACAGGATGGAGAGACTCAAATAGCCCAGCATTGGGGGGAAGTCAGCTGTGTCTGGGATAAGAATGTGTTGTACGGAATGCAAAGTGGAAAAAAAATATTAGTGAACGTTTTTGAATGAATCTATGAAATCCAAACGAAAAATAGAAGAAAAGTGAATAAAAGAGAAAAAGGAAGGGAGCAAACAGCTGGGGACACCTTCGTGCAGCCTTGTGTATGTCTAGCTGGCATCCCTAAAGGAGAGGAAGATCTGTTAAGACAGTAAAATAAATGGTGCTGGAGAGACGGCTCAGTGGTTAAGAGCACTGGCTGCTCTTCCAGAGGACGTGGGTTTGAACCCCAGCACCCACACAGCTGCTCACAACTGCCTGTAACTCCAGTTCCAGGGGATCTGATGCCCTCTCCTGGACTCTGTATGTACCAGGCATGCATGTGGTACATAGACATACATGCAGGCAAAACACTAATACACATGAAATAAACAAGTCAGACAGAAAAACAAGGTAAAAACAAAATAAATACACATTTCTTTGGAGAAATCATGTTGGGAAAGCTCACAAACTGGTGAGAATCAGAAACTCAGGAATCTGCAGATGTCTGTGAAGAGTCGGGGACAAAACACACACGAAGGACATTACACCAAGGCATGTGACAGAAAACTGTTTAAACTTGTGGTAAGGGGCTGGAGCAGTGACTCGGGTGAAGAGCGCTGGTTGTACTTCCAGGGGACCAGGGTTCAATTTCTAGTGTTCACATCGTAGCTCACAACCACCTGTAACTACAGTTCTAGGGGATCCAACAGTCCCTTTTGGCCTCCATGGGTACCCTGGGCAGCGGGAACTCACAGTATACAGACATAGACACAGGCAAAGCACCCATACGTGTAGAAATAAAAACTAAGAAAACGAATTGCGATAAAGTCATAAAATAGTGCGGTGGCTTATCTCAATTGTCAACTCGATATGCTCCAGAATCGCCTGGCAGATGGAGCCTCAAGTCGCACTTTTATAGGGATTATCTTGACTATTAATTGAGGTGGGAAGAAAGACCCACCCACTGTGGGTGGCCCCATTCCCTGGGCTGGGATCCTGGGCTGGATAAAAAGGTGGAAGTGAGCTAAGCGTAAGCATTCACCCCTCTCTGGTCCTGGACTGTGGAGACTGTGACCAGCTGCTGCACATTCCTATGATGTCCCTGCTACCTACAGACTGTAACCCTGAACTGTGAGCCAAAATACATCCTCTCTCCCTGGAGTTGCCTTTGTCAGGGTGTTTCATCACAGCGACAGGAGAGTAACCAAGACAGACAGTCTGGGGAAAACGGAGACAAGGACAACAGCAGATTCCTCGTTATAAATATTATAACCGAGAAGACAACAGAATGCCGTTCTTTTTTTTTTTTTTTGGTTTTTCGAGACAGGGTTTCTCTGTGTAGCTTTGCGCCTGTCCTGGATCTCGCTCTGTAGACCAAGCTGGCCTCGAACACACAGAGGTCCACCTGGCTCTGCCTCCCGAGTGCTGGGATTAAAGGCGTGTGCCACCACCGCCCGGCTTTTTTTTTTTTTTTTTTTTTTTTAAGATTTATTTATTATGTACACAGAAGAGGGCACCAGATCTCATTACAGATGGTTGTGAGCCACCATGTGGGTGCTGGGAATTGAACTCAGGACCTCTAGAAGAGCAGTCGGTGCTCTTAACCTCTGAGCCATCTCTCCAGCCCAGAATGCCGTTCTTAAAGGGCCAAAAGGAAGAAAAAAACTACCAAACTCCAAATTCTATACCCAGTGAATATATCTTTGGAAAGTGAAGGCTGAAGAAGGGCTTCAGGACACAGAAGCTGAATGAATGCTAGTGGCTTAAACTGTAGGAAATGCGGAGGGGAGTCCTCCAGACAGCAGGGAAGCCCCACTAGACAGAAACACAGGCCTGCACGAAGGGAGGAATGCACCAAACCGGAAACTACTTGGTAAGATGTGTAAGGTTTCCCATTACGCACATTTCTTTAAAGCACAGTCAATTGTTTCAACAGAAATCATGATGCAGTATGAGGTGTGGGGCATAGAATGTGACAGCCCCAAGACTGGGATGGAGGGGAGAAGCTGGAGTGTGTTGTTATAAAAATACTGCACTGGCCTGAAAGGGTACGTCAGTAGCACCCATTTCAGCACAGAGCACATGTGTACACAAATCACCTATAAATACATATGCACTTCAAATAGAAAACACAAAGAAGCTGAAAGTCAAAGGACAGAGGACATAAGCCTGCTGGAAAGACAGCCGAGTTTGCTACTACCATGAGGAGACTTCAAAGCAGGTCACTATTGATAATGAAGGGCACAGATGATATTGATAACACTAAAGGCATGGATCCATTAGAGATTATAATGACCCCAAGTGTGTATGTTCCACAGAACAGGACCTTAAAATATGTGGTTAAAAACTAACTTGATGGGGGTGCGTGGGGTTAAGATGCACTGCTTACATGTATGAACTTGTCAAAGAATAAGTACATATATTCTTTTTTTTTTTTTTTTTTTGGTTTTTCGAGACAGGGTTTCTCTATGTAGCTTTGCGCCTTTCCTGGAACTCGCTTTGGAGACCAGGCTGGCCTCGAACTCACAGAGATCCGCCTGGAAGTACATATATTCTATTAAAATACTTTTTAAAAGACAATTGAGGGGCTGGAGAGATGACTCAGCAGATAAGATCACTGGCTGCTTTTCCAGAGGACCCGGGTTCAGCTCCCAGCACCCACGTGACAGCTCACACCAATCTGTAACTCCAGTTCCAGGGGATCCGATGCCCTCTCCTGGCCTCTGTGGGTACCAGGCATGCATATAGTGCCCAAGTATACATGCAGGCAAAACACACATACATAAAATAAAATTAAATAAAATTAAATAAATCTTGAAAAAAATAATTCGCCGGGCGGTGGTGGCGCACGCCTTTAATCCCAGCACTCGGGAGGCAGAGCCAGGCGGATCTCTGTGAGTTCAAGGCCAGCCTGGTCTCCAAAGCGAGTTCCAGGAAAGGTGCAAAGCTACACAGAG
Source organism: Peromyscus californicus insignis (assembly GCF_007827085.1). Taxonomy (NCBI): domain Eukaryota; kingdom Metazoa; phylum Chordata; class Mammalia; order Rodentia; family Cricetidae; genus Peromyscus; species Peromyscus californicus. Next base: position 7,511,610 of record NW_026294540.1, on the reverse strand, counting down.
AAACCCTGTCTCGAAAAACCAAAAAGAAAAAGAAAAAAAATAATTCATGGGTTAAAGAGCAAATGAAGAGAGAAATAAGAACCCATTTGGACTAGATTGAAAACGCAAGCCCAGCTGGGTGTGAGGTAGCCTGCAACCTTAGTGCCGGAAGAGTCTGAAATCGGATTGTTGTGAGTTTGACGCCAGGCTGGGCTACAGAGTGAGACTCTGTCTCAAAAGGAAACACAATGGAATAAATGTAAAAAGAAAAGCAAAGGCAGACACAATGTATCCAAACCACATCAGGCTGCTAGCCTTCCAGGGAAAAGTAAGGCATAGAAGAGGGAAAAAGTTTCAAGTCAGGGGCCTCGGCTTGTACTGTGTGTTCAAGAAACAAAACAAAACACCCAGCAAAAAGAGTCCCCTGAACCTAAAGCGAGCAGAGAAAATAATGAAGATTAAAGGGGAAATCATTGAAACAAAATAAAACAAAACAAAACACAAAGCAAAGCTGACTCTTTTAGGAAAAGATTTGTATTTATTAATCTCATATCAAATTTATTTGCTAATAAAAACAGAGCGACGAAACCAATGACTAATCAGGAATGAAAGAGGAGACACCGGTCCAGCTTCCCAGGCACTAAGGTAATGAAGAACTTTCCCCAACAATGTTGTACAAAGAAATTCAAGGACTTGGAAGAAATGGAGGAATACTTCAGAAGACACAAATCGCCATAGTTGGCTCAAGGAGAAAAAAAAAAGTATCTGACCATTATGCTAAAACAACTGAAATCTGAGCTGGTGAGGTGGCTCAGCATATGAAGATGATGCTTGCCAATGAGCATGCTGAGCTGAGTTCAATCCCTGGAAGCCACGTGGAGGAAGGAGAGCACCAACTCATGAAGCTGACCTCTGACCTCCACACGTGCACTGGCACACACTTACGGAGCCAGGGTGCTTGTGGCAAGGACCAGGGACGAGGGGCTGAAGGGGCGCAAAGGAGCTTTGGGCAGCAGAGGATCTGTTTATCATCACGGGGATGATAGTTTCACATGCATGTCTAGATGAACTCAGAGTCAGTGTCAGAGGGGGAGCACAGACACATACATGCGCCTACCCACTCAGAGGACGGGAACAGGAAATTCACAAGAGAGACACCAGTGGCCATGGAGGACAGGCAATGTATGTGACATCACAAGCAGTCAGAGAACTGGCCTTTAGCCAGGCAGTGGTGGCACATGTTTTTAATTCCAGCACTAGGGAGGCAGAGGCAGGTGGATCGTTGAGTTTGAGGCCAGCCTGGTCTACAGAGTGAGTTGCAGGACAGCCGGCACTACATAATGAGACTTTGTCTTAAAAAAACCAAAAACAACAACAACAACAACATGAAGACACTTACTTTGCTTACCACATTGGCCAAAGAAACTACATTTCTGCAAGTTTATCTGCTTTGGCCTGGCAGTGTCTTCTGAGGGCTCATACAAGGCCATGTCTTTCTTTTGAAATTTTAAAAATTATTATTATTTTATGTTTATGTGTATATTTTATCTACGCGTTATAATTACATGCATGCCTGGTGCCCACGGAGACCAGAAGAGGGCGCTGGATTCCCTGAAACTGGAGTTACAGACAATTGTGAGCCTCTGTGTGGGTGCTGGGTATTGAACCTCGTCTTTTGGAAGAGCAGCTGGTACTCTGAGATACTGAGCCAGCTCCTCAGCCCAAAGCACTTTCTTTAAATTAAAAAATATATATATATTTCTTTTGATTATTTTTAACCAGGGTGCTGCGGACATGAAAATGTTGGCTCTTTAACTGACAGGTACGGGTTTCTTGGCAGCCTGTGTTGGATGTGAAGCAGGAACTGGGATTTCGGGTAACGTTTAATGCCCTTCTTTTTGTTTATCTGTATTAAGAAAAACATGTTTTGAAAATCCTGTTACATCTGGGAAAGTGTTATGAATCCACTTTGGTTTGGATCCTGAGCACCCCTCCCCACACACACACTGAAGCCCCGGTGGCAAAGACTCATGGGTTGCTGTTACTGGGCACAGAGGTGCCTGGGAGAGGCGGAGCCCAGTGGGGGACCTTTGGGTCATGGGTTCACGCTCCGAAAGGTGCTGTGGAACTTCTCCTCTCTCTCATTTCTTCTCTTGCTCCTTGGGGATGAAGGAGAAGTTTGTCTCTACCACGAACTCCTGTTATGAACGGTTACCTCACCAAAAGGGCCAAGTGATCATGGACTGAAACCCCCAAACTGTGGGCCAGACAGACATTTTTTCCATATAAGTTTATTAGTTTAGATACGTTATCACAGAGACAGAAATCTAACATGGAAACTATTTACAAAATTCATAATCTAAAACCTAACTACAGTAAAAATGGTGCTGTTTCTCTGTATAGATAAATGTATATGTGTTTGTGTCTGCGTGCCTGAGTGTGTGTATGTGTGTGTGTGCGTGCGTGCGTGTGTGCATTTTCCTGGAAAAGGGCATCAACAAACTATTTTTTTTGTAACCAAGTGATTCTCCATGGTGATCTCTAACAGAGAATATGGAGAATCTGTAAAGTGAGTGTGTGTGTGTGTGTGTGTGTGTGTGTGTGTGTGTGTGTGTGTACATGTTCATATGGGTGTGGATGTGCTCAGCCATGTATGTACATGTAGAGGCAGGAAGTCAGCAAAGGTTTGTTCCTCAACTGTGACTTCATCTTACTTTTTTTGTTTTTTTGGTTTTTCTTTTTTTTTTTGGTTTTTCAAGACAGGGTTTCTCTGTGTAGTTTTGGCGCCTGTCCTGGATCTCACTCTGTAGACCAGGCTGGCCTCGAACTCACAGAGATCCGCCTGCCTCTGCCTCCCGAGTGCTGGGATTAAAGGTGGGCACCACCACCGCCCAGCTCCATCTTACTTTTGAGACATGGTCTTATACTGAACCCAGAGCTCATCAATTCAGCGAGGCTGATGGCCAGTGAGCTCCAGGGTGCCTCTTGTCTCTGTCCCCACAGTGCTGGGATTACAGCTCCATGCCACCATGCCTGGCTTTTTATGAAGGTTCTAGGGAGATCAAAGTGAGGTCTTCATGCTTGTACAGCAAGCAATATGCTGACTGAGTCATCTCCTCAGTCCTAAAAAAAAGACCACTTTTAATAATATAAGATTTAAAATTTTTATTTCATTTTGTAAATTGTGTATGTGCATGTGTCTCTGTGGGTTTGTACACATGGGTGCAGTGCCAGTCAAGGTCAGAAGAGGGTGCCAAACCTCCTGGAGCTGGAGTTACAGGTAGTTGTGAGCTGTGCTATGGGGGTGCTGGGAACAGAACTGAGGTCTTCTGCAAGAGCAGAACATGTTCTTAACCACTAAGCCATCTCTCTAGTCATTTAATGTACTATTTTCTTACTTACGTGCTTATTCCTTTTATGTTCTTACGAAGACAATAAAATTTCACCATAGAAAGCATAACTTGTTCTTATTTTCTTAAGTGGAAGCCATGTGCAGTACCTTCCATCACAGAGACACAAGAGTGCACAGTACCTTCTGATGTGTGGCACAAGACCCGCAGGATCGCTCAGGTTCATTGTAGCAGCAACCTCTTCTCGCTGGCAATCCCTGTCTCCCACACCTGTGGACAGAAGGGGAAAAAAGGAAGGGAGGGAATCATTAAGGCTGGACGTGGTAGCAGACATTCGTGGTCCCAGCAACCCTGGAGGACAGGGACTGCGGATGGCTGGAGCCCAGGAATTTGATGCCTGTCTGTGCGACCTAATGAGACCTTTGTTGTTTGTTAAAAACAAACTAATGATGTGGTAGTTTTAAATATTTACAAAATCATATAAAGCATTAATTGTCATGCGGGGATGACACATGTAGAGATCCACCTTTCACCCTGGGCTCCTTAGATTCCCACAAGATGGAACATGTCACTAGACTCAGGGTCTACACAAAGGAGGCTGCAGATCCGTATGCATCCCACATGACACAAGACTTACCCACCAGGTGCAAAAGAGCTGGCTCCGCTGTTAAGAGAACCTGCTGCTCTTCCAGAGGGCTCAAGTATGGTTCCCAGCACACACGTGGGAGGTCACAACCTGCGTTCAGCACCAGATTTCCCCTAACCACTAAACCATCAGTCACTCCATGGCTGATCTCTCCCGATAGTCTAGTCTGACTATAGCCTCCATGAACCAAGGTATTCCCGATGACAGTATGTGAAAGCTACTGAGTAAACTTGTGATGTGAGTGTGTGTGCATGTGTGTGTATATCTATGTAGAGACCAGATGTCAGGTGTCTTAATCACTTCTGCCCTATCTATCTATCTATCTATCTATCTATCTATCTATCTATCTATGCATCCATTTATCTATCAGTCCATCTATCCATCTATCCATCTATCCATCCATCCATCTATCTATCTATGCATCCATCTATCTATGCATCTATCTATCTATCTATCTATCTATCTATCTATCTATCTATCTATCTACCTACCCACCTATCTGTCTATTTACCTATCTATCTACCCACCTATCTATCTGTCTATTTACCCATCTATCTATCTATCTATCTATCGATCGATCGATCGATCGATTGATCGATCGATCCATCCATCCATCCATCCATCCATCCATCCATCTAGACAACGTCAGGAGCTCACTGACGGGGCATGGCTGGATGGCCAGTGAGCTCCAGGGAGCCCCCATCTTCCTCCCCAGCACTGGGGTTCCAGACACACACTGGCCCACTCCTGGCCTTTTGTGTGGGTAGAGGGCAAGCACTTTGCTGACTGAGCTGCCTCCCCAGGCCTGGCCTCTAATTTTAACTCTTTCCTTCGGTGCTCAACAAACAGAGAAACACACCCACGGGTGTCTGGAGTGTCCTCAGAGAAAGGTACACTTTCCAGTTTACTTCTTGGTTGGGCTACGTGTTCTTGAGTTATCATTTAAAAAAACACCTGCTTTATTGGAATATAATTCCCATATCTAATCTGCTCATTTCAACTGAGAAGTTCAGTGGTTTTTTTTTGTGTGTGTGTGTGTGTTTTCCCAGGTTCTGTACAACCATCACAACAATATTTTTAGAAACCCACAATCTTCACTCTCCCGCCCTTCCATGCTAGGCAAACACTAGCCAGTGCTTGTCTCCTTCCATTTCCTGGTTCTTAATAGTTCATGAGAACAGGTTCATACAACATGTGCTCTTTGGGAGCCTGCTTCTTTCTTTTCTTTTCTTTTCTTTTTTCCGGAGCTGAGGGCCGAACCCAGGGCCTTGCGCTTGCTAGGCAAGCGCTCTACCACTGAGCTAAATCCCCAACCCCGAGCCTGCTTCTTTCATGTGATATAGGCCAGCATGTAGCATGAATCAGTGTTTCATGTCTGGTCAATGCCACGTAGCATTCCATGATGTGGGCATACCACAGTTTGCCTGTCAACAGACCAGCTGATGGACATCTGGGCTGTGCCCACCTGTTGGCTGTTGTGAACAATGGCGTTACAGTCATTTGTGCCCACATTTTTCTTTGTAGACTTCTGTTTTTATTTCTCTTGAGTATATACCCAGGGTTAGACTAGCTGGGCTCTTTGGCCTCAGTAAGTAGCTGATGATCCAGGAAAACCCACACCAATCTCCTCTTGTCCAATCCAATCAGAACCAAAAATGAGAACTGAAACCCACCCTCCCTTCCAAACACAAATGGATACATTCTCCCCTGGGGGGATTTCATTTTGAGCGTTCGCTGAAATGACATGTGACAAATCTTCTCCTCCTCAGCTTCCTGCAACCTTAAATGTCACCTGGACAGTGATGGGTGGGGACAATGCCAAGAATGTTGCCTTTCAGGTCTTGGGCCCTTGGGTCAACTAAACAATCTGGCTAGCTTAGCTCTCATCAGCGACAGCAACTGAAATAACACCGTTTACTCTTGTTCCTCAGAAATGGAAGCCTTCCAACGATGGGAAGCCAGTAAGTGGCTTGTTCACAGACCTCGGGGGGGGAAAAAAGAAGAAACAGAGAAATAGAGAATAGAAACACAGCGTTTCCATGACTTCCCTTCCCAGAAACTTTGAGAATGATTCACTGAGGCTCTTTATTGCTTTACCATTTTTAAAAAAGATTTATTTATTTTTATGTGCTTTGGGGTTTTGCCAGCCTGTATGGCTGTGTGAGGGTGCCAGATCCCCTGGAACTGGAGTTGCAGACAGTCGTGAGCTGCCATGTGGGTGCTGGGAATTGAACCTGGGTCATCTGGAAATGAAGCCATCTTAACCTTAACCTCTTAACCTCTGAGCCATCTCTCCAACCCCAGATTTGGCATGATTTAATCACACCACTTCTGAGACAAACCAGGAGCCAGTGAAGCCGAAAGCCTACAGGATTTCAACATCAAGGAAGGGAGGAAGAGTCAATGCTTCATACTGGAATACCACCTCCCTCCCCCCTCCCTTCTTTCTTCCTCTTCCTCTCTTCCCCTCCCCTTCTCTCTTCTCTCTTCTCTTCATTCCTCGAACATGCTGAGTTTCAGGAACTTAACTGTTACCCCACACCTGCACAGAAGTCTTTCCTCAAACTGAAACTCAGAATTTCTTACTTCCCAGTCTAGAAAGTTTCCCCTGAACCACACGCCCGGGCCCGAGTCAAACTTCTATACAGCCCAAGTCGTTACGTTTTGGAGGGCAATTCAGAAGAGTTTAGTGTCATGTGAGATTGGGTTCCTGTGTCTCCTGTGCCCCTGAGGATCTCCTAACACTTGGTATATATGTGTATTCGGTACTTCAGCCCATGGAATGGAGAATTGCGGGACATCTTTAAGGAAATAATACAGGGCCGGAGAGGTGGGCTCAGTGATTAAGAGTGGGTACCGATCTTGCAGAGGACCTGGGTTTGGTTCTCAGCACCCACGTCAGGTGGCTCACAGCTGCCTCTCACACACACACCTACTCACATACATGTGTGGATATACACAGATCTCCATGCCTATAAATAATTTTAGAATAAATCTTTTAAAAAGAATATAAAACTCTCACATAAATATATGTCCAGAGGGCTTGGGATGTGATTGGACAGCCAAACACTTGCCAAGTGCATACAAGGTCCTGGGGTCATCCCTTAGCAGAGCACAAGAGAAACAAAGGAGGTGTGCTTAGAGAGCCTTGAGGGGGACCAGCAACTTGGGGTCCACACTGAAGTCAGTCTTTTAAAATAACCGTTAGCCATCATTTGCTTTCAAAGGATGGGCCAAGGCATTGGAGGGCTGGAGGGATGGGGCATTAGAGGACAGCCTGGGGTATCAGAGATAGGGTTGGGGATCAAGAGGGTAGATGGGGCATCAGAGGGCAGATGGGCATCAGAGGGTGGGCTAAAGCATATTAATCCTTGGGCAGGAGTGAAAACTGACGTTCCAACAGGAGTCAGGGCTTTCTCAAAGTTGGAATTAGTGGTGCGGGTCACCACGCCCCCGTGCCTGCCACTCAACCTGGGTACAGACTTGAAGAGAGTCACCTGCCAAGAACGTCACAGAAATCTTGGTCGGCTAGCTGCTGGGCCTGTCTGCCACCACTAACTGTTATTCTGAGGTAAGAAAACTGCTTTTTATGGCACTTACATTTTGGCAATGAAACCAGACAACAGTTAACTTTTACATCACCGAGATCGTATAGTGCAGGGTGCTTGTGTGCCACAGCACTTGAGAGCTGGAAAGGGACCTTGCAATCACCTGAGCGCCACCTCCAAAGTATGTCCACGTTTATTGATTTATCATAATAAAGACAACCTTTAGCCTACTTCTGGGAGAACCGGCATTAAATTATATGACAAAGATTCTTCCCGTCCCTTCTTAAGACTAAGGTCTATATCTGCGTGTTAAAAACAAAAACAAACAGACAAGACATCAACAAAACAAAACCATTGCTTGTTCTGATTGACTGGACTGGTTGACAGAGGGAAGAAGATAGATTCCTTAGATCCTTAACTGCACGGATTTTTATTTTGTGTGTGTGAGTGCTTTGCTTGTGTGCATGTCTGTGTACCATGTGTGTGGTTGGTGCCCAAGGAGATCAGAAGAGGGTATCAGATTCCCTAAAACTGGAGTTACAGATAGTTGTGAGCTGCAATGTGGGTCTAGGAATCAAACTTGGGTACTCTGGAAGGGCTGCAAGTGCTCTGAACCACGGAGCTGGTTTTTTTTTTTGTTTTTTTGTTTTTTGTTTTTGTTTTTTTAGCCTGGATCCCTTAACTTGAATACAGAGTAACTTTGTACTATCTGCTCCTTTGATAGGAGGCCAAAAGCTTGAGATCAATGCTACATCTATCTCAGAAAATAAACACTACTCGCTGCAGCGGTGGCGCATACCTTTAATCCCAGCACTGGGGGGGGGGGGCGGTAGAGGCAGGGGGATCTCTGTGAGTTCAAGATCAGCCTGGTCTACAGAGAGAGATCCAGGACAGGCTCCAAAACTACACCGAGAAACCCTGTCTCAAACAACAACAACAACAACAACAACAAAAACAAAAAAACCCAGTACTCCATGCAGGTCTTAAATCAAGACCAGGGGGCTGGAGCAATGGGTCAGAGGTTAAGAGCATGTGCTGCTCTTGCAAAGGAAGGACCTTGGTTTGAAAGGACCCGTGTTTGGTTTTCAGCTCCCATGTCAGGCGGCTCACCACCTGTAACTCCACTTCTGTCTGGCACCCTCTTCTGGCCTCTCTGGCACTACACTCATGTGATACGCACATAGACACACACACACACACACACACACACACATACACATAAAAAAAATCAAGAACAGTACAAAAATGGTATTCATCTGGCTTTATAAATTCCAAATTATTCTAATAGATTTACCAAACTGTAGTTGTCATTATATACTACAAACTTAATGATATATAGCTATCAAATACATAATATGAAATAAATGATTACAAAATAAAATAATAATTTGTATTAAAATTTATCTATATCCATTATCAACCATTTTTACAGATCCCTAATTCTTTTTAAAAACTTGTCTTCAGTTATTTGGTTAATTCACTCATCACATATTTGTTCATTCACTCAACAAGAATATTAAATGTGGACTGCAGGTTCAGCACTGAGCAAGGCTTTAGGTTCTGAGACAGGCTTTACCTAACACTTAGTACCTTATACCTTAAATGTGTGTGTGTGTGTGTGTGTGTGTGTGTGTGTGTGTGTGTGTGTGCATGTGCAGGTATCTGTAGGTGGCAGAGTAGGATGCCAGGCAGCCTCTGTCACTCTCGCCATTAGTGGCTTGAGACACAGTCTCTCACTGGCCAGCACGTGCTTGGATCCTCCTGTCTCTGTCCCACAATGGTGGGGTGACAGGCACACAAAATATGACCAGCTTTTTAAGTGGGTGCTGGGGATTTGAACTTAGGTCTACGTGATTGAGGAATGAGTGTTCTTACCCACTGAGCTGTCTTTCCTGCCCTGGCACCTGATTTCTTGACCTGTGGGCTATGATGTCGGGATGAAACTGTGTAACTAAATGCAGGGGTCACAGAAAACCTGTCAGCAGTACAGGGAGGTTTCTGTGTGTTCAGCAACCAGAGATTAATTCAAACTCAAATGCTAATGAATAGCAGGTGTTTCTGGCAGCCCTTACTGTAGAGCATGATATCACTGCAGCCATGCTTCTGAACACTGGACATGTGCACTTGGCACTGTGCATATTGCTGTACTATGCAGAGCGATGGACACTTCTGGAAACACCTGGGCTCAGAGTCAAGACTGCTGTACGTTACAAACTGCAGTGGGGGTATACAAAGTTTCCTATTCTTATAGAAGCATTATTACTGAAATACACAAAACAAAGACTTTTTAACATTTTCCTACCATCATTCCTAGAGTCTACAACTCAAAAACTCTAGTGGCAAAAAACAGCCGGAATCGTCCAACAGGTTAAGCAGACAGGTCTCAGAAGAAGACAGGCAAATGGGCAGAAGCATGCACAGGATTAGGAGCCACAGTGGGTGGGGGGTGGGGGGGGCGGGGGCGGGGCGGGGGCGGGGCTGGGATGCAAATCAGAACCCCGAGGACACGCTGCTTCCCTCCAGTAAGGATGGCTATTACCAAAGAGACAAAGACAAAAGGATCTGGGAAAGGGAACCCTTCCTGGCACAGTGTGGGTAGGGACGCACATGAATACACCCATTATGTACAAAGGATGGAGGCTCCTTGGAAAATCCGATCCCTGTTTACCATAGCGCTGTTCAGAGCTGAAAATGGGAGCAACCTAAGTGCCTGGCTGCTGATGAGTACCCAAGTATGGGCTACTTACACACAGGGTTATTTTTTCAGTCATTTAAAAGGGTGAACTCGCCGGGCGGTGGTGGCGCACGCCTTTAATCCCAGCACTCGGGAGGCAGAGCCAGGCGGATCTCTGTGAGTTCGAGGCCAGCCTGGGCTACCAAGTGAGTTCCAGGAAAGGCACAAAGCTACACAGAGAAACCCTGTCTCGAAAAACCAAAAAAAAAAAAAAAAAAAAAAAAAAAGGCAAAAGGGTGAACTCCCATCATTGGCAATGGCATGGAGACAGCTGGAGATCATTGTAGTTAGATCTGAGCCAGACTGAGAATGACATCATCGCTGCAGGATGTCACTGTGGTGGTTTCAACAAGAATGTCCTCCTGTGGGCCGGGCGGCGGTGGCGCACGCCTTTAATCCCAGCACCAGGGAGGCAGAGCCAGGCGGACCTCTGTGAGTTTGAAACCAGCCTGGTCGAGAGAGGCACCAGAACTACATGGAGAAACCCTATCTTGAGAAAAAAAAAAAGTGTCCCCTCGTAGGTTCATATATTGGAATGCTTGGTCCCCAAGTTGGTGAAACTGTTTGGGAAGGATTAGGAGGCGTGGCCTTGTTAGAGGAGGTGTGTCACTGAAGGCAGGCGTTGAGGATTCAAAAGATCAAAATAAAGCTCTCAGCTGCTGCTCCAGTGTCATACCTGCCTGCCATGCTCCCCACAAGACGGGCATTGACTCCAACCCTCTGAAACTGTAAGCCTCAAACAAACCCTCTTTTCTGTAGGTTGCTTTGGCCGTGGTGTCTTCTCATAGCAACAGAACAGTGACTGAGACGGACACTAATCCCAGGATTTGAGAGTAGAGTGGTGCTCACAGGCTGAGGTGTGTACAGGGGAGGGAGAAATGGACACAGGTCGACGGACAGGTACTAAGACACGGGTAAAGGGGGTTCTAGGAAGCTATGGTGCTATAGAAAGAACCAGAAGACTGCAGACCAAGTTTCAATAGAGATTATTACCGGTGCCGGGAACATGGGTATTGTCTGTTCTTTTTACCTTTTCGTATTACTTTTATTTCCTCACTGATGGCCATTCATCACTTGTGCAGCGAGACCCTGCTAAGAAGTTTATTTTAAGGATTGGGTTGGAATAGCCGGGGACACGTGTAGGGAGGGAGGGCGAGGGATGTCAAACAAAACAGATGGTTTATTCTAGGATGTGGCAATAGAAGCGAGACCAGGCCGACACCCTCCTGTTGCTCCACGAATCTGGATGTATGAAACTGGTGGCGGCCTACTAAGGGACTGACGGCCGACAGGCTTGTGTATCCCAAAAAACACATGGGAGTCTGAGGTAGTTCGTGACAAGGTCTCCCTTTTTGTTTGGTTGGCAGGTGAAAGCTGAGAGCTGAGCAGAAGGATCAAGGCTGGTGGTGAGAAAGGTGAGGGTTTCTAGCCAGACGGAGTTAAAAACACTAGATGGGCACCCAGGAGGAGGCACACAGTGAGCAAGAGGAAATGGACGTCAGGGGTCGAGGTCTATGATAGAGTTGGGAGAGACCTGGAGAGTGCTGGCCCAGAGAAGGAGGCTGTTCAGAGCAGCAGCAGTGACTGGGAGGGGAGAGAGAGCCGAGGACCACGCCAAAGCTGAATTCTTCCTGAGGGCTGGATGGATGCTGAGCGTATTCTTCCCACTGAATATGCAGTCGAAACGCTAAAATGACTTCCTTATGTCAAACAAGTGAGATGAATAAGTGGATGAATACTAGTAGTAAAATTGAGGTCCTGAGTTTTAATTTTAAAGATTATTATTTTATTATACGTATGAGTGTTTTGCCTGCATGCATGGATGTGTATCACACGTGTATCAGGTGCTTGCCGAGGCCTAAAGAGGGCACTGGGTGCCCTAGGACTGGAGTTAGAGATGGTTGTAAGGCACCATGTGGGTGCTGGGGATGGAACCCAGGTCCTCTGCAACATGTGTTCTTAATCACTGAGAGCCGTACTCCAGCCCCAGGTTCACGTGTACACACAAGTCTAGGATTTGGGGAATGTTGATCAATATATACGTATATATTTATTTTTGAAGACAGAGTCTGACTAGGCAGCCCTGGCCAGCCTGGATCTCGCTCTGTAGACCAGGCTGGTCTCGAACACACAGAGATCCGCCTGGCTCTGTTTCCCAAGTGCTAGGATTACAGGTGTGCACCACCGCTGCCTGGCTCCTTAAGTTTTCAGAAGATGACTGTACACTTGCTTCATTGTAAAGAAAAAGAAAAACAAACAAACAAACAAAGCCACACACAAACCACACCCTTGTCCTTTTTCTGTTTTAGGACATCTTCCTCCCCGCTCCCTTCTTCCTCTTCCTTTTCCTGAAGTATGTAGGGCTTGACATCACGGTGAACGAACTGAAATCCGTCCACATATTTAAGTGTGTGCTTTAAGGGTCGATGTATAAATAGCATTTAGGGTTTGGAGTGGATCTGGGTGGGGCTCTGGAATGTTGAGGTGTTTTTTAGTAGCTTCGGGGACGGAGTCAGCTGGTACTTGGGACCTGACAGCCGGGACTGAATTCCTGTAAGGTACCTGTGCCTTCTATGCTGCGCTTCAGGGAGGCAGCCACTGGGGACAACAGAACTCAGAATAGGAACCTTGAGAGAAGCAACTCAGAGCACAGCCAGAATGTGGCGGCCCCCCCGGGAAGAAAGGCCAAAGCTTGAGCAGGCTCTGCAGGCACACTGGGCTCGGACTTGCAGCCTCCACTAAATATACATACGCACACCGAGATGGACACACTTTTATACATCTGTAGATGTATTATCATATCATGCACAAGTGTATTTTATATTCATATATAAATGTTATATCAATATTTACATATACAAATACATATGTAAACACACATATATGGATGTGCATATACACATATAATGTATGTCTTAGTTAGGGTTTCTATTGTGATGAAACACCATAACCAAAGAGCAAGTTGGGGAGGAAAGGGTTTAATAGGCTTACACCTCAGCATTGCTGTTCATTACTGAAGGAAGTCAGGACAGGAACTCAAACAGGGCAGGAACCCAGAGGCCAGAGCTGATGCTGAAGCCATGGAGGAGTGCTGCTTACTGGCTTGTTCCTTTTGGCTTGCTCAGCCTGCTTTCTTATAGAACCCAGGACCACCTGCCCAGGGATGGCCCCACCCACCATGGGCTGGCCCTCCCCCATTGATCATCAAATGAGAAAATGCCTTAGAGCTGGATCTCAAGGAGGCATTTCCTCAGCTGGGGCTCCTTCCTCTGATGACTATAACTTGTGTCAAGTTGACACACAAAACCGCCCAGTACATTATATAAACACATAAATATGTGCATGTTTACATACATATAAGTCCATATTTTATATATAGATTTTTCTGCATTGATACACAATTCCAAGATAACAGATGAGAGAAAACATATGGCATTTGTCTTTCTGCGCTTATTTTTCTTAAAATGCTGATCTCCAATTGCTCCATTATCCAGCAAATAACATCATTTCATTTGTCTCTGTGGCTGAATAAACAGTAAGAGTCCATCTCACCCCATTCAGAATGGCAGACATCAAGAAAGGAGGTAACAGGAAGCGCTGGTGAGGAGAAGGGAACTCTAATTCGCTGCAGGGGGGAATGCAGATTGGTGCAGCCACCATGACAAGCAGTATGGAGATTCCTCAAAAAACTTCAGAGTAGAACCACCATGTGACCCAGCTGGTACTCATGGGCACGTCCTGAAAGACTGAGTCAGCATGACCCAGCATCAGCTGATACAGCACTAATAATGAGAGCTGGGTTACGAACCAGCCTCAGCATCTGTCACAGAGGAATAAAGAACATTATTTCCTCTCAAAATGTATCACGGGGGCTGGAGAGAGGGCTCCACAGTTAAGAGCTCTTACTACTCTTGCGCAGGCCTGGAGTTCAGTTCCTAGCACTCACATCAGGTAGCTCCCAATCACCTGTAACTCCAGCTCCACGGGGATCTGTTGCCCTCTTCTGGACTCTAGAGGCACTGCACTCACATGCACAGACACAGACATACATAAACATAATTAAAAGTTTTTTTTTAAAGAAATCACAAAAAAATCACAATAATTCAAAGAATAAGGTACAAATATTCTTTGAAATAGAGGGAATGTTTATAATATACTTAAGTCTTTGCCCAATAACTGGGGGTGGGGGTATGACCCACAAATAAGGTTAGAGTACACATAAAAATTAAGTACAAAGTCTTGACCTAAATGTGTCTGCAAGTGCTGTTTAGATGTATCTGAGCATCAGCAGTTCTGGATGGGCATGGATACATGAGGGAAAGTCCCTCCAGTCAGCAGCGGGTAATGATGCCTCATTCTCCAGCTACATAAGGTAGTTTCTTTACCTGTGGCTGATTTCCTCGAAATCTGTTAATGGTGTGAACTTAGCCAGGGGCAGAATGATAAAGAGTGTTTGCCCCTTATGTATCAGGCCCTAAGCCCTGCAAACCAAAAACCCAGCCAAATTCAAACCAACGGAAATCCAAAGAACAGCAAACTGAATGAGCACTATCAACCCTCCACTCACTGTCCGCGCCCCCCTTTGGTTTCCTGTAGCACAGGCTGGACTTGAACTCACTATGCAGTGTGAGTGACCTTGAACTTCTGATCCTCCTGCCTCCATCTTCTGAGTGCTGGGGTCCATAGACTAATTTTAAATGTTCTTTACAGCTGCTGACGAATGGCATCTACCCCACACACTCAGCCAGCACCATCACTCTGAAAGTCACAGGTTCCATAAGCCACCCCCTGGTGCCACATTCACTAATCCCAGTTGTCACACAGCACCCTTGGTCCTTGCAGGTGGTACAAGACTGCCTTCTTGGTCAATATTGGACTCTTGTCCTCAGTGACTCCAGGGCCCCACACAGATGCCACAGCTATCTCCAACCACTTCTCTGGGATGCCAAGAAGCCCACTGCAAAAAAATGAAGAATGGTGGGCTTTGCCCAGCTAGCTAGGAACTGCTCAAGAACCCACCTGGGTCTTGCAGGTGTCTGCGCTCTGTCTCTGTAGAAGGGTGCGGTGACTATGTTATACACAGTACTTACTATACAAGATTTGGGTCATCTTAGGCATGTATCTCCCCTGCT
Source organism: Peromyscus californicus insignis (assembly GCF_007827085.1). Classification (NCBI taxonomy): domain Eukaryota; kingdom Metazoa; phylum Chordata; class Mammalia; order Rodentia; family Cricetidae; genus Peromyscus; species Peromyscus californicus. The sequence goes on along the minus strand of NW_026294540.1, from coordinate 7,496,221 downwards.
AGAGGCCAGGGGAGACCTACACAGACACACATACCCATAACCAAAAATAATCACACCAGCACGCAACTGATGGGCCGATAGTGTGGCTGTAAATGCTATGGAAGGGTGCTCAGTCCCCAATCGTAGTTCTTAAAGTGGTTGATATTTTAAGGGACTGCTGTGGATATCACTCTGTATAAATAAAATGCTGACTGGCCAGTAGCCAGACAAGAAGTATAGGCGGGACAAAGAGAGGAGAATTCTGGGAAGTGGAAGGCAGAGGCAGAGAGACACTGCCAGCCGCCGCCATGACAAGCAACATGTGAAGATGCCGGTAAGCCACGAGCCACGTGGCAAGGTATAGATTTATAAAAATGGGTTAATTTAAGATAAAAAAAGTTAACAAGAATCCTGAGCCATTAGGCCAAACAGTTTAAATAATATAAGCGTATGTGTGTTTATTTTATAAATGGGCTGTCGGACTGCCGGGGCTTGGCAGAACCCAGAGAGAAAACTCTCCAGCTACAAGGAACTGGTAAATATTTTGTAAAATTCACAGACTTCATTCCTTCATGAACTTTTCTGGATTACTACTGCTGTTTAAAGATTTACTTAACTTTTGTGCATAAGTGTTTTGCCTGCATGTATAGTATATATGTGCACTAAGTGGAGGCCAGAAGAGGAAGTTAGGTTCCCCTGGAACTGGTGTTGTAGGTGTGAGATGCCATGTGGGAGCTGGGAATCAAACCAGGGTCCTCTGCAATAACAGCAAGTGCTCTTAAACACTGAGTCATCTCTGCAACTCCTGAACTCCTATTTCTACTGGTTACATGCACAAATGAGTTTGCCCTTTATGTTATAAATGTCTATTTTATTAAACCAGGTGATAGCCAACTGATTACAATTTCAGAATGATCTGTACTTTCAACTTATTCAAGAACCTCTGATGTTACAGACTGCATCAGGGGATTGGTACTGGCCCTTTAAGCATCTATGAAGCACTTTGGAGTAGAATGTACATGTAGTCCTCTACAACAGTGAAATAAAATGCAATCACATGTGAAAAAAATTAATCCTTTTGTGTATTGTTCTTTTCTACACAGGAAGTCATAAGACCTGGTACTGTTTCTTTTAAAGATTTATTTGATTATTTTTGTTCATGTGAATGTGTGTGTCTCTGAGTGGGGATTTGTGCACATGACTGCAGAGACCTGCAGAGGCCGGGAGAGGGCCAGCCAGGTGCCCTGGAGCTGGAGTTACAGGCAGCTGTGAGCTGCCACGTGGGTGCTTGGAACTGAACTTGGTTCCTTTGAGAGAGCAGCATGGCTCTTGGCTGCTAAGCCATCTCTTCAGGCCCTGTTCAAGTCTGCTTTCACTTAGTCACCCAGCCCAGGTACCACTTATCTTGATTTACAGCATTAGTGTTGTCTTTTGTAAGTGAACTAATCTTAGAACGAACAGGAGAGTGAGTATCACATGAACACATACATCTTTTAGACTCATTTTCTTTTCAGACCCTGGTTACCATAATTGTTATCACCATCATCACACGTATTTGGTACTCACTCTGGCCAGGCATTCTACATCCTTAACACAACACTGAGAGAGAGTAACCAGTGTTGATCCACACACAGAAACCCGAGGGCCAGTTCTGCAGAGCTGGTGTGCGGCGGAGCCAGGATGTGAGTTTCAGCTGTGAGACTTCAACCCTGTCTTTGCATGGCTGCAGTAGAAGCATCAGTTAAACAACGGTATAAAGGACTCAGAAATCAGTGACTGGGTTACGTTATAAAGGGATCTGTGTAGTGTGCGAGCTGGTGATGCTTTATTGGGCTATCTACCACTTTGGTTTATTTTACCAAAGCCATGCTGGTAGGTTTAACCTCTTCCACCTGTGTGGGAGACCAGCCCCCACACTTATTTACCCCAGGAACTCTTGAGGAATGAGGGATAAGAGACTTAGTTAGAAATAGTGAGGAGAGAGAAACAGAGAGAAAACACAGGATAGACTCGGGTGGGCCTGGATCCTTATCCAAACGGGCCCTGAGCTTTATTCCAAAGGACTATTTGTAACAATGCCAAGGGGTGGAGCAAAAGACCTCCCCCTTGCTAGTTAGACCCTTACAAACACCTGGTACCCAGGCCCGTGGTCCAATCAACCTCTCATGCAGTCCTGCTGGGTACAGCCCGTAGGAAACCTAGTGGGCTCCAACACATCTGTAACTTCCTTTTTCGTTTGTGCTTTTTCTAAGGCATTGAGTGGCTAGAGCGATGGTTCAGTGGTTCCTGGCATCAACGTGACAGTTCACAACCACCTGCAACCCCAGTTACAGGGGAATCTGATGCCCTCTTCTGGCCTCCATGGGCACTGCACACATGTGGTGCACAGACGTACACATGGAATAAAAACTAAATAAATTTTTTAAAAGGCATTGAAGGGTTGGGCTGGAACTTGGTGATGGAGTGCTTATCTAGCATGTGTGAAGCCTGAGTTTCGGCCCTATTACTTGGAGAAAGGAGAAAAAAAAATAACGTGGAAAGCTGAGGCAGGGGGGTCCCTAGAATCTAGGAGTTCCAGGCCAGCCTGGGGATCATAATATTTACCCCCCAAAGGCTATGTTATCACTGAGAATTTGTTTGGAGATTGCTTTATATTGGACACTTAACAATTAAAACCCAAAACTCGAGCCGGGCGGTGGTGGCGCATGCCTTTAATCCCAGCACTCGGGAGGCAGAGCCAGGCGGATCTCTGTGAGTTCGAGGCCAGCCTGGGCTACCGAGTGAGTTCCAGGAAAGGCGCAAAGCTACACAGAGAAACCCTGTCTCGGAAAACCAAAAAAAAAAAAAAAAAAAAAAAAAAAACCCAAAACTCTGGGGCTGAGGGGATGGCCCTTAATATTTGCTGTGCAACCATGAATACCAAGTTCAATCCCCAGGATCCACGCAAAAAGCCAGGCATACCACAGCATTCCAGAATCCCAGTGCTGGGGAAGCTGAGGTCCCTGGGGCTCGCTGGCCAGTCAGCTTAGCTGAATCAGTGAGCTCCACCTTCGGTGAAAGACGATTTCAAAGCACACACACGGACATGTACACATGTAAAAGAAGTATTTCTAGGGGCTGGCAAGGTGGCTCGGTGGGTAAACGTGCTTGTATCTAAGCCTAAGGACCCAAGTTCAGCTCCTGGATCCACATGGTGGAGAGAACCAACTCCTACAAGTTGTCCTCTGACTTTCACACGTGGTATGCACGGGCGCACTGTCTGTCTGTCTGTCTGTCTGTCTACCATCTCTCCCACTCCCCCTCCCTCCTTCATTCACCCAGTGTAAATTTTAAATAAATGTAAAAATTAAAATATCCAACAAAAGTGTAAAATTTTTTTTTTTTTTTTTTTTTTTTTTGGTTTTTTTGAGACAGGGTTTCTCTGTGTAGCTTTGCGCCTTTCCTGGAACTCGCTTTGGAGACCAGGCTGGCCTCGAACTCACAGAGATCCGCCTGGCTCTGCCTCCCGAGTGCTGGGATTAAAGGCGTGCGCCACCACCGCCCGGCAAATATTTTTTAAAAAATAAAAATAAGGGGCTGGAGAGATGATTTTGTGGTTAAGTGCTGTGGTATTGCTCTGTATAAATAAAATGCTGATTGGCCAGTAGCCAGGCAGGAAGTATAGGCGGGACAAGCAGAGAAGAGAATTCTGGGATATGGAAGACTGAGGCAGAGAGATGCTGCCAGCCGCCATGATGAGAAGCAACATGTTAAGATACCAGTAAGCCACGAGCCATGCGGCAACTTATAGATGAATAGAAATGGGTTAATTTAAAATATAAGACCAGTTAGCAAGAAGCCTGCCACGGCCATACAGTTTGTAAGCAATATAAGTCTTTATAAGCAATATAAGTAAACTGTGTGTTTACTCAGTTGGGTCTAAGTGGCTGAGAGAGATTTGTCCTGACTGTGAGCCAGGCAGGACCAGAAAAACTCTAATTAAGAGTTAACTATTGCCGGGCGGTGGTGGCGCACGCCTTTAATCCCAGCACTCGGGAGGCAGAGGCAGGCGGATCTCTGTGAGTTCGAGGCCAGCCTGGTCTACAGCGCGAGATCCAGGAAAGGCACAAAGCTACACAGAGAAACCCTGTCTCGAAAAACCAAAAAAAAAAAAAAAAAAGAGTTAACTATTAACTCTAGTTAATAGTTAAGAGCACTTGTTGCTCTTCCAGAGGACCCAGGTTCAATTCCCAGCACCCACATGATGGCTTACAACCATTCCTAACTCCAGCTCCAGGGGATCTGATGCCCTCTTCTGACCTCCAAGGGCACCGGGCACACATGTGGTGCACAGACATACATGCAGGCAAAACACTGACACACAAAATGAATAAATCTAATAAAAATTTAAATAATAAAGACCCTCGAAACTCTTACCCAATTTCTAGTGTTGAAAGGGTGCATCTGTATCCTTGACCACTGTTAATTTGGCTTTGCCCTGGCAGCTGGGGCAGGAACCCACAAAGGCAGACAGCTGCGTGTTGGAGCAGGTCACTTGTTGCCTGCTATGCTCAGGCAACCACGCCTCTCAGGAGATGGAGGAGATGTCTTATTTTAAAAAGATTTTAAAATATTTTATTTTTAATTATGAGTATGTGGGGGAGGGTCTGTCTCTGGGATGTGTGCGCATGCGGCTGTGGAGACCAGAGTGTTTGATCTCCTGGAGCTGGAACTGCCAGAAGTTGTGAGTGAGCCGATGTGAAGAGTGGGAACCGAACTTGTGTTCTCGGAAAGAACAGAAAGTACCTGAGCCATCTCTCCAGTCCCTGGAAATGCCTTCTCGAAAAGAAGTTGAAACATAAAAAAATAAATCAGGGGGCTGAAGAGATGGCCCAGTCGTTAAGAATACTGTTTTTTTTTTTTCCAGAGGACCTGGGTTCGATTCCCAGCACCCACACGGCTGCTCACAATCACCTGTAACTCCAGTTGCAGAGGACCCAATGTCTTCTTCTGGCCCCTGCAGGCACCAGGCACGTATGTGTCCACAGACATACATGCAGGCAACATACCCACACACAAGATAAAAATATCTTTAACAGGCAAGTTTAAAAAAATTGTTTTTCTTACGTCAATGGTCCTGCCATGACGGACCTGAGCTGCTTCCAAGTTCTCAAACAGCGGGGAGACAGCGATGCACAGTGGAGAGAGACACTGGAGCCTGAAGTGACGCCCAGAGAGAGTTCAAGCACACCGAATCTTCTCGTTTCATCCACCGCCCACAGGCTCCCCGGATGCCGTTTTCCCAGCACAGAGGGCTCTGAGAGCATCACCCTACTACTCAGAAACTATGAAGGCACCCCAAAACCCACAGCAAGCACTGCATACTGCTGAGACATAGTTTCAATTCAAGTTCACTGCTTAATTCCTGAGCGCCCCTCGGATGTGCCCGTCTTCCCTGAGCACCCCTCGGATGTGCCGGTCCTCCCTGAGCGCCCCTCGGATGTGCCCGGTCCTCCCTGAGCGCCCCTCGGATGTGCCGGTCCTCCCTGAGCGCCCCTCGGATGTGCCGGTCCTCCCTGAGCGCCCCTCGGATGTGCCGGTCCTCCCTGAGCGCCCCTCGGATGTGCCGGTCCTCCCTGAGCGCCCCTCGGATGTGCCGGTCCTCCCTGAGCACCCCTCGGATGTGCCCGTCTTTCCGTGTTCCCTGGGCTCCGCTTATATCTCTTATTTAGCTTTTAATTATTGCTCCCCTTCTTTAAAAGTCAGAATTCAATTGTTCTTTTAAGATGCAGTTAAAAGATGAAGCGTGCCGGGCGGCGGCGGCCCATGCCTTTAATCCCAGCACTCGGGAGGCAGAGCCAGGCGGATCTCTGTGAGTTCGAGGCCAGCCTGGTCTACAGAGGGAGATCCAGGAAAGGCGCAAAGCTACACAGAGAAACCCTGTCTCAAAAAAACCAAAAAAAAAAAAAAAAAAAAAAAAAAAAAAAAAAAAAAAAAGCTGAAGCGTGTGAAGAAGCGGTAGTGGACTACTCAGCTCTCAGAGGGGACCCACTATGAAGCCCAGGGAATGCAGAGGGATGGGAGAGAAGGGAGGGAGGCAGGGGCATGCAAAGGTCAGAGGATGGGGAGAGCCGCAGTACTGGCTTCTGCATATGACATGGCCCTCGTCCACATGAACTCACTGCACCTGTAGTCCCCTGCACCGGACAGCGTCTCTCAATGTTTCCTCACGGACTGGGGGCGGGGTGCTCATGAGACCTTCATCCCTCCAGATGGGCAGCTAATGGTTGTTGTGGAAAGAGTGTCACTTTCCTTAGTGGTTTAGCTACTGATAAACGGCACATGTAAGCAAGTCTTCTTAACTCAGTAGGATACACACACACACACACACACACACACACATACACACACATACACACACACACATAGACACACACACACACACACACACACACACACACTGACAGACACACACATACACACACACACATAGACACACACACACACACACACACACACTGACAGACACACACATACAGACACATATATACACAGACATACACACAGACACACACACATAAACACATACAGATACACACACACAGACACACACAAACACATACACACAGACAGGCACACACACACATTAAAATAGGAAGGGTTTCAGTGCAAGAGGCATGAAGGAGAGAAGGGAATGGGGGTGAAAGTAACCAAGTGTGCTAAAATGTATACAACTGTAAATAAAATAAAGAGCCCCCACTAATCTCTGGTACTCTCCAGCCCCAGCCTTATTTGTTTCCATCCTGACATACGTCACCTTTCCTGATGTTACATTAATAGTTTACTGTGGACATGATGGCTCCCCCAGCTGGAAAGTTTTCTTCCAGGCGTGTGCCTAGCGTGCATGCCCAAGGCCCTGGATTTGATCCCAGTACCCCCAAAACCAAACCAAACCAAACCAAACCAAACCAAACCAAACCAAACCACACCACACCAAACCTCACCAAACCTCACCACACCACCAGCAACAACAAAAGAAATGGCTTCTGTTCCTCTGCTGCTCTTACAGCAAAGTGTGCATTTTTTCCTAAACAATCTAAGTTTGAAGCCCAGTGTGGTGGCGCATGCCTTTACTCCCAGCACTCAGGAGGCAGAGGCAGGTGGATCTCTGTGAGTCCAGCCTGGTCTATACAGCAAGCTCCAGTCAGGACTACATAGGGAGACCCTGACAAAACAAAAAGTAAGTTTAGATAGGATAACTTGAGCTGCAGTTTCAATTTACCCACAATTCACTTACAGCTGTTATTTATGGCCCTCTGGACGCTGTTCTGGGCACTTAGAGGAACAGAACAAAGCTCCCCATTCTTGAGAAGCTTAAATTCTAGTGGAGAGAAATAAATGGGCAATTAATAATAAATATGATAAATAATTAGCATAGTAAAAGAATAATGAGGGGTAGGTGAGATGGCTCAGGGGGTAAAGGCGCCTGCAGCCAAGGCCAGGGGCCTGAGTTCAGTTCCCGGGACCCACATTGTTGAAGGAGAAAACCAACTCCAAGTTGTCTTCTGACCTCACATACACACACATACAAAATAAACATCCAAATAAATGAGAGTATAATGAAAAGGGAAAATAGAAGTGTAAAATAAGATGAGATTAGAAACTCCAGGGATGTGGGGCAAGCTGCGACTTGCATCAAGGCTGTGGGCCACAGCTCCGTGAGGAAGTGAAATCTGACCCTTCTCAAATCTGGAAGCAGGTGCCAGTGTGTGGGGGAGCCTCTTCTACTGTTGGAAGCTGGGGGAGCAGCCGGTGCAAAGGCCGCGCAGGAGCAGTGGGTGGCTGAGCAGAGCGAGGTCAGAGGGTGAGTTGGAAGCCAGAGTTAGAGAGAGCCAACGAAGGGGCAGAGCCCTAGGGCCTGGTGGAATCCTGCTGCTGCCTGGACTCCAGGTCTCACTCTGGCAAGGAGGCCACAGCAGAGCTCGGAGAGGTCCATCGCTACTGACTTCCTTTTTAAAGGGTCTATGTTGAGACTGAAGCCTGGAGCCCAGCTAGGGGGCTGCTAGGACGTGCTGGTGGCCTGATCCAAGGAGCTGGTAACAGGAGAAAGAGCTCATTTATGCACAAAAATGTACACAACACGGTATAGGTCACACCATGGAGACACAATGATCATGTGGCAGTTCCCTAAGATTCTAATGGTGACAGGCTGCGGAGGTGGCTCAGCTGGGAAAGCAATTGAGCAGGTGTGAGCATCTGAGTTTGATCCTCAGCATCCACATAAAAAAGCCAGGCATGGTACATGCCTGTAAGCCCAGCACTTGCTGGCCAGCCGGCCAAGAGCAATAGCTGAGCTCCCGGTTCACCGAGAGACCCGGTCGCAAAAAGCAAGGTGGAGAGAGATTGAGAGAGACACCTAACACTGACCTCTGGCTTCAGCATGTACATGCACACATACATGCATAGATATGTGCATGCATACCCCTGACATGTCCACATAAATATTTATATGCATAAACACACACACACACACACACACACACACACACACACACGACTGTAATGGTTCTAACAGCCTCCTATTGCCAAGTAATGCAGCTACGCATGGCCATGGGGATGCTGGGACAGACAACTGTATTTTGGCATGTTGAGGGACACGAGCTCTTGTCTCTGTGTCACAGCAGTTTCCTGTGTGGAGCACTGTACTGTGCTACCCCAGTTAACAGCCTAGGATCGCAGCTTACCACGGAGCTCAGTGTGTCCTGGTCATCAGCAGCCAGGTTTGTGCGAGCCTGCCCTGATGCGCTCCTGAGAACTAACCCTCTGTCGGACAACGCGGGACTCGATTCAGAAATGGGATTAGGAGCAGGGTGAGGTGGTGTACTCTTCCAATCCCAGTATTCTGGAGACTGAGGCAGATGGATTCCTGTGAGTTTGAAGCCTATCTGGTCTACACAGTGAGTTCCAGGCCAGCCAGAGCTATGCAGTGAGACCTTGTGTCAAAGGGAAAAAATGAGGAGAGGGGAGGGAGGAGAAGAATGGAAGAGAGAGAGACAGAGATACAGACGAGAGACAGACAGAAAGAGAGGGGTGGGGAGTAAGGGAGGAGAGAGATAAAGAAACTGACTTTAGGGCTGGCTCAGTGGTCAAAGCGCTTGCCACACACATGTGAGGACTGGAGTTCGGATCCCCAGAACTCATGCTGCTAAGAGGTGGAGACAGGTGATCCCCAGAGCAAGCTGGCTAAGGAAACTAACCACATCAGTGAGCTCTGAATTTGATTGAGAGTCCCTGCCTCACTGAATAAAATCGAAGTACGATTGATGAAGATTCCTGATGTCAACACAGGTCTCCACATTCTCAAGTACACATGCACAAGCCTGTGCACCTCCAAACACAGGTACCCCTGATGTGCAAACCTGCATACATACATGAAAATGGAGAAATAAAAATAAAATATAAAAAAATACGAGATTAAGCTGAAAGGATAGTTACACCAAAAATGTTCAATTAAAAACAGGATCCTGGGGCTGGAGAGCTGGCTCAGCAGTTGAGAGCACTTGCTGCTCCTCTATAACCCAGATTTGGTACCCAGCACACACATGGTGTTGTACAACCATCTACAACTCCAGTTACAGGGGATCTAGTGTCTTCTTCCGGCTTCCATGTGCACATGGTGTATGGATAAATGTGCAGGCAAAACACCCATCCACATAAAATAAAATAATGATTTTTTAAAAAGGATCATTTTGGCATATAAAATGTTATCTTCTCCCAAAGTCTGCAAAGGGCCAGCACGTCACACACATGCCTCCCAGGTTAACACAGGGCAAGCTCAGATGTCTACAGCCCCATCCCCTCCTCTCCTGTGGTGCGCTAGCTTGATTTTGAAATACAGTGGCCATCTTTAAAAAAACACCAATAAGTATCAGTTTTCAGCAGTCTATCAAAGAGTGTACAAAATCAGTTTGGAAATGCTTTTTCCAAGCCCAAGGTACTTAAGGTTTCTCGAGTTTTCTCAATTGTTGGCAGAGTTCTATTTTATCCGGCTGAAACTGAACCTATTTGGAAAGAACTGCAAGTGTTTACCTCTGTGAGTGATGGGGGGAAGGGTTCTGATGGTCTAGCCCCGCACGCGTGTCTGGGGAAGAGGGTCAAGCTTGTCTTGCAGAGCAATCAGGGGCAGTGGGTGGCTTTGCTGTTCTTCCTCTTCTGTCCCCTAACCTACAATTAAAGCTTCATGTGTACGACTGGGGCATGTTCACTGGGCCAGGGCCTTTCTGGGCAGGGTATGAATTGCTTTTGTGCTCGATCTAGAATGTCGGCCAGGAAACCTTCATCAAAAGACATCAAGGATTCAGAGACGCAGATGAGATGCTCACCCGAATGAGGAGCGTGCACTGGGGCTCTGAGAGCTGGACCCAAGGCTCAAATCATGGAAGGTGCACAAGAGTAAATCTGGTCACTGCTATGGAACACGAGGCTCTGGGTCTGCACCTGCCTGAGGGGTAACTTTCAGAAGTCTGAGCTGGGTATCAAGTGAGAAGAGAGAGAGATTTCTGAACTGTCTATGTAGGAGGCTTGGGAGATGCGATCCAAAGATGGAAGAATTAGTCCAGGGGAGGATGTTCACAGGCCTAAAACCACCATAAGGGGCCAATGTCCATTTAGCGGCTTTCTGAATAACCTCCGTAGAGTGAGCATTAGAAACTCCCGAGCCTGCGCACACAGGCGGCCTTTCACGTGCTGAAGGGTATTTTCCAAGTTTCCTCCCTCCCAGAATTCCGCTCTTCTGTCCTTCAACAACAGTTCCTTGTGTCAGTGGCCCAGTGGGCACAAGTCATCAGATGGAGTTAAGTACAAACGTTTTACGTCGTGAGCCTGCCTGTGTCACTGCGGTGCTTGATAAATTCGAGATCGGTACACAGTACCGCAGGCGGCTGCCAATGTCACCACCACAGACGACAATTAAAGCTGCAAGGAGGTGGAAATGTCAAAGCAAAACCACTCCGTGACAGCTCGCGCCAAGCAAGCACAGGAGAAACGTAAATGAGAAACCCCAGCGTACAGCGGTGGCCGCCATGGGGAGAATTTAATAATGAAAGTTTATTTGGATGTTTGTCGAACGAAATGTGAAGGGGCCTTTCTCTGCATAAGCTGAACCCCTCCCGCAAAGTTTAAACTCTCAAGGGAGAGTTCATGGATGTGAATTCAGCAAGAGACTTCGTTTCATGCACATGTGTAGTTTTATTAAACAAGAGAGGACCCGAGACGGAGCTTGTAGGTAAAGGCACTTGCTCCAAAGCCTGATGAGTTGGATCCTCAGGGCGGAACCAACCCCCAGAAGTTGTCCTCTGACCCCACCCCCAAATGCATGAAGCTCATGCCCATGAATACACAGAAAATAAATAAATGTTAAAAAAAAATAGGGGTTGGGGATTTAGCTCAGTGGTAGAGCGCTTGCCTAGCAAGCGCAAGGCCCTGGGTTCGGTCCTCAGCTCCGGAGGGGGGTAGGGGCGCGAGCCACAAGTCGTGGTCAGAATAATCAAAGTTGGAAGCAAGACAAAAGGACATGGCCACCTTGTGCCACTGTTTCTTCTCATCCCATTTAACTTTTACTAAATGGCATGATTTATGGGCAAGCTTTGAAATTATTTTATGTGTGTGGGTATTTTCCCTGCATGTATGTCTCTGCAACATGGTCATATCTGGTGCTCACAGAGGCCAAAAGAGGGTGTTGGGTCCCCTAGAACTGGAGTTACAGACATTTATGAGCATGAAATGCCTTTTAAAAGACTTTTCGTAGGCTTCCTTTTTCTAGCAGGTGTGGCTTACCATCCTCTGCCTCATCCTCTCCTAAGGAGGTGAACCAAACGCGGCTTTGTGCGCTAGTCCCGGAAGGAGATCGGGTGGCCCCAGCCTTGCACCACGGGCCGGCTACACTCACTCTCTGCCGGCAGTGGCAGAAGGCAGGGTGAACATGTTGGCAAGAGGGAGAATTAAGCCAAGAGCCCCAGGTCTGGGGCTGAATGACGGAGCGGCCCAGACCATTCTGGCACAGGCACATCTCTCTGGCTGACTCCTGAAGGTAGCCTGGCATGCAAGGCAGGGGATGCTGGCAGACTCAAGTGGACCTGGGCTTGAGTTCCGGCTTCTGCCTCTGGCATGCAGTGCTGGTCAGGCAATTTAACCTTTAACCTTTCCCCATTTTCTCACCGGGACAACAGGGGTACTCCTTAGAGGTGGTGGGGATTATATGAGCTATTTCAAGCAGAAGGGTGACCGTCACATGTCAAATCACACCCCATGAAGTCTTGGCTGTGGGGTTAATGATGATAGAAGATGGTGCCTGCTGTTTGCTGTCTAATGATATGCCTATGAATGGTCTATACCTAAAAACAAACAACAACAAAATCCAGGGCTGATGGCGACGCACACCTTTACTCCCACCACTCAGGAGACAGAGGCTGGAGGATCTCTGTGAATTCAAGGTCAGCCTGGTCTATATAACAAGTTTCAGGACAGCCAGGCTACTGTATAGTGAAACCTGGTCTCAAAACCAAACCAAACCAACAAAATAACCAAACAGAAAAAATTCCTCTCTATATCCCTTCCTTCCCTTCTTTTCTCTTTCTCTCTTCTTCCCCCTTTTTCCTCCTCCTCTTCCCCACTCCTTTCTGGCCCCTATGTAGCCCAGGCTAGCCTTGAGCTTCCACCTACCCTGTTGTCTTCAGGCTCCCCAACACTGGGAGTACAAGCGTGTGCCATTGCACTTGGTTCAGGCGATATTTTTCTAACTCCTCGACTTATCTCTCACAGCACGTCTTCCAGGTTGTAGCCCCTGCTTGAAGAAGATGGTATTTATTTGCTGGAAGATGCCTTGCCGCGGTTTGGATGCTTGGGACAAGTCCCAGTACAGAAGGAATGCCCTGGCAGACCCTGCCTGCTGGCTGCCTACCTGACACCAGCTCCTCCCTGCATCCCGCTGACAGACATTTCCTGTCCCACCATGCAGGGTGAGGCTTGATAGTCATGGCAACATGTTAATTGCCATTGTGGCAGTGAATCTAGAGACAGGCACGGGACCCAATCCTTTCCAACATAACCTGAGGAGACATCTGTCGGAGGCTCCTGGGCATGAGACTTGGCAGAAGCAAACGCCTCTTTGGGCTGGGGATGCAGTTTGATGGGTGGAATGTTTGTCCTGTATGGACAATACCCTGGGCTCCATCCTCAGCACCACATGCATACATAAAACCAGGCATGGAGGCACATACCTGGAACCCTAGCACTCTTCTGGAGGTGCAGGCAGGAGGGTCAGTGAATAAGGTTATCCTTGCCTAGGCAGTGCCTTGCATGCCAGCCTGGAGTCTATAGGATCCTGTCTCAAAAACAAACAAATACACAACACCACCAACCAAACAAAAGCCCCTACCCCATTTATATGCAAAATTGTAAATTAGCCACGTGGGTATAAGACCATGGGGAAGGGATCTGTTATGTTACCCAGGCTCGCCTGGAAACCCTGGGGTCAAGCAAATCTTTACCACAGTCTCCTGAGGAACACTGTAAAATTTCATTTCTTTTTGGTTTTCCTGTTTTGTTAAGATTTATTTTTATTATTTTAATTGTGTGTATGTGTGTGTCTATATGCACATGTCACATGAATGCAAGTGCCCACAGATGTCTGAGGTGACAGATAGCCCTGGAGCTGGGTAACAGGCAGCTGTAAGCAGCCTGATGTAGGTGCTGGGAATTGAACTCAGATCCTCGGGAAGAGCAGTACATCCTCTTAACCACTAAGCCATCTCTCCAGCCCCCTCATTTTGATGTTTCAACTGGCTTTCTGGAACTCATTTCTATAGACCAGAATGGCCTCTAACTCAGAGATTCACCTGCCTCTGCCTCCCAAGTGCGGGGATTAAAGGTGAGCACCGCAGTATTTTGTCTGTATGTGTGTGTCTGTGTGTGTATATATGCACCACATGCATGCTGCACCCAAGAAGGTCAGAAAAGGGCGCTGCATCCCCTGGAACTGGAAACAGTTGTTAAGCTGCTTATAGGGGTTAGGGATGGAAACTGAGTCCTCTGCAAGAGTTGTGAGCACTCATTGCTAAGCCATCTCTCCAACCCAAGGCTGGCAGAATTTAAAGACATAGATTTCAATGCCACTCTTATACAAATATGAAATTGCTAGATGGTGTTGAGAGAATGGATGGACACCATGAGAACAGTGAGCTCATACCTTGGTGTTCTAGAACAATTTCAGGTATACCAGTGGGGCTACCAGGTAATAGCTAGTTGAGTGACCTTATTAAGTGGTTTAGTTATTTATTTATTAATTTTTTTTTTTTTTTGGTTTTTTGAGACAGGGTTTCTCTGTGTAGCTTTGCGCCTTTCCTGGAACTCACTTGGTAGCCCAGGCTGGCCTCGAACTCACAGAGATCCGCCTGGCTCTGCCTCCCGAGTGCTGGGATTAAAGGCGTGCGCCACCACCGCCCGGCTATTTATTAATTTTTTTTATGATGGCCTTGAACTTGCAATGTCACCGAGGATGACCCTGAAGTGTTGAACCTCAGCCCTGACCTCCAGAGTGCTGGGACTGTATACGTACCCGCCCCACACTGGTTTTCCTTTGAGTCATTTAAGAGTTCAAAGTCTAGGGGAACTGGAGAGGGGGCTCAGAGGTTAAAAGTGTTTCTTGTTCTTACACAGGGCCCAGGTTTGGTTCCCAGCACCCCCACAGTGGCTCACAACTCCAGTTTCAGGGGATCCCATGCCGTTTACTGGCCTCTGCAGGCACCAAGCACACACATGGTCCATGCTTCTATACACACAGGAAAACACTCAGGTATATAAAATGAAAGCATTATTTAAAACAAGAGTTCTCAGTCTCATTTTTGCCATCCATAAAAGACAAATCCTCAGATGGCAGTCACTGCATCGAGTAGTGAGAGACAAAGGATGGAATGAACTAACAGACAGCCTTTCATGTACCAGGTAACACCTGCGATCTTTCTCCTCTCTTCCCTCTCCTTCCCCTCAGCTTTCTTCCAGAAGCTCTGTGGAGAGACCATCATCTCTGAAAACAGAATGGGGAAGAAAAAAACTGGGTAGGGTGGTACATGTCTGTAAGTCCAGCACTTGGGAGGCTAAGGAGGGAGGGCCATGAACTTGGGGCCAGCAGGACTGCAAAGTGAGATTCTGTCTCAACATCCTCTCCTACATCACAAAAGGGGAGAAAGAACTGTGAAAGCAGACAGAGAGGAGATGAAGGATTCTTTCTTTCCTTCTTTCTTTCTTTCTTTCTTTCTTTCTTTCTTTCTTTCTTTCCTTCTTTCTTTTCTTTCTTTTTTCTTTCTTTCTTTCTTTCTTTCTTTCTTTCTTTCTTTCTTTCTTTCTTTCTTTCTTTCTTTCTTTCTTTCTTTCTTTCTTTCTTTCTTTCTTTCACAAAATACACCAAAGTCTACTGAGTAGCTACAATTCATAAGGAAATGGAGGTTACTGGTCAGTGTAGACAATACTATCTCGCCGGGTGGTGGTGGCGCACACCTTTAATCCCAGCACTCGGGAGGCAGAGGCAGGCGGACCTCTGTGAGTTCGAGGCCAGCCTGGGCTACAGAGTGAGTACCACAACAGGCTCCAAAGCTACACAGAGAAACCCTGTCTTAAACTCCCCCCCCCCAAAAAAAATACTATCTCAATTAGCTGGGGGAAGTTCGGGTTAGGAAGTGGGAATAAAAAGAGAAGGAAATGAAGCCAGGGGAAAGGAGTATGCCAGACTCCAGAAACAAGTGAGTAGCAGGGTCAAGCACAAGTCTATGTAAGCAGGAGATCTGGGCTTGCCTGCCCAGAAGCCAGGAGGAAGGGGGAGACAAGCAAAGCCATTGCATTTCAGAACGGGCAGTGAAAGAGCTACTTAGGTATGCTTCCAAGGAAAACACCACCTGCCCAGATAGTCACTCAGCAAACACTGGTTAAATGAGCAAGTAAGTAATGGGACAACTCTTCACTGTAGCATTTCCACAGACCTAGCATTACAAAGTGATGTGGGGACAGGCGGGTTTGTCCTAACTCTGAGGACCTTTCAGAAGTTTAGAAGGGTAGAGCACTGTATTTCCCACAAACAAAAACCCCAACATCAAGCCGGGCGGTGGTGGCGCATGCCTTTAATCCCAGCACTCGGAGGCAGAGCCAGGCGGATCTCTGTGAGTTCGAGGCCAGCCTGGGCTACCAAGTGAGTCCCAGGAAAGGCGCAAAGCTACACAGGGAAACCCTGTCTCGAAAAACCAAAAAAAAAAAAAAAAAAAATCCCAACATCAGGGGCTCGGTGCTTAGGAGCACTGGCTGCTTTCGCAGAGGACCTGGGTTTGGTTCCCAGCACCCACATGGCAGCTCACAACTGTATATAACTCTAGTTCTGGGAGACTGTCACCCTCCTCTGGTCTCTGCAGGTACAGCATACATGTGGTATCCAGACATACATGCAGGCATAACCACCATACATAAAAATGCCAACATGACAAAATAGCATTCTGTACAAGGGTTGTTTGTGACGGCACACTGTGTGTGCAGGGATCTCGGGAAGACGAGTGTGGCTCTGATCCATTATCAGGAAAATTTTTTAATCTTACGACTATCAACCCCTCAGCTCCCTCACTCCCCCATATACTAACAGCCACTCCAGCATAGGACTCATCAGGACCAGCACATATGTGCACACCATCTGTGCCTTCCCCTGGTCCCTATCCTCACTAAAGCAGAGGGTTCGAAGCTTTCAGCTTCAGCTCCAACAGATGAATGCTGTGACTTCAGTAAGGAGAAACCGTCAACACCCTGTTCAGTTCAAAGCCTCCTTACCTCCACCCTTATCCTCTCCTCTGCCTTTTTACCTCAGGAATAGCATCAGTATCACCTTCTAAACTGCAGTATATTTTCCTTAATTGCACACTTTCTGTCTCCTGTTTCAAGAAGGTAAACTGTCAGGGCAGTCTCTTGCTCATGACTCCATCTCCAACCTTTGACAGCCAGTATTTGGTTAACAAAATTAATTAATTAACTTCTTATACAACAAAACAATGTTGTAAAGCTTCTCTTAGAAATTAAGTGTGAAGAAGCAGGTGGATCTCTGTGAGTTCGAGGCCAGCCTGGTCTACAGAGTGAGTTCCAGGACAGCCAGGACTACACAGAGAACCAGCTCAAGACTGGGTGTGGTGGCATGCATCTTTGATCCCAACACTCAAGGGGTGGTGGTGGGGGGTGGGCAGAGGCAAGAGGATCTCTGCGAGTTCCCTTTCTCAAAATAAAATAATTTTTTTTAATGCCGAATGCTGTTTATTGAAGGAGGGAGGAGGTCTTAAATACAGGCTTACAGCACAATGGGAGAACCCCGGAGGGCAGAAGTTTGCTACTGATGTTTTACAATCTTGCATCTAAGCTGTTAACACCCATTATGCAGGATACACAGACAAGGAACTTCCCTTAAGCATTCAGGTGGGTGGAACCTGGCAGGGAATTAGCATAGGGAGGATATCAAGGTCAAGGTCAGCAAGCAAGGCAACAGTTACCCAAAATGGGGGTCAGGGCCCTACAGGTCCCCCTTTTACTAAAAAATGAGTAAAAAATAAACTTATTACTAAAAAATAAAATAAAAACAAAAATAAAAAAAGATCACAATAGTGGCTGGGGGAGGTGGTTCAGCACATAAAGGTTCTTGTTGCCAAGTCTGAATACCAGAGGTTGATCCCCAGGTCTCTTATGGTAGAAGGAAAGAACATGCTCCTGACCTCTGACCTCCATACAGGTGCCATGGCACACACATGATGCATGTGCACACACATATACACACACAAATAAATGACATTTGAAAGGATTTTTTTTTTAATTGCAGAAGATTGGGATGTGGCTCAGTTGGTGGAGGGCTTGCCTAGCATGCACCTTTAAAGGTCTGGGTTTAACCTCCAGCCCTGCATAGAACTGGGCATGGTGGTGCATGCCTGTAATCAGGAGCACAAGGTCATCCTGGGCTAAACAGAGTGTTTGAGACCAGCCTGGGCTCCACAGCACCTTGTGAACTGGGGGAGATATCATACACTATTTTTAGTTGCTATGAAGGGCTTAAGGTAAATGGAAAAGGACATGGCATCTGGGACGGGCTGCAAACCCCACTCACCGGAGCTACCTACAGCTGCTGCCTGAGGAGGTGAGAGGCGGGCCCTGTTTAAAGCAGAATGGGGTCCAAGCCCCAGGTCTACCCTATCATGACCAGGGACAGGTCTCGGGCTCTGCTTGGCTCAGGGTCCTATCTGTACAACAGACATAATTCATCTAACACACAGCCCGGCTTAACTGCTCCACAGCACGACTCAAGCAGCGGAAGCTGTCAGCAACCTTCGATCTTTATAAACAAGAGACGGACTAACATGGAGAGTCGGTGTGGGGCACACAGAAGACACACAAAGAACATGCCTGTCACCGTTCTTCTGTGTTACACGTCACAGCGCTGGCTAAACTGCCTTCAGTTCCCTTCCTCGCTAAGCAGATGCAGGAGCGCAAGCTGAGGCTGGGCTAGCTAGGCTACCTCCCTAACGCTGCGACCCTTCAATACAGTTCCTTGTGTTGTGGTGACCCCCAACCATGACATTATTGTTGTTGTCACTTCATAACCGTACATTTGCTACTGTTAGGGACCGTAATGTAAATATCTGTTTTCTGGTGGTCTTAGGTGACCCCTGTGAAAGGGTCATTCGACCCCCAAAAGGGATTACAATCCACAGGTTGAGAACCACTGAGTTTGGCTTTCTTTACTGAGCCTTAAATTTCGCTACAAAAGCCAGGCAATGATGGCACACACCTTTAATTCCAGCGGTCGGGAGCAGAGCCAGGCAGATCTCTGAGTTCAAGGTCAGCATAGTCTACAGAGCAAGTTCTAGGACAGCCATAGATACACAGAGAAACCCTGTCTCAATCTCCTCCTCCTCCCCCACAAAAAAGATAATTTCATGGGAACTTTAGCTTTTCACAAAATAAAGACTATGGAAGGATCTTGGAATTGGCCTCTTCAATTCTGCCTCTTATTTATAATTACTTTCTCACTTTTGTCCTGTCTTGACTTAGATTCTTCTGGAACACCAAAGCACGTAACACTTTTGGCCATTTAAAATCCACTTGTGTCCCTAGAGACTAAAACTAACAAAATTCTGTCTTTACTTATATTTAATGAACACAAATATTCACTCAAAATATGTCTCTACGTGTGAGGCATGTAAGTTTTCATGTGTGTTGTTGTGCATGCATATGTAGAGGCCACAGAATAACCTTGGGTGTCCTTTCTCACTGTCCACCTTATTTGGGGGGGTCTCTCATTGGCCTGGAGCTTTCCCCACAGGCTGGGCTAGCTGGCTGGTGAGCCCAGGGACCCTCCTGTCCCCACCTCCCCACTTCTGGGATTATAGATGTGTGTTACTGTGCCGGGCTTTTTATATATGGGGGTGGGTTCTGGGGATGAAGCTCGGGTCTCACACTCAGATGGCTAGTGCTTTACTGCCTAAGGCCCCAGCGTCTGACTGGTAACGTCACTCACACAAGGATAACGAAGTCACCCGGGTCCCTCTGCCACTCTCTCCCTCTCCCCTCCTCGCTTCTTTTCAGTGTTTCCCAACACAGTCCTGTGTATTTGAGGCTGGCCTTGAACATGCCACCCTCCTGCCTATTTCTGAGGTCACACGAGTATGCCACCACGTCAGCTAGGGTCCATCTTTAAAAGATGATTACTACTATTCTTATTTTTTTACCTGTTACACTTTGGATTCAATCATTTCATTACAAACTCGAACACAGTTAACATTCACCCCTGGCTTTCAGTTTATATAGGATCTGCACTTTGGAGTGAGCCTACCCCTCCCAGTATCTACCCTGGTAGCCATTTACAAGTGGCTGCTTAGGCAGCTGGCATATGGCTAGTGGGACAGAAGAACTGAATTCATAACTTTGTTTCCTTTGAATTAACTGAAATGTAACTATCTGTTGGGGTGAGCAGCCGTATCATTGGAGACTAGATCAAGGTGGTGTGAAAAGGCTCCAGTAATTACAGTAAGTTGTATAATGACGAGACTCCCAACTGAAGTGCACAGGCTGTCTCACAGGCCACCCTGCAGACGCATAGGGCGGTGCCCGAAGAGTCAGCGCTGGTTTTACCACTTTATGAATCAACCTTCTGCCCTCCCCTGCCCCAGTGGTGTCCTCACATTCTCTGCTTGAAGTCATTTGTGAAAAACAAAGCCAAGATCAGAACTCTAAGGAGGGGTCTAACTTTGACCCGAGTCAACAAAGCCCGACTGCTTCCGGACTGATGATGCTCCATGTCCCCCCCCCCCCCCCCGCCCCCCGCCCACACCTCCTCTTTGGATGGTCAAATTGCCAGTGATCTGTGGGTCTCTGCTCTTAAGCTGATGTCAGCTGGCCCTCAGCAAGGAAGGGGTGAGGGCAGGTGTGTCCCTGTGTCTTTTTCATAGGACACAGGAGAGCAGCTATGGCACTCCACCCGTCCTCAGAAACACATTCCCAAACACTCACAGTGGCACTCGACCGCTGGCTAGAGGTCATGGTTTCGGTCATGAACTGTTAATGAACTTTCAGATTCTAACAACTGGTTGTAAATGCCCAACTCGCCACCCCAGAGAGTGCATCTGATAACTCAAGAGCTGTGAAAGGTCAGGCTGCAGGCAGCTCCACCATCCTGCGACCGTTTGTCCTGGCTGCACCACACTGTGGCTGTGGTTCTTATCCCAGGAGCAGTCAAGGCAGCCTGCTGGGGTCGCGTCTGTCCTCCATTCATCTTAGAATAACTGTTTGCATAAGTGTTTTCGGGGACCTAACCAATTTCAATTAATTTAATCACCTCACAAGATGAAGGAATCACTCTGATCACATCCACCCTGGCCTGGGCATCACCCAGTGTGGTGGTCTGAATAAAAATAGCCTCCAGAGGCTCCTAGGAAGTGGCACTATTTTTTTTTTTTTTTTTGGTTTTTCAAAACAGGGTTTCTCTGTGTAGCTTTGTGCCTTTCCTGGAACTCACTCTGTAGACCAGGCTGGCCTCGAACTCAGAGATCCGCCTGGCTCTGCCTCCCAGTGCTGGGATTAAAGGCGTGCACCACCACTGCCCGGCAGAAGTGGCACTATTAAGATGTGTGGTCTTATTGGAGTAGGTGTGGCCTTGTTGGAGGAAGTAGGTCACTGGGGGTGGGCTTTGAGGTTTCAAATGCTCAAGCCAGGCCCAATCTCTCTCTCTCTCTCTCTCTCTCTCTCTCTCTCTCTCTCTCTCTCTCTCTCTCTTCTCGCTATCACTCTTCCTAATGCCTGCCAATCTAGATGCAGAACTCTCAGCTCCTTCTCCAGCACCATGTCTGCCCACATGCCGCCATATTTCCCGCCATGATGATAATGAATTAAACCTCTGAAACTGTGAACCAGCCCCAGTGAAATATTTTCCTTTATAAGAGTTGCTGTGGTCATGGTGTCTCTTTATAGCAACAGGAACCCTAATTAAGACACCCAGACACAGCTCTGCAGAAAAAAGGCCCCAGAAAAAGGCGACTAGCTCATGGCATTGCTGTGATAAAACACCCTAACAGAAGCAATTTAGGGGAGACATGGCTTATGCTAACTCACGAGTCCCCCTTTGGAGCCTCGCATGGCAGGGAAGTCAGGGTGGCAGGAGTCTGAAGCTGCTGGTCACAGCCACAGTGTGGAGCAGAGAGAACCACTCTCTCTTCGCCCAGTCTAGGGTTACTCATATTGGGGGGGGGGGGTCTTCCCACCTCAGCTAACCCAATTAGAACACACACACACACACACACACACACACACACACACACACACCAGACACACACAGACCTGTCCACGGGTCAACCCAGTCTGGACAGTTCCTCACTGAGACTCTCCTTCCCAGGTGACCCTGGCAATGAGAACTGACTGTCACAGCTCTGCACCAGGGGCGAGCATACAGAAACAGACACGGCTGTGCCCGTCTGACTAAGCTACAGCTGAAGAGCTTCACCTGGCACTTACGTTTGTCTCTTAGAATCATCCTCCCGGCCCGTCCTCCCCACCCCCCAACTGCAAAGGTGGCTTTTTGCTTCCTCCTCCTGACAGTGTGTGGGTACCACCCTGTCCACACTTGCCGTCACCCCCTTGTCCTGCTCCTTGTCATCCATTCCTTCCCTTGGCTGCTTCCTTCTCTACCCTAAACGCTTGTTTCTAACAGCGCCCTTTATCTGCTGTTCACACTTGGTGAGCTGTGCACAGATCCTTCTGAAGTGTGAAGTATACACACATCTCCAAACATACAAGCATGCAAGTTCTTCCCGTGCTGTGGGGCTTTGGAGGGCTCAGCTTAAATCTGTGCCTTAGCAGGCTAGAGAGAGATGGCTGTGGTTAAGGGCATTGGCTGCTCTTGCAGAGGGTCTGGGTTTGGTTCCCAGCACTCTCGTGGTGGTTCCCGACCTCCTGTTCACTACAGTTCCAAGGTATCCCATGCCCTCTTCTGGCCTCTGTGGGTACTGCATGTATGTAGTGCACAGGCATACCTGTAGGCAACCGCTCATACATGTAAAACAAAAATAAATAAATCTTAAAAAAAAAAGTGTGCCCTAAACTTGGAGAGTATCCTTGACTGGTTGAAACTGTACTGCTCAACCTGTTCACAATTGCTATCTCATTGTAGTGAGAATTTACGGAAAACAGAGTAAAGCAAAAAGCAATGTAGGAATTACCCGGAGTTGGAGGTTTGGGTCAGGGATAGAATGCTTGCTAGCACGTGCCAAGGCCCTATGGTCAACTGCTAGCAAAGCACGTGCGCACACGCGCGCACACACACACACACTCCACAGCTTTCCTTGGTGTGTCTATGGGGCACCTCTGATGGGGGGCATTTGATGGGGGTGCTGGCAGTCCTTTCTTCCTTTAATCCAGGACAGAGTGGAGGAAGACTTGGTGTGGGAAAGAAAGATGTCAACGATGGGCAGAGTGCAGACAGGAAGCCTCACCACGGTGGAATCTCATCCCGTGCAAAAGGTCTTTTATAATATGTAATTATGTCTCCCAGTCATCCGTAACAACAGCCGCTGGATCGATCTACAAAATCTGTGTAGATCCTGAGTCTTCAGAGCCAGCTTTTCATAGATACCGCCAGAAACTCACACACTATAATAAATGAACTCTATCAAATTTTTCCAAAATTAATGCAATAAAAATGCAAAATATGGGATCTCTAGCTGAGTAAAGGCTAAAAGAACTCACAAATAATTGTTTCCCATTTTTACCACACAACAAGGAAACCTCTTGCTAGCCTAACTACTACCTTAAGTGTGGCATCAAACCTTCCCCTCAGGACCATGGAAGATGGGGAGACCAATTCCATGAAGATTTGAGTAATTATAGGAAGGAAACAGCAGTAGTTGTA
This sequence comes from Peromyscus californicus insignis, assembly GCF_007827085.1. Lineage (NCBI taxonomy): Eukaryota > Metazoa > Chordata > Mammalia > Rodentia > Cricetidae > Peromyscus > Peromyscus californicus. The sequence goes on along the minus strand of NW_026294540.1, from coordinate 7,472,799 downwards.
CGCAGAGGAAGTGCTTTAAAAATTCATAAATAGAACCGGGCGGTGGTGGCGCACGCCTTTAATCCCAGCACTCGGGAGGCAGAGGCAGGCGGATCTCTGTGAGTTCGAGGCCAGCCTGGGCTACCAATTGTGTTTCAGGGAAGGTGCAAAGCTACACAGAGAAACCCTGTCTCGAAAAACCAAAAAAAAAAAATTCATAAATAGGAAAAATGACAGGTGGAAAAGACTTTTCGGAAACAAAGGTGCCATATGGCAGAGGACAGCTGTATCAGAGTGTACTGCCAATCATAGGATCTCACAGCAAGGACAGAAGTCAACAGATGATACCAGGAGCCAAAACACGGAATGCAACATGGCTTGGAAGTCAAGAGAGCTGTGGGAAAAGGAAAACATACAATCACTGCTGAAATAAATGAAGTCTGCAAGGGAAGTTGAACAAAGAACTGGGAATGCTGAAAAAGGCACAGTGACTCAAGGATGCTACCAAGCCTTTGGAGAAAACAGCATCAGAAGATGCTGAACAAAGTTAAAAAGAAAAAAAACTTAAAGGAAATTATAGACATGAAAGATGGACACATTAACCATCAGTATTCTTGAGGAAGATAATGAAAACATATTAAAAGTATAAAACTAAAATAATTCTAGAAATAAGAAAAAAGTTGAAGCTCTAGTTGGGAAGGACCACACTATCCCAGGCAAAATTATCATAGAATTAAATAGTGAGACATACTCTAAATTACTGAGTTACTCATGCTAAAAATAAATTCTACAGCACAGAGAGGAAAAGACTCAAAGGCAAGTTTGGAATATTTACAACCTAAAGACTACTCCAAGGCTGATATTCCACATTAATACTTAAATTTACTGGTTAGAAATTATTATTTATCATCAAAAGTGTTTTCATGAGTATTATTATTTCACTGTTTTCTCGAGATGCTTTAGACAAAAAATTGTTGCTAAGGAAAAATCAAAGCAGTAGAAATGAATAAGACCCAAGGGAGTCCTCACATTATTAGGTGTTTAAAAATGAGAAAAGAGGGACTGGAGAGATGGCTCAGCAGTTAAGAGCACTGGCTGCTCTTCCAGAGGACCTGGGCTCGATTCCCAGAACCTATATGTAGGTTCACAATCATCTGACACCCCTCTTCTGGCCTCTGCAGCCACACGAGTGGTGCACAGACATACATTCAGGTGAAACACCCATATATATAACAACTGAAAACCATTTTGAAAATGTAGTGCTTTAATTCAACACTTGTAGCGTAGAAGTCTATGGAAGCTGTCTCGGGGGGCAGCTCAGTAGAAGAGCCCAGCATGTCCGGAGCTCTAGATTCAACCCCCAATAACCCCACTCTCCAGGTAAGCCTATGAAAGAAATACGGTTCAATTCTGTAGCAACATGATCTGCTAGACTCAGCAATGTGGGCCTAGTACACATGAGGCCCTGGGTTCGGTCCCCAATACTGCAAAACAAAGCGGTGGAGAAAGAAAGAAAAGAGTGTGGGGGGTGGAGACTATACAACTACACCATAATTTTGGGGTGCCAAGGTCACATATGCTGTTTCAGTCATCTATGGATAGTCTTGCCTCACACAACTCCAACCAAGTAAGGTATTGTTATGGGTTGGTTGGGCGAGTGGATGGTAATAAGGGAACAGGTTCTCAAAATAATGTATCTGCTAAAGGTCTATGATTAGCTAGGCATAGTGCTGCATGCCTATAGTTCCAGCACTGGGGAGGTAGAGGCAGAAGGATCAGAAGTTCAAGGCCAGCCTCAGCAGCAAAGTCGAGGCCTTGCCTCACAAGAGAAATGCTAAGTTTATGGTTGATAGCTGCCTTAGATTTCCTTTTTCCTGTTGTTGTGATAAAAAACAAACAAACAAAACTAACGTTGGTAGAAGCAGCTTTGTGGAGAAAGGGTTGACGTTAGCTCCTGGCTCCAGGTTACAGTGCGTCTTGGTGGGGAAGTCGAGGAATCAGGGGCTTGAGGCAGCTGGTGGTAGATGTCTGTGATGACATCAGATGACAGTAATGCAGGCATGCTGCTGTTCACCGCCCCGCCCCTTTCTCCACAGCCCCACCCCCTTCTCCATAGCCCCGCCCCCTTCTCCATAGTCCAGGACCCCAGCCAGGGAATGCTACCACCCACAGTGCCCCGGACTTCCCGCTTTAATGAACATAATCAAGATGATCCTCCACAGACATGCTCTGGAGACATCCTATGAGATCCCAGAGTCTGTGGACAACACTGACCATCAACAGACCCAACGAGTGCTATAACCTACACATGTTTATGTTTTATAATCAAGTTATTCGCATCATCTCTCGCTCTGGTGCGACTTGAGAGTGAAGAAATGAAATGGACGCCGAAGGGGCTAATGGCCCCCAGACGCCACTGAGTCAACAGACAGGAGAGGCTCACAGTTTGGGTCACGAGCTGGCACTCTTGGCGTTATTTTTGGCTGTGGAGTAGCACCAGTCCCCACTGGGGGCCTGTAGTATCACCACCTCACACAACAATCCAAAAAAAAAAAAAACAAGAGTGCTGGGGAGAACACTGCTGGGAGAGTGGGGAGAGGTGAATTCCAGCTACCAGAGGTGTGACCTTCTGAGGCCCCGCCCTGCTAGCCTGGCATCAAATCTGCAAGGAATTGAAACTGGGAGGGGGTGGGGAGGGAGGCTGTCCCTAAAGAAGGGGGAGGGAAGGAGGGGAATGCTGAGAAGAGCTGAAAAGAGCAAAGAAAATAAAATTTTATTAAAAAAAAAAATGACCTTAGGGGACAGGGACAAGGCTCAGTGGTAAAGCGGTAAAGCGCTCGCTTTAACATTCAGGAAGCCCTGGCACTCCCTAAGCACCACGTAAACCGGGTGTACATGCACACGCCTGTAATCCCAGAAGGGAGGAGGAGGCAGGAGGTCTGGGAGATCAAGGTCATCCTTGGCTACACAGTGAGTTTAAGGCAGTCCAGGCTACACGGGAGTCTGTGTGTGTGTCTGTGTGTGTGTGTGTGTGTGTGTGTGTGTGTGTGTGTGTGTGTGTGACAGACAGAGACAGAGACACACAGAGAGAGACAGAGAGGAACTTTAAAATTCATAACAGGGTTAGAGAGATGGTACAGCTGGTAAAGGAACTTGTTGCCAAGCCGGATGGATGACCTGGTTGTGAGCCTCGGGACACGCTGAGGACTGACTCCTGAAAGGTGTCCTCTGACCTCCATGCGTGTGCCATGGCATGCCCCTCCCCCAGCCCCACATTTTCACCAAATAAATAGATAGATAAACAATAAATAAAAAGCAAGCCACCAAACAAAGCTCACATATAAATTAAACGTATTTTTAGATTTAGTTATTCTGTGCGTATGGGTGTTTTGCCTGTACGTCTGTGTGCTATGTGCATGTCTGGTGCCCACAGAGGCCCGAAGGGGGAGCCAGATCTCCCAAGACTGGAGTTACAGATGGTTCTGAGCCTACACCTTCGGATGTAGGTGGTGGGAATCAGGCCTGGGTCCTTTGCATGGGTAGCCAATGCTCTTAATCACTCAGCCTCTTGTCTGTCAATTAAGAGGGAAGGTGAGCTATTACACATGGAAGGCATCGAGCCCATTAAAGCCAAGGGGAGGCTGCCCCACAGGGCTTCACTGCCAGGCTGGGTCAATAGCAACCGCCTCACTGGGCTGAGCTTACAGGACAGGAATGACTCCGCACCAGGGCTGAGTGTTAGGGAAACGAAAACCAAAACTTTCAGATGAGAAGTCCCTCTGGAACGCTTTCAGGAGAGAGCTACGGGCTCTGCTTTGGTGACTCAGCCATGGGGGTATTTACCACAGCTGCCCTCCAAGTCATCTCTGCCCTTTCACAAAGCATTGGTCGGAACCTTCCTGTTGCTATGCCCTGCTCTTCAAATGAATCAGCCAGGGGTGGGTCCAAAGCCAGGCTCAGGAGGAAGTTCTAGGCCCCTCCAAGGCTACAATATACAAATCTCCCCCCCCACACACACGTACGTTCTGTATCTGTCACTCTGAACATGCTTCATTCCCAAGTCCATGTCTTGTGTGACATCTAGGTTGTTGTCTAACAGGTTTATTAACTCAAATGCCAATTAAATGTAGGAAGACACAGACCACTACAGCTGGAGCCACGGTGGACTTGGACTATCCATACAAGAAAGCGAGCTGAGCAAGCCAGTAAGCAGGCTTCCCAAGCTCCCTGCCTTGCCTTGCTTGGGTGCTGGGCAGGGACCTAAGCTGAACTCAGGGTTTGACTCCCCTAAGTTTGCTTTTGGTCATGGTGTTAATCACAGTAACCGGAAGTAAACTGGGCCTGGCAGTGGTGGCACTCGCCTTTAATCCCAGCACTCAGGAGGCACAGGCAGGCTGATCTCTGTGAGTTCCAGGCCAGCCTGGTCTCCAGAGCGAGAGCCAGGAACGGCTTCAAAGCTACATAAAGAAATCCTGTCTCAAAAAACAAAACAAAACAACGTTGCCTTGCTTGGTGACCTTGACCTTGATATCCTCCCTATGCTAATTCCCTGCCCGGGTTCCACTCTCCTGAATGCTTAAGGGAAGTTCCTTGTCTGTGTATCCTGCATAATGGGCGTTAACAGCTTAGATGCAAGATTGTAAAACATCTGTAGCGAACTTCTGCCCTCTGGGGTTCTCCCATTGTGCTGTAAGCCTGTATTTAAGACCTCCTCCCTCCTTCAATAAACGGCATTGGGCATTAAATAAAAAAAAAGTCTCATAATGAGGGGCTGGAGATCTGGCTCAGAGGTTAAGAGCACCAACTGCTCTTCCAGAGGTCCTGAGTTCAATTCCCAGCAACCACATGGTGGCTCATAACCATCTGCACTTAGGACGAATGGAACTCAAACAGAATTTAGTGCAACTTCGTGTCGCTTGTGAAGGACGTATAAACAGGCATATGGAAATGGTAAACGGACTTCAGTGCAGCCACTCCTGAAGGGCAGGGAACTCCTGAAGGGGGTGGGGAGTTGGGGGCAAAGGAACACACCTGGCGGAAAGGGAGGTGCCAACTGTTGAATACTGCATTTCTTTCAAAAATCAGTTCTGCGAGACAATGTCACTGATGCAGGATCTGGGACTTGTAGGTTCTGGACAGGGAGGAAGGGAGGGATCTGAGGTTTACTGGACACAGATTCAGCCTGAGATGATGGCAGATTTCTGGGGACAGTAGAGAGGCTGGCGCCTGAAGTGATTTATGACAGATCTCTACAACTTAGACATAGTAAGTCAAATACTGAATATGCTCTAGTTTGTATACTAATAAAACTTGGCATTCTCCCCACCCCCACCCCCACATGGTTGTGCTGGCTAGTTTTATGTCAACTTGACACAAGCTCGTCATTTGGGGAACCTCAATTGAGAAAATGCCCCCACCAGACTGTGGCCTAGCCTGTGGTGAATTTCCTTAATTGAGGATTGATGTGTGGGTAGGGCCTAGCCCACTGTGGGTGATGGCATCCCTAGGCTGGTAGTCCTCAATGGTATAAGCCAGTCAGCAGCACCCCTCCGTGGCCTCTGCATCAGCTCCTGCCTCCGGGATCCTGCTCTGTTTGTGTTTCTGCTCCCATTTCCCTTAGTGACAGAGTGGAACTGAACTGTGAGCCAGATTAAACCCGTTCCTCCCCAAGTCGCTCTTGGTCATGGTGTTTTATCGAAGCAATAGGAACTCTAATGAAGACAATGATTAACTAACTGTTCAGATTATGGGGTTACAGGTGTAGGACAACGGAGTGAACTTAGAGAGATTTGTGATTTTGCTATTGCTTTCATTCATTTTTATTTTATACATTTAATATGTCAGAGGACAACTTTGTAGAATCCATTCTCTCTCTCTCTCTCCTGTGTGTGTTTCTGGGATCAAACTCTGGTCGTCAGGCTTGGCAGCAAGCCCCTTCACCCCCTGAGCCATCTTGCGGGCCCCACTATAGGCTTTAAAAATATATTTATATAACTTCAATACTCACCAACATTTCTTAAAGTTGATGCTCCAGCACATGATAAGGTAGCAACCAGGGCACCCCTGGGATTTTTCACCCCTTTGTCTCTTCTCTTGCTAAAATGTATCTTTTTGCCTAGTTCATAAGCCATTTACTTTGTTTCCCTACCCCCGCCAGGCGGCTAGCAGTTTACTCTGGATCCTCCAACACTTTCTATCAACTCCAGCCAGCGCACCGCTGTCACTGTTAAACAGCTGCTTAAAGAGAGGGCCTTCCCACCGCTCAGAGTGCGGGGAGAAAGTGGGCTGCTAGGGCCCGAGTCAGAGTCAATGAATCGAAAACGAACCGCTGCTGTTTACGAGGAGAATTAGAGCACCGTTTGTGAGTCCGCGCGTTTAGAAACGGCCCGAATGTCCATCAGAAAGGAACGGGTTCCGTCCCGCCTGTGATTTCTGGGTGGCTGACATGAGTCAAGCGGATCCCTGGGGAGGATGCCCTGTGAGAGCAGAAGGTATAGAGTGTGATGGGCATGCAGCCTCGCAGACACAGCTGTGATGGCAGGCGCACCTGCAATCTCAGTGGCCCAGGAGGTGAGAGTGGGAGGATTAGATGGTCAGCTCGGGTCACAAACAGACAGACAAAACAGTAATATAATGACATGAACATCAGGCACGATAAAGGAAAAATCTAGAAACGTCTGCCCAAAGTACTTAGAGTGGGAATGATTATGATAGGGCAAAGACTTGGGGAATTTTTATTTTTATTTTTTTATTTTTTTCGGGGGGGGGGAATTTTTAGATTCATAACTTTTTTTTCCTTTTCTTTCCTTTTTCTTGAGACAGGATCTCACTATGTAGCCCTGGCTAGCCCATCTACGTAGACACCAGGCTGGCCTTGAACTCAGAGATCCCCGTGCTTCTGGGATTACAGGTGTGTTCCACCGTGACCAGCTAGACTGGTAACTTATTTCACTGGAGTTGTCTATATGGCGCATTACTGTATTATTTTAATTAAAAATAATAATTTTAAAGCGATTTAGCCTTCAGCCTGTAATTAAATTTAAAATGCTACAGCAAAACAACAAGGTGTTTTTATTATTATTATTTTTTTTATTTTTATTTTTTTAAAGATTTATTTTATTTATTATGTATACAGTGTTCTGCCTGCATGTGTCTTTGCAGGCCAGAAGAGGGTACCAGACCTAACTGCAGGTGGTTGTGAGGCACCATGTAGTTGCTGGGAATTGAACTCAGGACTTCTGGAAAAGCAGTCAGTGCTCTTAACCACTGAGCCATCTCTCCAGCCCAACAAGGTATTTTTTTAAATGACCCTAAAACCCAGGAAAACATCCTTTCTCATGCTCCTGTGGCTCTGCTAAGTACACAGTTCCCATCTGCCTGGTCATTCCATTGGCTTGACCCGGATGGTAACAGAAAGACCTTACATCATGTCTCCACTATGTTTTATAGTCAACCTTCTATTTATTTATTTTAATTACAAAGAAAAAAATTACACAAAGAAAAGACCTCCAGGGTGGTGGTGGCCCACGCCTTTAATCCCAGCACTTGGAGACAGAGGCAGGGGGATCTCTTAGTTTCTGGTCAGCCTGGTCTACAGAGTGAGTTTCAGGCTGGGCAGAGTTGTACAGCGAGACTCGTTTGAAGAAAAAAGTATGATTATTCTGATTTACCCCAACAGTTAAATTACATAAATTAATTTTAGCTTCCAGGTTGCCTAAAAGCAAGTGACAGGAGAGATTTAATTTGGGGGTTATAGTTTTCCAATTCAATCTGGAAGAACAAACATCAGAGCCATAAACACATAGCTAGGGATAGGTAGGGGAAAAACTGAGAAGGCATTCTCTCAGGTATTACTAGAAATTATCGGTGGATAGCAGAAACCAGAGGCCTGGAGTCAGACCAAAGACTCAGGCAATGAACACTTGCAAGTCAAGATGAATGGACTAAAGGGGAAACTGCGTGTCTCAATGGGCCACACTACAGCTTCCACAACAAGACTGTTCTTTTTTTCTGTTTTTGTTTTTGGTTTTTAATTTTGATTTGGGGGCAGTTACAAGGGCAGAGGGCAGATGTGAGGGGATGAGATAAGTGGGATTGGAATGCATGATGTGAAATCCACAAAGAATCAATTAAAAAAAAAAAGAAAGAAAGAAAAGAAAAGAAACTGTAAGCCAGTGAGATGACTCAGCGGGTAAAGAAGAGTCCCACACCTGGAACCCACACGACAGACAGAGGAAATTGACACCTGGAAGCTGTCCTCTGACTTAAAAACCCACCCCACACGGTTGTGCACATTCGTAAATTCAATAAGTAAAATGTCATAACAGGGTTTTTTGTTGTTGTTGTTTTGGTTTTTCGAGACAGGGTTTCTCTGTGTAGTTTTGATGCCTGTCCTGGAACTCACTTGGTAGCCCAGGCTGGCCTCGAACTCACAGAGATCTGCCTGGCTCTGCCTCCCGAGTGCTGGGATTAAAGGTGTGTGCCGCCAATGCCTGGCGGTGTAGTAACAATTTTATAACTTCAAAAAAGGGAGAGAGAGATGGGCATGGTGGTGCAAACCTTTAATCCCAGAACTCATGAGGCAGAGGCAGGTGAGTCTCTGAGGCCAATGAGACCCTGTGTAAAATAAATGAATGAATAAATAAATAAATGGTTTAAACTAAGACAAGCCATGTAAGATCGATAGATAGGTAGATAGATGATAGATAGATAAATGGTTTAAACTCAAGGAAATCAGCCATTAAGGTCTGGGACTAGAATAGACACAATGAAGTAGGATGGGTGTTCTCAGCAATGGAACCAAACACGGGTAGGTGTGGGCATAAGACGTGGGCTACATTTCACATCACCTTAAAAACTGCCATGATGGCAGGCACTGGCCACTCAAGGTCAGGTGGAGCAAACACCTAGGCCTCATTCAGCATGCCGAAGCAATTTTGAGTTTTATGGAGAGCAATTCAAACCAGTTAACCAATGCAAACGTGGCTGTATGTTTTTATGATCTTAGATTTTGAAATGTGACGCAGAATTTAGAAACCTGCACACTTATTAATTTTGCTGTGTAAGATGTAAATGAATTTCCAGCATGGTGCCAGAAAAGAAACAATCAGAGTAACAGCTCTCACTGAGGCACAAAGGACAGCAGTGTTGGTCTAAAGACTATTGTTCATGGGGTTGGGGATTTAGCTCAGTGGTAGAGCGCTTGCCTAGCAAGCACAAGGCCCTGGGTTCAGTCCTCAGCTCCGGGGGTGGGTGGTGGTGGTGGTGGTGGTGGGGCGGGGGGCTATTGTTCAGAATCCTCTGTGTGCGTCTGTAGTCCCATCTACTCGGGAGGCTGAGGCAGGAGAATAGCTTGGGGCTGCCCTGAGCTTGGGAATAATTTATGTAATGACCTTACATTTATTGGGTTTTAAGAGCAGTTTACAGGACAGTGGACATATGTGAGTCCAGTTCCCACTTGAGACATGATGAGCCATGTGGGTTTATGTGTGAAGTGTCATCTCACTGTGGCTGATAGGGAGGCTTCAAAGAGACGAAATAGAAGACCATCCGGCGGGTCTGAACATGTTGAGGGGCTATTTATGGTTCCGGGGGAGAATATGAGAATGAATTACACAAGTTAATAGAAGACATGAAGCCGTTATTTACTCTGGGGGGGGGGAACAGAATGTCACATGGATAAAGCAAATTTAATCAGTCTACCGGAAGTCACAGCTGTGAATCACACACATCATCATCATGGAAGTCTAGCTGTTGAGCTAACCAGAAATGATGATGCAGTTGGATCTGGGAGATGGGAGGAGACCCTGTGTTGTATGGACGAAGGCTAAATTCTCCCGTCATCTAAAATCGAAATATTTACATCACGGTATGAATATGCTGTTTAGAAATATGGAGGAAAGAACAAATAGAGAAAATGTCTATAAACCTGGAAAGTAGCTGCCATGGGAAGTAAGAACTGGGATGTGGTGGGGACAGAAGGCAGGAGACAGCCCCTTGGCATCAGAGGGAGGAGGGAGCTCTTTACTGATACAGAGAAACAGATAATTTTGATTTAAAAACTTATCAAAATTTTGATTACAGAAATTAATGTCACAGACAGGCGGTGGTGGCACACACCTTTAATCCCAGCACTGGGGAGGCAGAGCCAGTCAGATCTCTGTGAGTTCGAGGCCAGCCTGGTCTACAGAGTGAGATCCAGGACAGGCACCAAAACTACACAGAGAAACCTTGTCTTTAAAAAAAAAAAAAAAAAAGAATTTAATATCACTTTGGCAGAAAGAATTAAAACACAGAAAGCTGTAAGTAGTTAACGCTTGCCTGATATTACAAAGCTAAGCAGCATCCAGAGATGGAATATTTGAGTCACAAAGTGCAGAAAGATGTCTAAGAGGGCAGGGGAAGGATGAACCCAGTGCACAGAACACAAAGAGGTGGGGAAGACCCGTGAGACTGTCAGCCATAGTCACAGGCCAGGAAATGAAGACCCATGGGGGGCGTGTGGCTGTGGGCAGGAATGCAGGACCTCAGTAGTGGACACTGTCTGCTAAGAGTGATAAAATGGATCGAGGCCTGCCAATCAGGAGGCTGGGGCAGGGGGTGTTGGGGGGGGGGTCACAGGTTCAAGGCCAGTCTGGGCAACATAGTGAGACTTTACTGTGAAATGCAAAGCTAAAGAGGCTGGGGATACTGGTGAGTGACAGAAAAGCTGCTGAGCTCGTGTGACAACCTGGGTTCACTCTATGACATGCTAAGAATAAAAGAAATCGGAGGCACCTCTTTATCTAGAGGTTCCTGTGTCTGGGTACCCGTGCCGTGGCAGGTGAGTGGGGAGATGGGTGTAGAGGAGGCTGCCACATAGCAAGGAGATGCAGACTATACAGAGAAGCAACAGTACTACCCACTAAAACAGTGGTCCAACAGTTCAGAGGCTGAACAACTATCAAGCCAGTGGCGGTGGCACTCGCCTTTAATCCGAGCACTTGGGAGACAGAGGGCAGATGGATCTCTGAGTTTGGGGCCAGCCTGGTCTACAGAGTGAGCTCTAGGACAGCCAGTACTAAATAGAGAGACCCTGTCTCAAAAACAAAACAAAAAAACAAACAAACAACAACAAAACCAAATGAATAAATAACTCTTAGAGACAAGAGGATTTCCACAAGTGCAAGGCCAGCCTGAGCTCTGTAGTGAGTTCTGAGTCAGCCTGGGTCAGAGTGTAAGACTGTCTCACAACAAACGAAGCATACGTGCGGACCGTCTACACAAATGTATTAAATAGAAAGAGTATGTTTCAGAAGCCAGGCGATGGTGGCGCACACCTTTAATCCCAGCACTCTGGAGGCAGAGGTAGGTGGATCTTTGCGAATTCAAGGCCAGCCTGGTCTACAGAGAGAGTTCTAAGACAGCCAGGACTACATGGAGAAACTTTGTCTCGAAAAACAAATTACAAACAAACAAACAAAAAGGGGCATATTTTCAGAGCAGGGCAAATCAGGATGCTCATTTTGAGAGAAGCTATGTGGGTGGAGGATGTAGTTTGCTCAGCAGACAAGCCTGAGAGAGACACAGGTCTCTATCTCGATACGGAGGAAAAATAAAGGATGGAGTGACAGATGTACGATTTCTTGTGGGCTCAAATTCCCACAGGAAGAACTCACAGAAAACACACCAAGATACTAGAAATAAACAAACTTTGGTAGTGGTGGCCCTAGAGGAAGGTCACTGGCCACTTGTGTGCACTGTAGCAGTCTCTGGGGATCCACAGGGAAGTCACTCCAAGACCGCCACCACTTTTAGGTACCAAGATCTGTGACCACTTCAGATCCTTCCATGAGGCCCCACCCAGCAGAATGGTTGTACTCTACGGCTGTCTGAACCCACAGATGTAGGATCTGTGTCCATGGAAGGCTGTACCCCACGCTCAAAATCATGAAAGACACACTTTAAGTTATCTGGCAATGTTGGTTACTTTACATTAACATTGACAATCTCTCTCGGTACTATTCACCTTTATAATCATGGAGAGTGTTCTTACTGTATAAGAAGAGGACTAAAAAACCCCCAAACCCTTATTCTTAGATTTTACCAGCAAGGTAGGCAGTGTACTGGTTTGACTCACAATCTCTACTATCCCAACTGCTGCTAAAACAGTCCAGTGGTCTTTTGTTTTATCCTGGAGACAAATGTGTCAATAGTCTAGTCCCATAACAATATATAGACATTCCTCTTTCCACTTGACCTTGACCTTCTCATTTCTCTCCTTCCTCTTTTTTTTTTTTTGTTTTGTTTTTTGTTTTTTTTTTTCAAGACAGGGTCTCACTATGGAGCTCTGGCTGTCCTGGAACTTGCTATGTAGACCAGGCTGGCTTCGAACTCACAGAGATCTACCTGCCTCTGACTCCCCAGTGCTGGGATTAAAGGTGTGAGGAACCACAGCCTAAATTCAATTCCCAGCACCTACATGGGTCACCACACACCATTGGTAACTTCAGCTCCAATGGATTCAACACCTTCTTCTGGCCTCTGAAGGCAACTGTATACATACATGCAGACACATTTAGACACATAGATTAAAAATTAAAAACAAGCCGGGCGGTGGTGGCGCACGCCTTTAATCCCAGCACTCGGGAGGCAGAGCCAGGCGGATCTCTGTGAGTTCGAGGCCAGCCTGGGCTACCAAGCGAGTCCCAGGAAAGGCGCAAAGCTACACAGAGAAACCCTGTCTCGAAAAACCAAAAAAAAAAATAAATAAATAAAAAAAATAAAAATGTATACAACGGCTGGGTGGTGGTGGCGCACGCCTTTAATCCCAGCACTCGGGAGGCAGAGGCAGGTAGATCTTTGTGAGTTCGAGGCCAGCCTGGTCTACAGAGCGAGATCCAGGAAAAGGCGCAAAGCTACACAGAGAAACCCTGTCTCAAAAAACACACACACACACAAAAAAATGTATATAACGATCGTAACTTTATTTTTAAAATTAGAGTCACGCTATAATATCCATCGGTGACTTGTTGACTGAGACTATCAAAACTCAGTCTAAATCAATAGCTGTGTGGTTACTCCAAAGTATTCCTTAGATAGATAGATAGATAGATAGATAGATAGATAGATAGATTTCTTCTGGAAGGGCCCAGGGCATGGCTCAGTGGTAAAGGGCTTGTCTAGCATGTAGGAGGCCCTGGGTTTGGTCCCCAGCACTGCAAAGTCAAATAATAAAATGGATCAGTGTTTCTTATGTAGTAGACACGTTGGGCTAATTTGGGGTTAGTGAGTGAACGCGAGCCAGCCAAATAGCCGAGTGGCTCCTGCATCTGGCTTTAATTGTGAAAGCCTGTGTGACCCCACCCTGTCACATCACCCACAGTACACTCACTTCTCTTCCAGTTTTTCTTTGCATTGGCCAATTCATCTCCACCAGACCCCAAGACCTGGTACTCCCATCCAACTGTGACAGATGATGGAGCTGGGGGTGGGGGATGTCTCAAAAGGGGGCCACGCCAGCACCAGCAAAAGTCTGCGGCTTCACTTTCTGCTCATGGCATGGAAGTTGAAGGCTGGAGTTTGAACCTCTTGCTTATCCAGCGTGAGCACGTGTCACCCAGGAGAGAAAACACTTACACATGTTGGGGAATAACAATACTGAGGGAAAGCACTCCTTCAAACATGTATGCAAATGCTCCATGGAGGCTGTTTTGATCGTTTGCCAAAAAAAAAAAAAAAAAATCTGAACTCCATCCATGCCAGAGTTAAGTTCATTCACTATCACGTCCTTGGGGACTAGTTCTCAAACTCAAGTTCCCTTCGTGGGAGGAGAGGGACATCTATAAAAATCCTAATCACGTGACGCCCACAAAGAAGCCCCAGCTCGCTGGAACCTGGCGTCTGCACTGCATGTCTTCCCTAAGAGTCACCGAGTCCACAAACCACTGGCTGTCTCCATTCTTTCAGCAGTTCACACATCCGTCCGTTCGTTTCGGACAGCTTCATTTTTTCTGTCTTCATTTTTTCTGTCCCATTCAGACTGAGGGAATGGCGCACAAAACTGATCCCAAAGCTGTGATTTTCCTAAGAGCAATAGGACCTTCCTGCTTATTTTCAGAAAGGGTCTGTTTAGACAGAAACCCCCACTTACTAACTTGGCTGTGTGTATGCATTCCACCACACTTAGTGCATATGCTGAACGAAGGTTCTGACCGTAGGACTTAGTCAACGTAAGTACAGAATTCCCCAGATCCCCAGACTGTGTGCTTGGAGGCCAGAACAGACATGGTAGATGTGTGCCCTGCTTTCAGGGAGCATCTGTGTACAGAAGAGACACATAGTTATTCACTGTAATGTTATGCTCCGCCTCCCCCAGTGACTTGGGGGTATAGCACAGGACCCTCTGCTCCTCTGGAGCTCAAAGCTTTACAACTAGAGTATTGTGCTACCAAAAACTAGCAAACAGGAGGTTGGAGAGATGGTTCAGAGGTTAAGAGCAGCCAGTGCTCTACCAGAGGACCTGGGTTCAGTTCCCAGCACCCACATGGCAGCTCACACCTGTCTGTGAGACCAGTTCTAGGGGGTCCAACACCCTCTTCTGACCTCCCTGGGTACTGCATATACAGATACACACTCAGGGAAAATACCCATGCACATTAATTAATTAAATATATGCCCACAAACAAACGTGCGCGCGCGCACACACACAACAGTTGTTAGGGTCAGCAAGATGGATCAATAGGTAAGCTGCTTGGTGCACAAGCCTGACAGCTTGAGCTGCAGCCTGGAAACCCACAAAGCAGCTGGATCTGTCAGCGCACAGCTGTAATCCTAATTTTACTATGATGGGACCGGAAGGTGAGACGGGGAATTGCCCAGAGGCTTGGGGACCAGCTGGCTTGGAGTACACAGGGGAAAGAGAGACTCAACTCTGGAAGTGGTCCTCTGACCCCCACATGGGTGCTGTGGCACATACTCCCCCACGATAATAATAACTAAATAGTTCTATGTGACATCCATTTAGGAGCCTTGGGAAGGAGTATTACAAGTTCAAGGCCAGCCTGGGCGACATAGTAGTTCAAAGCCAGCCTGGGCTACATAGCAAGACCCTATCTCAAAGACAAAAACAAACAAACAACAACAACACAGATAAAAAAAGCCCAGCTATTCCAGAAATTCTCAGTTAGTAGCATGTTAATTTTTCCCTCTGGGTAGCTAAGCTTTAGTTTTTCTTTTTTTTTTTAATGTTAGTTTCTCACAAATGGTTGAAACTTTTCACTCAGGTAACTTGTGTCAATCAGGTAACTTGTGACTACCAGGTTTATACTGGTTTTTAAGTCTAAAAGAAACGTGAAAGTGAGTAGCTTCCCTTCCTCCTGTAACGTTATCCATTCCTTTGGTAAATATCTGTTTCATATCTGTTAGGTGCCAGGCTTCATGCCAGCCAGCAAAGATACCACCGTGAACAAGTTAAGGTCTTGTTCTCGAGGGGACTATATCAAGGGGGAACTAGCCTGGGACACAGGGGGACAGGAGGGTCCTCGGACAAAGGGGATTTGTTCAATTCAATCACTTAAGGTGAGAAGGTTCCAGAAAAACCAGAGTATTGAAGGCTGGGGCGGCACTCACAAAAGGCCTGGAGACCGAGTCCATCATGATGCAGAAGCACAGTTGAGCACCGGGCAGGCAAAGGGATGCCAGTGTCTGGGGCTCGCACCTTGACCTTGCTTTAACCCCTCTGTAAACGGCTGTGCTGGCTCCTCCCACGGGGTGGGGTTTTGCTGGGTGGGATCTGGGTTCTTGTTTCAGAAACCAACATGGAGAAGACCAAGATTCTGGGTCTCGAGACCTGGATAGCAAAGGAATTGGGGCCTGCAGAGATGGCTCAGCAGTGAAGGGCACACGGTCCTGTCTCAGTTAGGGTTTCTATGCCTGTGCTAACACCACAGCCAAAAGCAAGTTGGAAAGAGTTTCTTTCGGCTCACAGCTTCAATCATAAAGGGAAGTCAGGGCAAGAACTTAAGGCAGGAACTTGGAGGCAGGAGCTGATGCAGAAGTCATGGAGGGGTGCTGCTTACTGGCTTGCTCCCCATGGCTTGCTCAGCCTGCTTTCTTGTAGAACCCAGGACCACCAGTCCAGAGGTGGCTCCATCCACAATGAGCTGGACCCTCCCTCATTAATCATTAATCAAGAAAAATGCCCTACAGACTTGTCTACAAGCCAATTTTATGGAGGCAGTTTCACTGAGGTTCCCTCTTCCCAGATGACCCCAGCTCATGTCAAGTTATTAAACAACAATAAAACCAAAACTAACCAGCACATTGCTCTTGCTGAGAACCCAGATTCAGTTTCCAGCACCCATATTAGGAGTCTCACACCACCTGTAACTCCAGCTCCAGGGGATCGGACACCATCTTCTGGCCTCCCAGGGCACTAGGCACGCACAAGAGGCATATTCATACATGCAGGCACTCACATATACACATAAAATACAAATAAACTTTTTTTTCAGTCTAGCAAAAATGTCAGAAACAATGATTTCAGAGTATAATTTGGAAATAAAGAATAGAGAAAAATAACTTAGGCTTTTTTGTGTGGGGGTGGTGCTAAGTAGGGCATGGGACCCAGAACCTTGTGCATGCCAGCCAAGCCCTCGAGTTAACCATCAAAGCTAATGTTAAACTTTCCCCAGACTGATCATGAAGCCCGGGAGTGGATTCCATACCATGAGTCATTTTCTGTGTGCTGTACTTAGACAGGGTGGAGGAGTGCGGTGTTTACATGAAGATGGAGAGCCTGCTGCTCGCTGCTGTGACTTCAGCCTGCTCTAGGAGGGCCATTCTCTCTGCCCTGTTCAAATGGAAAGGAACCTCCCATTAGCTACCAACTACTGCAGGACCAAGGCACCCGGAAACGCTGTTCCCTGATGGTGAGATTTCCTCCATGGGTCACACTGAGGTCTCTGGGGATTGGCAGTGGGAATCAGAATGGAGATTTGCATAAATATTTGCACTCAGCCAATTCTGCTGCAAAATTTTCTCTCATGTGTCTGATTTGAAACACAAGGCATGGATAGCAATAGGTTATTTGTCTTTGAACTCCCCTAAATAAAGACAGGAGACAATATATTATCAGTATCTGCCACTAGGTTACAGTTCTGGGTCAACAATATGGACAAATATTTGGCGATCTTGTCTATTTTTTGACACAGATGTATCAATATTTCAGTGGCGCGTGCTTCCTATAGAATAATGAGAGGTCCTAAAGCAAAATCTGCCTTTCATTTCCTGTCCTCCCCTCCCCTCCTTTCTTCCCTCCACACAATTTATTTCTATGCAGGGACGTCTGGATGAGACACAAAATAAAAACTTTATCCATGAAAAGCCAAAATGACTGTTGAGAAAAATTAGCGTAAAGATTGCATTCAAGCCCACAGATAAATGGTTTGTCTAACTGATATGAGGTTCCTGAGGTCTGGTGAGGCATCATCTGTCTCTTTTCAGACATCCCAAGGTATTTCTATTTACTCGTGATAGAAAAGGTCCATTCCCATATGAAGCTTAGGACGCGCTTTTTTACATGGTACCTCATTTACACGGACATGTTTCATGTCTTACATGTTTGTTTAGGAAAGGGTCAAGAATTAACACATGACAAAGCAGCCTGGTGCTTTTTTTAGGCAGTGTTAGTTAGGACTCTGGGCCTAAGCTGTCCTGTCATAGCTCGGCCTGATGGTTAGGATGTGGTGTGGGCATATGCTCTATCTGGGCCTGGTTGATAGCCGGGCAGAAAGGAAATCATCGCAAAGGGGAAGTGTGCCGCCGGTCAGTTACTCATTAAACGTTAGGTTGATTTATAGTGCGGGGGGTGGGGGGGTGGGGGGGTGGGGGGTGGGAAGGGGAAGGGGGAGGAGAAGTGAAGGGATGAAGGGAACAGAAACCTAGATCCAAAAAGTCCAAACAGAAGAAGGGGTCATTAGAAAGAGGGTGAGGAAAAAGAAGGAAAAGAAAGAAAGAAAGAAAGAAAAAAAGCAGGGGACGCGGGGGAGAGCCAGAAAGGAGTGTGGAGGTCCAGAAGGCAAAGCCCTTGATCGACAGCACCCGTTTATCATCCTAAGTCTGAAACTGTGTAAATCCTGTGAGAATGGGAGATGTCTGTTTCCTTGAGAACCAAGAGCGAGATGGAACCGGTGCCACCCGGGCTTGAGTGAGAAGAAGGCGCAGAGGTCTGGCCCTCCCTTTCTATCTGAGGAGGGCGGATTCCGGTACAGAATAAATGACGGGTGACAGGTGATGGGTACTTTTCAGGAGTAATTACTACAGAACAGACAGGTGACCTGGAGTTCACTTCCGGTTCCTTTGGCATGAAGCATGGCGAGTGCGTTTCCATGGCAGCCTTTATGCAGACAGCCAGTGAACATGAGAGGCGGACAGTGTGGTGTTCCAGAGCGTGAAGGAGATGCGCTCTGCCCTGACTGTAACCTGTGACTAGCCCTGTGACTTCCGGCTTCCCGTTTCCTATAAAATGAAGATACTACGGCCTGACTTTAGGGTCATCTCTGAGCACCCGCTCCCCATTTTTTGAGACAAGGTCTCACTCTGTAGCCTTGGTTGGGCTCAAACTCAGAGATTCGCCTGCCTCTGCGTCCACAGCGTTGAGATTAAGGGCGTGCGCCACCACCCCTCCCTCCTCTAGCCCACACAGAAAAGTGCGTTATAAATTGCTTTAAGGTCTGGGGGGACTAGAGCTCAGGGACAGAGCACTAGCTTTGTATGTACAAGGCCGAGGTCTGATCCTTGGAATCAGAAAATAAAATAAATTGCTATAAGATATAACATGTTATTAGTAAGTAAAGGGATTTTGAAACCTGTGAAGGAAACTCTGGTTACTACATTGAAAAAAATTGATGAACTGGCGTTTGTACTGTTTTTTTCTTTAATTAAAAATTTTATTTTATGTGTATGAGATTTTTGCCCACATGTTATGTGTGCAGTACCCAGGGAGGCCAGAAGAGGGCATGAGACTGAGGTTGAAGGTACAAAAGCCGCCACCTGGGTGCTGGGAATTGCAACAGGGTCCTCGGCAAGAGCTGCCAGTGCTGTTAACCACCGCGCCATCCCTCCAGCCCCTGTACTGACTGTCCCCCACCCCCCCCTCACCCCCCCACCGGTCCTCTTCTCCCGCCCTTTGGCTCCATCTCGTCATGCGTTCATGCGCGGTTGGTGCCACAGGCATCTTGGCTCGCACACCCTTGCTCTCCTCTCTCTCTTTTTTTTTTCCATTTGATGAACAGCCACTCTGCCAAAGCACACACCATTTCAGAAAGCATCAGAGCCTGCCGCCATTGGGTCTTGTCCCCACTCTTTGGTACGAGGGTCTAGTTAGAGCTCGGTAAACGACAACCAGAGACAACTTCCTTGGTGTGCTCCTTCCTCGGGACCCGGAGAGGAACGGCCGTGCTGTCTGCCACTGCTCAGTTAGCTATCTTCAGCGGCTGGATGATATAATATTCCAAAAACAGACTCTTTCACAACAGTGTGGATAGGTGGGAGGCTCTGGCCATGGGACGGGTTTGAGGCAGTTCCTGTATTTACTTAACCATTTGAAATTGCTCAAAATTCTCACTTGAACAAATCTATACAAACAAAAGAAGATTAAAAAAAAAATCAAACCCTGTGTGGGTTGTAGCACTTGGGGTTTTTAAATTCAGCCCTAGGGAGGGAGGCAGAGGCAAGTGGGTGTCTGTGAGCTTGAGCCCAGCCTGGTCCATATAGCAAGCTCCAGGCCAACCAGGGCTACACAGTGAGACCTCATGTTAAACAAAATTTCTTTTGAAAAACTAAATAAATTGATATTGCTGACTTCAGATTATATCACGCAGTTCAAGGACCAGTTCAACCCAAGCTCACACTGTTGTTTATACATAAAAACGATCCTAGTGTCTGGCATGCCTGTCAGGAAGGGTTTCCATGAGACTCCCTCATCCTGGCCAGCCCACTCCTGATCAAGTCCAACAGAAGAACCGAGGCCTGGTGGTGCAGGCCTGCAGCCCCAGCCACTTGACACACTGAGGTAAGGGAACCACAAGTTCGAGGCTGGTCTGGGCAACTTACTGAAAGTGTCTCAAAATTTGCAAAAATGATTCAAAAAGGATTCGGGACAGAGGCCAGCCGCAGAGTGCTCACTTATCATGTGCAAAGTCTTCGGCTCAACTGCCTGTTCACAGGGAACTAGAAAGGGAAGTGCTTGGGAGGCTCGCCACTTTCTGAGCTGTTTCCAACAGACAAACCCAAATCAGGCGCTTTAAGCTTCCTTTAGCATTTGTTTAAGAAAGGTTCATAGTTAGGAGGTATTCCTGGTGACTGAAATCCCACAAGGCTGAGAGGGGGCAGATGCACCATCAGAACCTCTATTAGATTCAGTTTAGTGTTAATCAACGTTACTCATCACATCTAAGGTATAAAAAGGCCTAACTGTCCAACAGATTAGTGGATAAACATACTGCAATAAAAACATACAAATAAATACATATTCTCGCGTGTGTGTGTGCGTGCGCGCACATACACACACACACACACACACACACGAGAATATGATTCGGCCTTAAGTAATGAATGCAGCATGGCATGATGGGGGAGCATTAAGACACTAGGTCAATGGTTTTCAACCTTCCTAATGCTACAACCCTTTAATACAGTTCCTCATGGTGTGGTGACCCCAAACATAACATTATTTTCTTTCTTTCTTTCTTTCTTTGTTTTTGTTTGTTTGTTTGTTTGTTTGTTTTTTCGAGACAAGCTTTCCTTGTGTAGCTTTGGAGCCTGTCCTGGAACTCGCTCTATAGACCAGGCTGGCCTCGAACTCAATCCGCCTGCCTCTGCCTCCTGAGCGCTGGGATTAAAGGCATGTGCCACCGCCGCTGGACCCATAACATTATTTTCGTTGCTACTTCATAACTGTAATTTTGCTACTGTTATGATTGATAATGTAAATATCTGATGGGCAGGATATCTGATATGTGACTCCCAGAGGGGTCACAACCCATAGGTTGAGAACTGCTGCTCTCGAATAAATGAAACAGGCCACTCAGAGCGGGTCAAACATGGAGTGTTTACAATGGTCACGTGCGCAGAAGCAAGAGCATGGCCAAACTTGTAGCAGTAAACTTTGTCCAAGTGAGAAGAGGGAGGAATATGGAGTTGCTAAGCAATAGTCAGGTAGGACAAATGATTTCAAGAGGTCTTTTTTACAACACTGTATGAATTTTATGGTTTGGTTTGGTGGGTCTGGGGTTGAGATTCACACTGTAGCCCTGGCTGGCCTGGAACTCGTCATGTAGATCAGGCTGGTCTTGAACTTGTAATCCTTTTGCCTCTATCTCCTAAGTACTGGGACCACATGAATAAAACCACTTGATTGCATTAAGAGTAAACATATTTTATGGGGTTGGGGATTTAGCTCAGTGGTGGAGCGCTTGCCTAGCAAGCACAAGGCCCTGGGTTCAGCCCTCAGCTCCGGTGGGGAGATGGGGGGGAGAGTATACATATTTTTAAATGTTCAGAAGATAGATTTCTGTCAAGATTTCTTATTTCAATCAAGTAAGATAGACTAGAATACATCCCTAACATCAAGAGTAGGAGAGGAAACACTGCTACAGATCATGCATCCATTAAAAGGCTAAGAAGGGTAGCTGGAGAGATGGCTCAGCAGTTAAGAGTACCGGCTGTGGCTGCTCTTCCAGGGGATCTGAGTTCAGTTCCCACCACCCACCCACATGGTAGCTCGGGACCACCCATAACTCCAGTTCTGAGGGATCTGATGCCCTCTTCTGGCCTCTATAGGCACCAGGCACACAGGTGGGTACAGAAATACATACACAGGCAAACACCTATATGCACAAAATAAAAATCAAAAGGCTGTTAAAAAAAGGGGGTGGGTGGGGTGAGAAACAAGAGACCAGGAATGAGGCTACTTTGACAATTTAGAAGACACAGTCCAATTCATCTGCAACTCCCCCTAAAAGTCCACCAATGTGAATTAGATATTAATGCCTTGAATAACCCTATACCCAGGAAGCAAAGTGAGTTTGTAAAGGCTCCTAAAAAAGAGACGTCTAGGCCCCTTCCTATAAAATTTTTACGAAGCACTTAAAGAGGAATTAACACCGACTTTGTACAACAATCTCCTTCAGAACATGGAAGGGAGGGAAGGCTACTACTGCCCTCCTCCTTTGAGACTAGCATCACCACGAAACCCAATCAGACAAAGAGATCACAGGGAAAGGAAACGGCAGACTAATCTCTCAAGACCTTAGACACAGGAGTCTGCAACTGATGCTGGCAGGAGGTGTGGTCCAGTGGGGCAGCCCTCGATGATCACGAAGCCCTAGACTTGATCCCCAGCACCCAAACGGAGCAAAAGTCAAGAGTGTGCACGTTGATAACTACCAGATACAGATGACAGAAAGGAGCCCGAGTGAAAAGATGCTATGTTTCCTCAGAGCAAGGAGAGCAGCACGGGAAGCTGTTCGTTCTCCCCAAACGGACCTGTGACAGGAACAGAATTCCCACCACAGCCCAGCAAGGCATTTTGTACACACAGGCAAACTTGTTCTAAGGCTTATATGCAAGGAGAATGTACTAGAAAGGCTAACTAGCCCTGAAAAAAAAGAGAAATAAACCTCAGTCACTGTATTGCACACTAACATATATAGATAGCTATGGTGGTCAAGGCAGGTTGGTGCTGGTGGAGAGATAACATACACCACTACACACACACCACACTACACACACACACACACACACACACACACACACACACATACTACTACTACTACTACTGCTACTACTACTACTACACACACACCCACAGAAGCCCACCTGATTTTTTTTCTCTTATATTTATTTTTATTTTAAATTATCTGTCTGCGTGGAGCATGTGCAAGTGAGTTCAGGTGCCTGAGGAGGCTAGAGGCTGGATCTCCTGGAGAGGGAGTTACAGGTGATTGTGAGCCACCCAGTGTGGATGCTGGGAACCGAACTCAGGTCCTCGCTATATGGAGCGGTTGCACACTCTTAACTGTTGAATCATCTCTCCAGCCCTCGGAGTTTTGACAAAGGTGCACTTGAGCGGACACCTTTCAACAAATGTTGCTGAAACTACTGGACATTCGTAGATCAATAAACAAACAAACAAATAAATAAATAAGTAAATCTTGGCCTGGGCCCAGTGCTCGAAAGGAGAGGCTGATGAACTAGGAGGAAGTGTGAAGTGTGTCGGGGTTAGAACAAAAGGCAGGAGATGGACTTCCAGGAATCATCAGAATTGACAGTGAAAGCAGGTGCCCGGGAAGGGAAAAACCGGGAAATGGCACCCGGCAGAACCCCCAGACCTTTGCCTTTAGGTTAAATGAGGAGGAGGAGGAGGAGGAGGAGCTGCAGACTGACCGTGTCTGCGAGGCACACATCTGACAGGGTTAACGTACAGGGTCTATCAGGGACCCTCAGAAGTCAACGGTGACAACCAGAGGAAGACATGGGGCCGGGGGTCACCCCTACACTGGGTCGCCTCACCTCCTTTCAGCACACCTCCTCTAAGGCTCTGGGGTTTTAATGTGATTGTATCAGGCACATCCATCCGACCGTGTTCTTGACGCCCTTCCCCGATCTCTCATTTGCTTGCTGAACGTGCCACTGTTTTATTTTGGCCAAATACTCACTTCCTTTGGAATTGAGCTTGTGATCACAGGTTTGAGAGTGTGGCTTTCTGATCCGCTACTAGGGTGATATTGGCCCTCCCAGGGAGAGAGAGCCGCTGGGAGGGGGCAAGCAGCCCGCAGCTGAAGGCCACATTCAAACCTGCTCACACGGCACTAGGCAAATATGACTGGTAGCACACGGGCTGACTTTGAAGTCGGCTTTTTTTTTTTTTTTTTATAAAGGTTGGGATGCTGATAGTAAGGCCTGTTACACAAGTGATATAGTACTACCTTGAGTTCAAGACTGGGGATAATAAAGGCTGGGAAACTCTCTTCCACAGTGGCATGGGGACATCAACAAGGTCAGACTGCTCCAGATGACCAAGGGTGACAGCCTCACCGACTGTCAATCTGTAAAATGTAGATGTCCAATACCCCGTTGTACCTGGCAGGGAGACATTCTAAGCCTCAGATAACAAATAGCTCTTGAGATTGTGGCAACCAAGGACAAACAGTATGTCTTGGGTTGAAAGGCTTCTACAGGTGTTTCTTTATACATCTCTTGGTAATTTCTAGGAAAACATCACTCAGAAAGCTGATCATCAGAAGCAAGAGTTGTTCTTTCTGTGGGGAGGGGGATTGGAGATAGGGTCTGTGTAACCGCCCTGGCTGTCCCGGAACTCGCTTGCTTTGTAAAGAGCGGCTGGCCTCAAACTCACAAAGATCTGCTTGCGGCTGCCTCTCCAGTGCTGGGATTAGAGACGTGTGCCACCAAGTCTGGCTGCAAAAGTTCTTTTATGACATCAGGATTCTCAGTGCACTCCATACACAACACAACGTTAAACCTAATGGTTAGGATGCCCCGGGGGGGGGGGGGGGGGGGCGGGGAAATCCAAAATACTTGCTGAGGGGCTGGCTAGAGGGCTGAATGGGCGAAGCTGCCTGCTGCCAAGCCGGAGGCCCTCAGTTCAGTCCCTGGAGCTCACATGGTGGAAGGTGAGTCCCCAGAGTTGCCCTCAAACCTTCATAAGCACGTGTCCCCTCCCCACCAGCTCCCAATAGATAAAGAATTCAATGTGAACAAGCACTGCAAAATATGGGCTATTCGGTACCTGCACGGGTCCATTTGCCCGGGACAGAATAAAGTATGAGGGCGACGCCACACGAAACTGCTGCTGTCCCTCATTTAAAGGACATACAATAAGGCACCTCACTTTTTGAGAATCAAAACAGACACACGACTTGGCCCCAGTTCATCTGTACCGTGTAGTGACGCCCTTCATTTTCCCCCAGCAGCCCCGTACTCACTGGCCTGTGTCCCGGCGTCCTGTCCAGATTCCTCACTCGATTATCTCAACCCACAGATCCAAGCTCTTGAATCTTTTGTTGCAGTGGTGTGAGTGGGGATAACGGCCAATTCGACGCCCCCCGGATTCCTATGCAGCGGGGCCAGACTTCGTTGGTCATAGCCTCATGGAAAAGCACAGATGTGACCGGAGTGCCAGGTTCTAACCCGCCCACCATCCTCACCTGCCTCTTAGGGCGCAGCAGCTGTCACACAACAATCCTCCTATTTGGCAGGGATGGGCACACCACGAAGAGATGGGCCCCTGTTGGCACGAGCATGTTACCATATGGTTAAAGACATGAAAGGCACGGGGCAATAAGAACTTTTTTTTTTTTGATGGCGGTTCCACTATGTAGCCAAGACTGGTCTCGTCTTGCAGAGATCCACCTGTCTCTGCCTCTGCACACTAGAACTAAAGACGTGCACCATCATGCCTGCTCATCAATGGTATTGTATTAACCACTTGCACATGCTCTCCCCACCCCTATTCATGATGGAAACCGGTAGGAGAAAGGATTTTTCAGAGGCTTCCCTTAACTGCACAATGAATGCTGACCAATTGCTGTGGATGCGATTGATGTTGCTGTGTATCCTGACTGTGTGAACAACAGCGCTCACTTTCCTACACTCAGGAGCCAGCACTTCTCGCTCTTTCAAAGCGTGGAGCTGCTGGTGACGCTTACTCTTCCTTGTGTCTGGTCTTTTATTATATCACACAACGTGCATCCTTAGAGCTGGGTCCTTGTGTTAATGCCCACTCACCCCTTCACCTTGTCCAGGATACTCAGAGCGTTAATCTGATTTTCCAAGGTGTTAGCCAGTTGAGGATCCCCAGTAAGCTTCTGAGGCTTAGTCAGCTACTAGCTATTAAGTAAAGTGCTAAAAAAACAAACCCCGCATGGCCGGATCTACTATTTAGAAGCAGTTGCTCCTAAATGTTTAAATGAAAACGTTACATCGCAGGATCAGATCAGGACAAAAAACTTAAAATCAAACAGGCCAGCGAGATGGCTTAGCAGGAAAAGGGGCTTGCTGCCAAGCCTCAGAACCTGAGTTCAATCCCCAGGACCCACGTAGTAGAAGGGGAAAACCAACTCCTGCAAGTGGTCCTCTGACCTCCACATGTGTGTTTGCCCTCAGAGAAGCAAATATTTGTAAAAGAATAATAAATAAGGGCTGGAGACTGGTGGGTCTCAACCTTCCTGATGTTGCGACCCTCTAATACGGTTCCTCAGGTTGTGGCGACCCTCTATCATTAAGTTATTTTGTTGCTACTTCATAACTGTAATTTTGCTACTGCTATGAATCCTAATGTCAGTATCCGATATGGTGACCCACAGGTTTCGAACCTCTGGGCTGGAGTGATGGCACAGTTGTTTAGAGTACTGGATGCTCTTCTAGAGGACCTGGGTTCAGCTCCAAGCACCCACATAGTAGATAGATTACAACCATCCATAACTCCATTTCCAGGGACCTGATTCCCTTTCTGACCTCCTCTGACACTAGGCATACCACATAGGTACAGACATGCATGCAGGCAAAACACACACACACACACACACACACACACACACACACACACACACATACACACACACACACACACACACACACACACACACATACTTAAATAAAATAGATTAAAAAGACTGAAGTATAGCCAAAATAGGTAAGAAGTAGTTATTAAATAATGTAGTCATTAATTAGGAATTGGCTACTTTGGACAGGTGCAACATTGTTCCTTTCTTAGTTAAGATGTTAGAGAGGTTAAAACAATGAGGTTTGGATACAAAACTTGAATAATAATAATAAAAAAAAATATAGAACAGGCAGGAGTATGAGGAAGGGTAGTGATCAGGTTTGGGAAGAAATGTGGCAGGAGCCGGTCTTGACCAGATGAAGGCCAAGTAAAAAGCCATCTGTGCAGAGAGCCAAGGCCACACCCTTTCGGACCCTCGCAGCTTGAGGGAACTGCCAGACTCAGGCTGCATTTTTGGTGGGTGGAGAAAAAAAGGGGACACACAGCCAGGAAGCAAATGAATGCCTCTCTCTGGACACAGTGTAACAACTCTGTCCCCTCGTCCTGCTTTGAAGAAAAGAGAGAAAGAATCCTTATTTCTTAGCTCTTAGAGGTTTAACTGCTGTGGAATCTTCTTGTGCCTGGAAAGGAACCTAGAATAATAATAATAGTAACAATAATAATTATTATTATTTTAATACTTTAAAATTTATTTATTTATTTATTTTGGTTTTTCGAGACAGGGTTTCTCTGTGTAGCTTTGCGCCTTTCCTGGAACTCACTCTGCAGCCCAGGCTGGCCTCGAACTCACAGAGATCTGCCTGCCTCTGCCTCCCGAGTGTTGGGATTAAAGGTGTGTGCCATCACCACCCAGCTATTATTATTATTTGTGGTGGTGGTGTATTGAGGGGAGAAAGGGTGAGAGGGGGGGAGGGGCAGAGAGAGACTCTAAGGGTAGAGCCAGGCAGATTGCTGAGTTCAAAGGCAGCCTGGTTTATATTGTGAGATCTGGGCCAGTAAGGACTACACAGTGAGACCCTGGCATAAATAAATAAGGAACTCCTTTTTAGAACATCTGATATACAGAGACTCTACAGTTCCACGTGACATCTGGTCATCATCACTTTGGGGGCAGATTCAAGTGTTTTCACAGTTGAGTCCCAGTTCTCTAAAATAAAAGTTATTTTGATGCCTGCTGTACTGTAGAAAAGATTACCACTCACACTGCCTATAGAAAATACAAAACATTATCCTTCTGGGGACACCTTTTAGGAAAAGCAACACATCAGTATCAACGTGTTAAACTGGGGGTTTAGGAACTAAATTTTCCTTTGTTTTTTGAAACAAGATTTCTCTATGTAACAGCTCTGGCTGTCCTGGAACTCCCTTTAGATGAGGCTGGCCTTGAACCCATGGAGATCCTGAGCGCTGGGATTCAAGGCATGTGCCACCACCACCCGGTAAATTTTTATGACTTCCCACTATTCTAAGCATCTAAAATACAAAGCCTGAACAATGACAAGAAACAGACTGGCTGGCCTACCTGGGTGCTTGTACAATTCTACCACATGGCCAGGCTTTGGGGGAAGAAAACACCTTTAAAAGAATAAGTGGAGGTCTGTTTCCTACCTACCTACAAGACGAACATTCACAGAGGATGCCACGACAGACAGTTCAGTCTCTCTCCAGGTGCCTGGAGTCAGCCGAGATGTTCTCTCATCCTGAGAGGAACTCCTCCTCCTCATGTATCTACACCTCACCTGGAGACCATTGGCCATAAGCTCCCTCAGTCCCTCACTTGTCTTTACCCCCAAGCCTCTTTCTTCAGGTTGACACCTCGCAGCCAGGACAACAAATGGCCCTTTCCTCCCTTACCCTGTGACCTGCTCGCTGGTCAGTCCACCCTCTCATCGTCTTCCATCCCCGCCTGCCCGCCCCTCTGCTTGGCCTACATCACACTGGGGCATCACTGCAGAGCGTGGGGCCTTCCCCGTCAGGAAGACACTTCGGGGACTTGAAGATCACTAGCTCCAACTTGCTCATCTCCACATCCAGAAGGATTCTTCCCAGGTCGGATCTTTTGGAACCTCTGGGCAGGCCCTCCTCATGGGCCCTGGTTCCTTCCTCCCTGGGGCCCCCGTGAGAGCCCCTGCAAACCCCGTAGGTGGCTCCCCACCGCATCCTTCCACACAGGAGTTTGTGCCGAGTGACTTCCCTCCTCTGTACTCTCTCCCATTCTCACTCTCTCTGCCGATAGCTCTCTCTCCCTTGAGCTGCTAATGCCCTCAGAATCTCTCCCCGGCTGCTCTTCTTCTTTTTCATTGTGGCCGTCTTCGGTCCAGAACCTTGGTCCAAATTCTCATTCCCAACCTCTTTCTTCCTTGAAGTCACTCCACAAACTGGCTGGGGAGTGCTCCTTCAAAGGCTCTGATTGCACTGCTCTCTTCTATTCAAATGGCTTAAATGATTCCCCACTCTCTCTGGTTCAGAGTTCAACCCTCTTGCTATGCGATTCAAAAGGCCTTTGATTTCCCACTGTCCCTAAGTACCCTGGGCTTTGTTCGCACCCTCTGAACTTGGCTGAGCATGCATTGATTATGTCCTGCCACACCTGATGAAAAGCTGGCCAGCCTTTGGGACTTCGTTCAAATTCCGTCTCCACCGTGTGAAGTTGCCCCTGCCAGCTTCCTGATGGCAGCCGCGCCCTGTGTCTTCCTTTAAATGACGTCGACACTCCTCAATTTTATTAATTATGGCTACGATAGGATGCTCAGTCCTGTCTTCTGCATGGCACCCTCGAGGTGGCAGACGATTGGGACCATTCATTCAGAATTAAAGAGCACCTGTCCAGGACCAAGTTGAAGTTTGATGTCTGTCTCGTTTCTGAAGAAAAGATCCAGGAGCCAGTTGACTAAATGAACAATGTTTTGTGTATTTGTGTGGAGGACTTCAGAGAGACGTTTTATATAACAAAAATAATGACGAGCAATTCCACTCCTAGGTTCCTACCCAAAGAACTGAAAACATATGCTCCTATGAAAATGTATCCATGGGAGCCAGAGAGACAGCTCAGCCATAGAGTGCTTCATGCTCTCCTGGATCCCAGCATCCACACAGGGAGGCGCACAACTAACTGCCTGTGACTCTGGCGCCAGGGGATCTGATGCCTTCTTCTGATCTCTCTGTGCACTTATACACACACACACACACACACACACACACACACACACCAGTGCCTATGAGGATGCTCACCTCAGCATTATCCACAAGTGGCAACAACTCAAACGGCATCAGTAAATGGGTACACAGAATAGGATGTCCCCTACACCCTGGGATACTGCTGGTCTTAAAAGGGAGTGAAGTTCTGACACGTTATAACATGGGTGAGACTTGAAAACATCATGCAAAGTGGAAGACACACACACACACACACACACACACACACACACACACACACACACACAAAACCACATATGGTCTGATTCCACACATAAAAATGTACAGACTCAGCTGATTCATAAAGACAGAGAGTTAGCAACTGCTTGGTGCTGAAGCCGCTGCAAGTGCCTGCCAGCAGGGACCCTGCTGTCGGGGACATGGGACCGACAGAGTCAAGATTAGTGGTTCTCAAATGGTGGGTCGAGACCCCTTCCAGGGGTCATCTAAGTAAGACCAGTAGAAAACACAGATCTTTACATTCTGATTCATAACAGTAGCAAAATTACAGTTATGAAGTAGCAACAAAAATAATGTTGTGGTTGGGGGTCAGCCCAGCATGAGGAAATGAATTGAAGGGTCGTAGAGCATTAGGAAGGTTGGGAACCACCGGGTTAAGATCATGGTGATGGCTGCAGGAGCATCATGGATATACTACAGGCCTGAATTGTGAGCTTTAAAATGTCAAGTTTCATACTGGCAGACTGTGTATGTTGACAGAGGTGTGTGTGTGTGTGTGTGTGTGTGTGTGTGTGTTGGGACCTGGGGGATTGAACCTAGGGCCTCCTACCAGCCAAGTGCTTTACTGATGAGCTGTACCCCCAGCCACTTTTTTTTTTTTTTTAACTTTTAGGATCTCCCCAAGTTGCTTACTTAGGCTGGCCTCTGTAGTCCAAGTATATCCTCAACTTATGATCCTCCTGCCTCAGTCTTCCAAGGAGCCAAGACTATACGCCTGTGCTATGAGGCTCAGTTTAGTATAATTTTCTGCTTATTGGTTAAGAAAAAGATAGACCTGCCCCAAATTAGAAAAATATTCAAGTCCCTTTGACATTAACGGGATCGTTGATTGAGTTTACACAGACACATGGAATAGATCTACTCTTTTATTTCCCTTTGAATCAAAGTCAGACACCACAGCATCCGGCTGAGAACAGTGGAGGATGCAAGCCTAAGCCAGGGTCCCTGTGTTCAAATGCTCACATTGATAGTTTAGCATCCTTACAGTAGAGAACAGACAGAGGCTTCTCAACACACTCAAAATACAACAGGTGGGCTAGTGCACACCTTTCATCCCAGCACTCAGGATGCAGGGGCAGGAGGATCTCTCCGAGTATGAGGCCAGCCTGGTCTATACGGCAAGTTCCAGGACAGTCAGAGAGACATAGTAAGACCCTGTCTCAAAACAAAAGCAAAAAAAATCTCATTGAAAAAGAGAAGTATGATCCAGGTGTGCCTCTCCTGGGCATCCACCTGGAGGAATCAGCCATCAGACACTGTGGACACCTGCACACCATGCTTATTGCTGCCCTGGTTACAGCAGCCAAGCCATGGAATTGGCCTAGGCTAGCTCATGGGTGAGAAGGGTGGGGAAGACGTACATATATTCAGCCATAGCCAAGAATAAAATCCTATCATTTGCATGAAAGTAGATAGAACCAGAACCACCAGAAGCCAGGCATGGGAAGACAAGTGTCACATGTATTCTGGGCTTTGTGGAAATGAGAATTAAAAAAAAAAAAGCCAAAATAAATTACAGATGAGCCGAAAGTGGCAGAGGGATGCTAGGGGATTCGAAGCTGGGAACTGGAGGGGGCGGGGATAGAGGGTGGGTGAAGACGGGTATGGTGGAAGCATGATACGGGCCGTCATACCAACGTCACAGGGAAAGCCCTTCACTAGCATATATAATTAGTATGCACAGATTATAAAACCCCAGTGTGTGCACTAGTGAGAATGTGAGACTGATGACAGGGCCACACACACTTTTGTTTTTTGTTTGTTTTAATAAATGAAAAGTCATCTGCTGCTGGTGGCGTGCGTCCTTAAATTCCCAGCACTCAGGAGGCAGAGGCAGGAGGGTCTCTGGGAGTCCAAGGACAGCCTGGTCTACATGGCAAGTTCCAGGCTGGCTGGGACTATGTAGTGAGACCCTGACTCAAAAAACAAAACAAGAGTTCAAGGCCAGTCTGGACTACAGAGTGAGTTCCAGGAAAGGCAAAAATGCTACACAGAGAAACCCTGTCTCGAAAAACCCAAAAAAAAAACCAAAAAAAACCCCAAAAAACAAAAACAAACAAACAAACAAAAAACAAAAACAAAAAACGAAACAAAACAAAACCAAAAAAATTAAAACAAAACAAAAAAACAATGGATGAAATCCTACTGGGAGTTGGGGGCAGGAGAATCAGGAGTTCAAAGTCAGTATTGGTGATGTAGAGAGTTCCAGGCCAGGTTGAGCTCCACGAAACCCTGGCTCAGCAAAAAGACAGCAGAGATAGGAAGGGAAGAGTCAAGCAAGACACTGGGTCTTGAAGAAAAAAGGTAACGTGTGAGTGGGTGGAGAAACTCTTTGAGGAAATAGCCATGAGTACCAAAGGCAGGATCAGGGTGAGCCTGGGACATCTGACTGCAGAAGAGCAGAAGGGACCGCCTGCCCCAGAGCTGAGGAAGGGAGGCTGGCTAAACACTGTGGGGATAGACTAGAAAGGGTGTGGGGTACACTGCAGTGGAAAGTGGGAATCTCAGGGGCTCTGAGCTGGAAGTGGCATATGAAGAAGGCTATGCAGCAGGGTGTGCTGATGCATGCCTGCAATCTTAGCACTGAAGAGACGGAGGCAGGAAGATGGAGTGTTCGAGGCCAGCCGAGCCTGCACACAGTGAGACCCTGTCTCCACTAACCACAAAGAAACAAAGGAGTGAAAAGGTTGTTCAGAAGGAGCTGGAGTGGGTGGGTGTGAGACCAGGAAGAAGAGAGGCAACTTTGGTGACCTGTGAAGGAGGCCACCAGGGTCTGAATCAGAAGGGGAAACAGGGAACAGTGTATTTTTACCACACTGTTGAGGATGTCTGATCGGGAGCTTCCGAATACAAGGAACACACATAGAGGAATCCAGAAGCAGGAGGCAGGGGGTCATGCTACAGACGGAGACCAAGACTTTCAAGTGTCAGGACTATGTCCACAGAGGCTACATAGTCCTCAACAAGGGGATAGTTTCTTGGTTTATTCTTCATTTATTGCCAGTGTTTCCAAATTTCACATCTGCTTCGTCCATCCCATGAACATCATCATGTCTTCAACTCATCAAAGTTTACCGGCTCCTTACCAGAGATAGACAGTAAAAACAACAACAACAACAACAACAACAACAACAACAACAACAAAACCTTCTTTATCTTCTGCTTCTGGCTAAAGAAACACCCAAGAGTTCTTCGGTTGACCCAAGGTGCTGAAATACATTCTCAACCTGATGTGGCCACGCCAGAGAAAACAGCATGTGGACTAAGAGTCAGATCCCCAGCACCATGTGGAAGCTGGACGTGGTGATATGTCTGTAACCCTACTACTGACCAGAGACAGAGGCCCCGGACACATGCATGAACAGTGAGTGTGCCCTCATACACATGCGCACACATGCACACACAAGTAATTTGAAAATACACCCATACTTCGTTTGCCACGTTGCTTTCCTGAGTTTTTCTCAGTTCGATGAGTTTTTCTGAGTTCTATCAGATGGAGAGGAAATTCTCAAGGGGAGGTAAAGAGGAAAACGGTGCTAAAGACGAATCTCCATCAGACCGAATCATCATCTTGACTAATAATTACTGCATCCACAGCCAACTCTGCTTCCTCCCCACTTCCTCCCACCCTCTTGGCCTGGGGAGCACGGAACACGGTGAGAAGATAGACGCCAGGAGGTCCCATCTGCACGTCCACAGCACTGGTCTTCTCCTGACACTCTGTGACCTCACAGAGTTTGTGCACTATTTTTCTTCCCACGGTCGTTTTCTGGTTCGGCTGTGGAATGGGAGCTATCTTACTCCAAAGCAGCAAGAACAAATGTAGCCACCAGACATGAGTCGTGGGCTCTTGCCTCGATGGACGGTCGACTTTTGGCTTTGCAGACATTCTCTTACTTATTTATTCCCACATTGATCTTGGGAAGTAGGGTCTCTGGCCAACGCCCACTTTCCAGTTTGAGACATCGAGTCTTCCGGGAGGTGAGCAGGTGTGTGAGGGGACGGAATGAGCAGATGGCAGACACATTCCTGTGCCAACCCCAAGTGCATGTGACTAAAACCAAAGGAATACAATGAGGCTGACCATGAGCCACAGTGCAGGGGTCAGGGTGGGCCATCCTCTAAGAACTGTGTGGTGGACACAAATGACAGGTTCTCTGACGCCCTGAACTGTCCCAGGGGTGGGTGGGACCCTGCTAGAGTTGGAGTCTTACTGTCCCCTTTTGGCAGGACACTTACATCACATCAAGGTCAGATGGTACACATGAAAAAAAAAAAGATGCTATCAGCTATCAGCCTGTGCAGGACTGATGAGGGCTGGCAGATGGCATTAAAATGCTTTAAAGTGTTTCCTGAGACTGTGCAGGGATAGGCCAATCTGGGGCAACTGAAGCTTACCTTTGAAAGGAACTTTCAATACTATCTATCTATGTCTATGTGTGTATGTATGTATATATATATACATTTATATGTGTATGTGTGCATGAGTTATATATACATATATACAATGTATATGTGTGTGTACACACACAGACACACACATACAAATACATACACTCACACACACACAGACATACAAACATACACACACATACATATACACTCCTAAGACACTTCTAAAAATAACTTGCCTCTGCAATTCCTAAGCATTTGGGCCCAGATGTCACATTTCCTCTGAAGGCTTCCTTTTTATGTTGCCACCAGGGCTGAACCAGAACAATCTAGAACTTCAGGCTCCTTCCCAGGAGTTTTTGATTCTTCTTTAACATTTTATATGATGGTCCCAATGTGTCGGGAGGTTCTCACACACTGACTCTGCAATAATTTAAAACAGGAAACACAGCACTCTCACTGTGAAGCTCTGCCTGCCCCCTCCCCCGCTTTCTGCTAACATGTGGCCTTGTACAAAAGGGGTCCATGTGATCTTCGCGGGCCAGAGATAAGGACTATGACCACGGGAAACTAGAGAGAAGGGTCAGCTGTGTCGTGTCAACTTACTCGGGAGAGCCCTGTCATCTGGATGGAACCGGCACACAGTTGGCCTTGGGTAAATCAACAGACACAGATGAATGGCACGCAGCAAGTGACTGACTTCCACCTTCCCTAACTCCAGAAAATCTGAAATCATCTGTCAGGGTGAGGCCACGCCCACTTCCTCTCCCCACTCCCAACTCTGACCTGAAGCGGGACTGTGAATCTACATTCAGCCCATCCTGGCAGTTCTGAGAGGCTGCAATTTATATTACACACACACACACACACACACACACACACACACACACACACACACACTCTACACATACACACCCACGATTTGGCATCATATTTCAAAGATTATCTGAAATTTTTAATTTCCTCTTTTCTTTAATAGACCTTCCCACCATGAGCAATATACCCCACTACACACATTCTTGAACAAACAATGCCTCCTACGCAGAAGGACAAGAATGAATTTACACCCGAGACATGGAGGACGCTAGAGTTTGTCCAGGGCTGAATGGTAGCCCACGCATCTCGTTCAGTCCTTGCTGGGATTGTCTAGTAAAGCTGTTGTTAAAAGAAACTTAAGACTCACGGGGCAGTGTTCGGCAGAGGATGTTTTAGACTAACTAACATACAAAGTAACGGGCTGCCAATCAAAAGTTACCTCCTTGCCTGCGTCATCTGACTTTCTTTTATGGACTAGAGCTGTCCCAGAAATTAATGACCTCAACGCTAAGGT
This sequence comes from Peromyscus californicus insignis, assembly GCF_007827085.1. Classification (NCBI taxonomy): domain Eukaryota; kingdom Metazoa; phylum Chordata; class Mammalia; order Rodentia; family Cricetidae; genus Peromyscus; species Peromyscus californicus. The sequence continues at coordinate 7,437,097 of NW_026294540.1, read as the reverse complement.
ATTTTCCTTTCCACTTTACTAAGTAACTAACCCTAGTCGCTAAAATGATTTCAAAAAATTGCAAAACCAAGTAAATGTGGCCAAACTCTTTGATCTTTGTGTCTCTACGTTTGGAATTATATGTGAGAAACTGCTCTGCTTTCTGCCCTATTTTCCCTTTCTTTGAAGTAAGAAAAATAGGAAGTGATATTTTTAAGGTCTGGGACAGACCCTGTGCCATTTTGAGTAGTTTACCATCGAGATGTTACTTTAATGCTGGGGGGGGGGCATCCATTAGGGTAGGCGGTGTCCACCTTTAAAAAGGTAACCTTTAGCATATTTTGAAAGTTTTCTTCACGGGCTTTTCTGCCAAGATTATGACATTCTGTTGGCAGCCTGGCCTTCGCCTTGCTGATCCAGAAGAAAAAGGGAAAACTTAAAAAAAAAAATCTAAGTTTTGAAAAATGGACACAAAACCTCAACTCTGTCAAACGACTAATTGAACATAAGCCTGGGTGTCGGCCGAGCCTCGGCTTTCTGTTTCTCGGCTGGACTTTGAGCGAAGGTCCTAAGTACTCATGTGAAATTCAACATCAAGTTCAAGTGGCTCCCGTGTGTGAACAGTGTGTCAACATAAGGTGCTGTATAATGGGACATTCAGTGTAAAATTAAAAACCAAGCACGCCGACTCGCAATGGGCTGTCTGAAATGCAGGCCCCTCGACGCCCAAGCTGACATGACAGAGGCTTGCCATGGAAGCCCGCCTCCCTCAGCAGTCAATAAGCCTGCGAGGTGAATTTCTTTGAAAGGCTGGCTCCCAGGCAAGATAAACCTGAGATCAACTTCAGTGACAAGGACACCCTAGGCTGTCAAGCGCCTTCATCCCGAGAAAGGAAGCTCTTCACAGACACTCAAGTGAGACTTAAGCAGTACTTCCTGGTCAGACCCGGAGCCTCAAGAGCACTTTACAGGGCTTTGTATTTTGACATTTGGGGAAGGAATGTTCTAAAACAAGTCTCTCGTCCGCACCCCCCCAGCACCTCCCCACCCCTGTACCCCCAGTTCCCACCAAAGAGAGCAAACAGACGCTACCTAAACAAACACCATGTAAAAATCCACGACATTTGGTCAATGCCTGCAAACGCCAGGCCAGGCCAGGGCACCGTCCTCCATAGACATCCACATCGTTATTAGCATCCACTACGTGAACGCGCCCCTCATCCCTCTGCCTGGGTGCTCCGTGAGCTTTCACGGGACACACCCTGTTAGGAGGCAGTGAAAGCATCCCAGAAGGCACTCACCGGGTTCCTTGAGAATGAAGACCGGTCAAGATGGCTTCACATTTTACTCTTCGAATCTACGGTGCCGTCTCTTCAGGGTTTAGGGATCGAGAAGTCTGCAAGAAACCCCAGAAAATCCTTATGAGGAACTACAGATAAAGAAGCATGAGCAGGGTGCCCCACGGTGCTATCAGGGCCCAACAGCCTGCATGCCGCATTTCCTGTTCTGACGCCCATTGGCCCTTGCAGGTGCGTGTGCCTCTGGGTGGTGCCAGCAGTCTGCAGTGTGTTTGCTTTCTTTCTCTCTCTCTCTCTCTCTCTCTCTCTCTCTCTCTCTCTCTCTCTCTCTCTCTCTCAACTAGCAATTCCCCGAAGATTTAAGGTTGGCATTACCAATACCAGGAACATCTAGGATCTAGGTCACTACCACCCTAAGTTCAAACTGAGAACCATCCAGCAAAAGTTCATTATGGACTGGTGATCGCCTGATTAGAAAGGGCTGCGGACAGTTTACTTCAACAGGTTTTCGTGATTTCTCTAAAACTCGCCGTGACTGAGCCTGTCCTAGAGAGTAGGGAGGATGAAACAGGATGATTCCCAGTTTCAAGTCTTGCTCAGGCTACAGAGGGTCTTCAAAGCCTGTGTGGGCTTCAGGGTGAGTTCAAGGACAGCCTGGGCAACTTAGTGAGAGGCTGTGTCAGAAATGAGCAGTGGAGGGAGAGGCTGGGAAGAGGGCTCCATGGTTAGGAGGGCTTGCAGCTCTACCAGAGGTCTGGAGTTTAAATCCCAGCACCCACATCGAAAGGCTCATAGCTGCCTGCAATTCTGGTTCCAAGGGATCCAAAGCCACTTCTGGCTTCCCTGGGCACACACACCCATATGTGCATGACACACACACAAATTAAAAAAAAAAAAACTTTAAGCCGGGCGGTGGTGGCGCACGCCTTTAATCCCAGCACTCGGGAGGCAGAGCCAGGCGGATCTCTGTGAGTTCGAGGCCAGCCTGGGCTACCAAGTGAGTTCCAGGAAAGGCGCAAAGCTACACAGAGAAACCCTGTCTCGAAAAACCAAAAAAAAAAAAAACTTTAAAAAGTAATGGAGGGTTTAGGAGACAGCGGTAGGCAGAGTGCACATCAAGCCTATATAAACCCGAGGTCCAACTCAGTATCCACCCCAGTCACTTTCTCTACTCAAAACATGGTTCCTGGCACTAGAACATTGTGATGACCAGAACATGGCCTGGGATCTGGTAGATTTTGTATGTAAAGGGGGAAGAAAAGTTTCATGTGACGGAGACTGAAGACACTCAGCTGGCAATTGGTAAAGCTGACAGCAGTTCACGTTTACTATAAAAAGCCTCGTGATCAGGCCTCCACTGGAAGCCTGAAAAGGCTTTTCAAGCTTGGCGGCTCACACCCGTAACCCCCTGCACTGGGGAGGCTAAGGCTGGAGGATGGCAGGTTCAAGGCTGGCCTGGTTTACATGGGGAGACGATGGAAAAAGACAGAAACCTTTTCCAGACCCCGGTACGTGGAGGTGAGGGTTTGTGTGTCCTTGGTATTCCAAGTCCAAGTTGGAGGTGGTGGCTGTGGGTGCCGGCAGGCAAGACCTCACCAGTGCTCAGTTATTTTAACTCAGGCTTAATTACTCATACATGCAGAAAGCTGATAACACCCCCAAAATAACATCAGAAGTTTGAGCTGACCAGTTTCCATCATCAATATCACAACCAATGGAAACCAGGTGAAAAGTCTCCGAGGAGTTAATGCTCCTGCGCCGGGACGCAGTATTACTGTGGGTTTAAGCGTTCTGCCCCTAATAAGGTGTCACAGGCACCAGAGAGGTTTCCTTACAGCGAACGGTGTTCATAGGTTTTTCTCCAGCCTGATATGCATCCTTCCTGGCTTGTACGGTCAAAAATAAGAGTGAATGCGAGGCCGGCCCGAAAGACAAAATCCAGAGAGTAAAGTGGACATGAAAATGCTTCCAAACTATATTTCCTTCCTCAGGATTTTTACTTCCTTATGTTCAAAAGAACGAAACTCCTGTAGCCAACCAATTGGAGAACTTGCTCAAGGCAGACTTCTACTAGACATTCAACAAACACTCACTAAGCAACTAGATGGGGTGAAAGCATTAAGTCAAAGCGACAAGAACCCCTCCTTTGTGGACCCCAAATGCTAGTGGGGAGACTGAAGGCGAACAAAAGTGAAACAAAAACACTTGCCAGTAAGATCAAAAACACTAATGACAGTCTTTGTTGGAGAGGATGCGGAGCAAGGGGAACACTCCTCCACTGTTGGTGGGAGTGCAAACTTGTACAACCACTGTGGAAATCAGTATGGTGGTTTCTCAGAAAAGTGGGAATCGATCCACCTCAAGACCCAGCCATACCACTCTTGGGCATATACCCAAGGAATGCTCAATCATACCACAAAGATACATGCTCAACTATGTTCATAGCAGCACTATTTGTAATAGCCAGAACCTGGAAACAACCTAGATCCCTGTCAACTGAAGAAAAGATTAAGAAAATGTGGTACATATACACATTGGAGTACTACTCAGCAGAGAAAAACAATGACAGCATAAAATTTGCAGGCAAATGGATGGAACTAGAAAATATCCTGAGTGAGGTAACCCAAACCCAGAAGGACAAACATGGTATGTACTCACTCATAAGTGGATACTAGATATAAAGCAAAGAACAATCAGACTGCAACCCACAGAACCATGGAGGCTACATAGCAGGGGGACGCTAGGATGACTGTGGCTTATAATCAGTTTTGGTTTTACTCAATTACTGGGCAAGCTTCAATGAAACATTTCACTATTAGGATAAGAATTTATACTGCATCAAGCTGATAATAGAAAAATTAATTAATTAATTAATTTAAAAAACCCCACTTGCCAGAAGTTAGCAAGTGTTGGAGAGAAGAATTCAGTCTGAAAGGTGGAGACCACCCCAAGTTGATTTGTGCTCAGTTATTAATTGATCGTTCTAGAAAGGAAGGTCCTGTGCTTTGGAAAAGCAGTGTGTGGAGGTGACTTACATCACCACCATCTTCTGTTTCTAAACCTCAGAGAAAGTACAAAATTCCAAAGGACCCAACTAATAAGAACACCATCCAAAGAAACAAAGTAATAGACCCCAACATCAACAGTCAAAGTGAACTCAGGAGGCAGAGCAGGCAGATCTCTGAGGTCGAGGCCAGCCTGGTCTACAAAACAAGTTCCAGGACAGCCAGGGCCACACAGAGAAACTCTGTCTCGAAAAACCGAGGGAGTCAAAGTGAAATGTTAAAAATGACCATGGATCTTTCCAAGTCCTGGGTTCCTGATGCCTCCTGATGTCAGACATTCCAACTGTCATGCTCAGAGGTAATCTTCCCTCAGGAACTTGTCCCTATTATCTTTGCCTGCAGCGACAATTGTATTCTATAATTATCTCCATAACTATACTTAAATACTAGTTTGGATCTAAAGTGTTACAGTTCAGTACAATTCAATAATTAAGGTATCTGTTGCAAGGTTAGAAATATAAGAGATTGTCCTTTTTTTAAAACCAAGAAGATGAACATCTGCAACAGAGAAGGGAAGTGTAAACCCGGAATGGACTATCAGAAAGAATATTCTAGAACAAAGGAAGCATATACTTAGAGAACTCGAGAGAGAAGTGGAGGGTAGTTAGAGGTCTCACCAACGATGGCCCTGGGTCCATGAAAAACATTCCAGAAACCCCCAAAGAATCCTGAAGATGAGGGACAGAGGTGTTGAGAGGGCTGGGCAAAGATGGGACCATGGATGGCCAGGCAGGAAACGCATGGCTAATAGGCAGGTGACATGGCCGAGGGGCAAGGTGGTAGGAGCAAACTGGCTCCCACCACTAGTCCTCCGACCTCCACAGGCGACCCCCAGCAATACCCCATACACAGAAAGTAAATGTGTGAGAAAAATGGGGTGCTCAAACCCAAGAATATGTTGCTAAATATGCCCCGAGTTTAATAGGCCAGGAGATTGGTTGGGGGCTCTGACTAGATGAAGAAAATTGGTGTCCTCCCTTGAGGAAGTCAGAAAGTGTCTGTGTACCCTGGAAGGACAGAAAGTTGAGGCTGGGGGCTGGAGAGCTGGTTCAGCAGAAAGAGACCAACATATAGACAAGTGGACAGAATGACACCCACATAAAACTATAAAATTAAAAAAAAAAATTTAAAGGAGACACTGGACAATTGTCACAGTGTCCTAGCATCCTTCTAAGGCCCTTACGGGACCGTGGAGGATAGAAGGTGAGGATGGAAGGGGGGGTGGCTTCCAAATGAAAAGCCAGCCCCGTGGCAGAGCTAGCTCCTGCCTCTGCCTCCAGCACCGAAAGACAAAGAAACCACACCTGGGTCACCTGGGTCAGGCTTGCTACTATCTTGGTGATCTTGGGAAGTCACTGGCTCTTGGAGCCTCACTTTCCCTGTATGTAAAGTTACTCTTTGTTCTTTCTGGAGTGGGGTGTCATTCAGTGGAGCAGTGACCCATGAGAGCACGGCAAAGGTGGCCAGAGAAAACGGTCCCAAGGGGTTGGGAGAAGCAACCTCCACCGCGGATGGAGTCGTCTGTGCTTGTCACTGTGCTCGGAGTCGACACGGGGCCCTTCATTCACTCATTCCAAGAGCCGGGAGAGCCATATAGCCTTCTTGGACAGAAGAGAAAATCTGATGCTTCCAATGTCACCAACTTACTCAGGGCCAGGCGGGTGGCACACTAACTGAGCCGAAAACGGTGGCTTTTTTAGGTCTTTCTGAGCCCACACCACCTTTTCGCCACAGTGTCAAACAAGGAAATGCTAACATTTGTTCTTGTTCTTCAAGGGAATCTCGTCTCTCTTCCCAGCCTTCATTAAAAAGTTATTTTTAACAGAACACTTAAAAAAACATTATTATTATTTTTAAGTGTGTGCACCTCTGGGTGTGTGCATGTATGAATGCAGGTACCTGAGGAGGACAGGGTTATTGAATGCCCTGGAGCTGGAGCTCCAGGAGGTTGTGAACCACGTGCTATGGCTCCTGGGAACTGAATTTGGATCCTCTTTAAGAACAGGGCCCATTCTTAACTGCAGAGCCATCTCTCCAGCCTACAGAGTATCCTTAATTTATTCGCTGACAATTCCATACATGTCAACAATGTATCTTGATCATATCTACCCCCAACTTTGCTCTAAATTTGATTTTTTTTATTATTATGGTACAAGTGTGTGCACGTTGGTGTATATTATATGGGCATGCATGACACACACATGTGGAGATACAGGACAACTTGGTGGAGTCATTTTTCTCCTTCCACCCTTATGTGGGTTACAGGGATTGAACTCTGGTCATCGGGCTTAGAGGCAAGTGTTTTAAGGGACTGAGTCATCTTGATGGGCCCCCCCTGTTCACATCCTTTCAATGAGCTAAAAGCACCCAATGAGGACTAGACAGAAGACATAGACATGACCTATTAATTTGCCAATCACTAATTCATTTCCCCATTCTTATGCACACTACTGAGCATACTTTCTACTTCATGGGTCACGCTTAGCCTGGGGTGTGCGAAGATGAGTAAGGGCCACCTGTTTCCTCAGCTCACAGGCCAGTCAGTGAGAAACATATGGAAACGGGGACCTGGCATACAATGGCTGAAAGGATTTTGCAAGCCAGACGTGGTGGCTCAAGCCTGTGATCTTAGAACTTGGAAAGCTGAGAGAGAGGTTACTGGAGAGTTTGAGGTCAGCCTGGCTAGAGAGGAAGACCTCGTCACAACACAAAACCAAACAGAAACAGAAAAGGAATTTTGCAGGGCCAATGAAAGCAGAAAGTCTCAGAAAACACCTTTACCATCCTCTCTGCTATCAAATCTTGACCCAGGTCACTTAAAAACCATGTCCATGTTGCTTTGGGACAGTATCTGTGGAGGGGCTGTAGCCTAGTGTATTTGAGGCCCCGAGTCTGAGCCCCATCATCTAAATAAATACAATAAAATATGTATATTTGCACATTCCCCAAACACAGTCTTCCTTTGATCCCCATGATGAGTGCTGCTCTCAGCCCTGGTCAGAGAGCCGTCTTCCTGATGGTGGGCGGTGGGCGGTGGGCGGCAGTGAATGAAGAGACAGACTCAGAACTGGGCGGAGCGCTGTGCGGTGATAGCTGAGTGCTGGGTCCTAAATGGGACATCTGTGTCCTTGGAGCCTCCCAGGCCTCAGAAGGCTCAGGGGGACGCTGAGGAAGAGGGGAGCTGCAGGAGTGGGGAGGGGGCTGTGAGGGGATGTCTTCTGGGCATGGCATACCCACTACACTCAGGAACTCACTGCCGCTGTGGTTACCCACGCACGATGAAGCCAAAAGACCAGCCAGCGCTCAGCCAGCTTGCCAGCGGGCAGGACTAACTGGACTCTGGATTACATGCACGCCAGTGTGGGGGTGGGGTGGTGGACGTGAGGTGGGAGGGAGACATGTTGGAAGGTGTCTGGAGAGACAGAGAAGAGTGTCCTGGAGTGGATATGATCAAGATATATTGTATACATGGGTGAAGTGGTCAGAGGATAAATAAAAGATACTTTAAACATTAAAAAAATAGATGAAATTTAAAAAAAAAAAAGGCTTATGTTCTCAACAGAAGAGAAAACTGGCCGTGAACTATGATTCTGGCTAGTGTGTTTACTGCCAAGACCAATTAAGTTATTGGTTTATTTAAGAAAGCTTTCTGACTTAATTAGTGGGCTCTCTTGTAGTGGGGAAGCAAGACGTATTTGAATTGCCATTACCCTTGTTTGCCATGGACACATGCCAGTGACAGACGGACAGAAAGTGAAATACACGAACATAAATACCGGGCTGGTAGGGCTGGAGAGCTGGCTGATGGGTTAAGGAGCACTGGTTGTTCTTGCAGAGGACCCGGGTTCGGTTCCCAGCACCCACATGGTGGCCTCACAACCATCTCTAACTAGTTCCAGGGGATTTGATGTCCTCTTCTGGCCTTTGAAGGCACCAGGCACACATGCAGTGCCCAGATAGAACAAAACACCCACACATATAATATAAAGTCCTTGCTTATAAAATAAATAAATACACACGGGGCTGGTGAGATGGCTCAGTGGGTAAAGGCATTGCCACCAACCCTGGTGACCTGAGTTTGACCCCAGGGGACCCACATGATGGAAGGAGAGGAGCGATTATTGCAAGTTGTCCTCTGACCTCCACATGGACATAGGAGTCTATACCTACACACAGTAGATAATTGAGTATAAGAAAAAAATAAAAGTGAGTATATACCATAGAACCCCAGCTTAATCTGGAAATGAAGTTTCCCCTCAAAATAGTAGAAGAAGCTGGCGTCGAACTCTTCCAATGAATATGTCATTCATGCATTCCACTATTAAAATGAGGCATTGAAGCTGCAGTCGGTTTCACTTCCTTCATGGAGGCCGGAGGTAAAATGGAGGGACCATAAAATGGAGGGACCACGGGTGAGGGACTCAGGCACGGAATGCTCCATTGGTTGGGAACTAAACACATCCTCACAAACAGCAAATCAGCCAATCCAATGGGTGATGAGGCTAGCCCACAAGGTAAATCACCCAGGCCAAACTACACCCCCAGAATAACAACTCAGAAACTATCTCCTGTGAGTGATAGGAATTTTCTCCCTGAAGGAAGATAAATTGAAAAATGTTTTCTCAGGAAGTCCCCAAATGTGTTAAGACAGGATCTTTTCTGGTGTGTGTGTGTGTGTGTGTGTGTGTGTGTGTGTGTGTGTGTGTGTGTATCGTGTGTGTCTCTGTGCATGTGCATATGTGTTTTTCTATGCGTATATGTCTGTCTCTCTGTGTGTTTATGTATATATGTGTCTTTCCGTGTGTGTGTGTGTGTGTGTGTGTGTGTGTGTGTGTGTGTGTGTGTGTGTGTCTGTGTGTCTGTGTGTCTGTGTGTCTGTGTTCTTTTGGGGAGAGGAAGAAGAAATTTAAACTGGGAGTAAATTATGAAGGAAAGAGTGTGTATGTAACACTGGATGGAGCATGTGTGCAGAGTAAGGCTTCATGATCCCCCTGCATCAGCTCTCCAGGAGCTCCACTCCTGCACCCTGCTCTACTGAAGACCCATGCGTTTATGAATGTTGGCAAGCAATGAAAACGCTTGTTCAGGTTGGCTCGACTGTTAAGCCACGCCAGATAGCCGGGCAGCCTTGGCGAGCACAATGGATCCACTGTGCAGGACTCCTGCAGTCAAGAGTGTGAAATGGGTGATTAGGTTTCCTGGGATCTGGCTAAAACCAGGTAAAGAACATGGAAGTGCTCACCTGAACCCCTTCTTGTCATTTTATTTCTTTAAACAAGAAACAAGGCTTTGTTTGTTTGTTTGTTTGTCTTGGTTTTTTGAGACAGGGTTTCTCCGTGTAGCCCTGACTGTCCGTGAACTTGCTTTGTAGATCAGGCTGGCCTTGAACTCACAGAGATCCACCTGCCTCTGCCTCCCAAGTGCTGGGATTAAAGGCGTGTGCCATCATGGCTGAAACAAGCCTTTTAGATGAACAAAGATCTCACAGAAATTCCTACCCTCTCACACCCCTCCCCAAGGGAAGCAACTCTTATCTCTAAGAATTCTACCCTACTCTGTCTCCACCATCCCTGGATCAATACCATATCAGAAAGTGGTTGCCATGGATGCCTGGGTGATAACTCAGGAGAAGGGCAGGGCACTTTCATTTCCTATAAGGAAATACATTTCTCGTTCTGTCTTCAGAAATGACCGTTTGCACCAGTCAGAAGTGAGCTAACAGGATGGTGAAAAACTTCTATGCACTGACACTTCCCTGACTTGCTGGAAGGACTGGGTCTTCCCACTCAGAGCACCTCAGGCACCCACCATGCCCTACCCCCAGGATGAATAGACACAGGAGTTAACTGACTTCATCATATCCCCCACCCCCTTGAATTCTGGGAAAATCTGTGCTTGAGGCAGCTGATTCTGTCCTTAGCATCATTTGTCTCCCAGGGGAGGATTTCTAATGGCAGAGCAAGCCTTTTATCGCCCCGATGGAAACCATTTCAGACATTGGTCTTGGACTGAAACAGCATTGGGGCTGGCAGTGTGGCTCAGTGGGAAGATCACTTGACTAGTATTTGGAAGGCCCTGGGTCTGATGTTCTGCACCTAAAGAGAGAAACAGCAGATCTAGGCCAAGTCTACTTTTGCTGTTGTTCTGGGGACCAAACTCAGGGCTTCGGGCTTATTAGGTAAGAAATCCCCACCCCTACCTTGTGTCTATGGAAAATAACACAGTAGACCTCTTGATGGAGCTGCAAAATCTTTCTGTGGTCTTTTGAGATGGTGTCTTAGAGCCCAGGCTGGCTTGGTACTCCTTGGGTATGTAGCCCAGTCTGGCCTCCAACTCAAAATTGTCCTGTCTCATGCCCAGTGAAGGAATCACACACACTGAACCTGACTCAGAGGAGACATCTAAATAACAGAAATGGGATAGTAGTTACATTCCCCATTATTTCCCTAAAACTATTCTTTTCTAAGTTTCTAAAAACAAAACAAAAGAAAAAAAAGAAATAAAACAGTGATGAAGAGAACAGAAGCAACATTAGAAACAGAGAAAAAGGAGATTAAAAGATGAAATACAAGAGATATATAAAAATGCCACAATGAAAATCCATCCATTTGTAATGGTAATCCAAAAAATAATTTAAGACAAAAAAAGACCCATCATGATTCCTTAAAATCATCAAATATAAAGTTGATGACCAAATAAAGTACATTGGGGCTGAATTCAGAAGGTGGGTAGGGCCGTGTCAACTTATCCCAGGACTGAGGTCATGATATTTTCACATCCCTCAGAGTAGAAGGCTATCCACAAACCGACCACCTGATTGCTTCAGCTCCTTGTCCCAGCCTAGAGTCAGACCTACAGTGTATGCTTCGAATACGCTTATCTGGCTCCTTAGAAAGTGCCATTCATTTATTGACCCCCAGTAACTGTTTTGAAAAATTGACTGTGACCTTCCGACTGTGTCTACCACATCCAAGTTAAACAGCCTGCACTACAGACACTGCTCTGGTTCTCTTAAATCTGCATGGTAAACAATGATAGGGACAGACTGCCAAATGGGAAAAAGTTTCTTAACTCCTTGTGGAGCAAAAATGAAAAACTAAAACCAAAACAACAACAAAAACCAAAAACGGTGCTTCAGGAGCACACAGCGTTAAAATTAACACACTAATCCAAAGCAAGGAGGATATTCCAGAAGACATCTTCCTCCAACTTCTTGGGATGGGTCAAATGAAAACCCCTCTAGGTTCCCCCCAGATCTGTCATCAAGGAACTCCCCCCAGGTCGAACTTTAGTAAAGAGATGGAAAGCCAGCCTGCTGTTTACAAGAGGCAAGGTGCTTGCTTGTCTAATCTCTACAAATCGTCAGACTAGCCCTTGGCCAGCCCTTGCGATCCAGTCCTTCACTCCCGGGCCCCATCACATGATCCCCCTTCCAGCGTCCCGGAACTCAACCCTCAGGGAGACCTCGGATTCGTAGAAGCGGAACATCGGGTGTCCAGGTGTCAGCGTTGCTGCTGTCCCCACCCAATGCCACCGGGACCCGGGCTGCCGGTGTTTTTCCCCAGGTGCCTGGCTGCCAGGTCAGAAAGCCACGCTCCGAACGCTCTTCTCTGGTACCCCACTCACCCGTTCTCCCCGGACGCTTCGATGCTGGCCCTGCTCTGGGTCCCTCAGCCCCCACCCGTCTGTCTTGTCCTTTCGTGGGGACCCCTCCCGTCACGCAGCTGTCCTAAACTTTCATGAGGTCCTCCTTCACATCCATTGAGAGGGTGCAGTTTTCAGAACCACTGCCCTGGTCTCCCGTGAGGTCCTTTGCTTACTGTCTGTCTTAGTCCCTCTTGGGTCCCCTTCCTTCATTCCGCTGCCTGGGTTCTCTGGAGTCCACTTGCTCAGTCTGCAGTCCCGGTCCCTCTCGGTGTCTCCTCCGCTCACTCCACGGTTCCGGTCCCTCTCTGGGTCCGGTCCGTTCTCCCCACTGATCCATCTGGGGCACATCTCCTCGTTCATCCCACCGTCACCGTCCCTCCAGGGTCCTCTCGCTCAGCCCACTGCCCGGGGTCCCTCTCCAGCTCCCTCTTCAAGTCGCCACGTTAGTCCCACTGCCCAGTCCCGTCCTGGGGTCCCCCTTGCTCACCTGCGGTATTTCTCGGTCCCCTCCTCATCTTACTTCCCCCACCCTTCTCGGCGTCCCCTCTCTCACTCGCGGTCCCACTCGTGGAGTCCTCTCGTCACCCCGCCGACCCTGTTCCCCAATCTGGTCCTCTCCCTCACCCGTGGTCCCTCTCGGGGTCCCCTCCTCACTCCTCGTCCCGGTCCTCCCCGGTCCCCCGAAGCACTGGCAGAGATCCGCTAGCAACTCCGCTCCCGGGATGCTCGTGGCCGCTGCGCCGGGTCCCCGCGCCGGGACTCCCGGCTGTCACTCTGGCGCCCGCGCTCTCACCTCAGCGCTGTCACCCGCGGCCCCGGCGCCGCCGCCTCCCCTCGCTCGTGCCCCGAGTCGCTCTCGTGCTGGGTCCTCGCGTGCTGGGTCCCCACGCGCAGCCTCGGCTCAGCCAGCCCCGCGTCGCGCCCCACTCTCCACGCAGGACCCTCGCTGCTGCCGCCGCCGCCGCCGCCGCCGCTGCTGCTGCTGCTGCTGTCCGAGGTGCGGCTCCGCCAGGGGTGGCCAATCGCACCCGACTGCGCGGAGCGCGCCCCGCCCCCCGCGCGGCCCCGCCCCTCGGCCCCGCCCCCAGCCGCGCTCTGATAGGCTCTCTACTGACCATCCCTGGTCGCCGGCCTCGGGCCCCCTGTCGCATGTAGGCGTTCGATTGGCCTTTCCTGGGAAGCCCGAGCGGTCGATGGAGCCAGGGGATTGGCGGAGCCGGGGGTGGGCGTGTCCTATGGGCGGGGCTCTGTCAAACGCGGAAGCTTTCTCAGCTTGGGTTAGCCATGGCCCTCTTCGGGTGCGGTCGGGCTGGTTTGTACAGCGCAGGGGTCAAAGTTCGTGGCTCTCTTCCCCACGCCTTGGTTTTTCTTGGGAGACCACCGTGGGAGAGCATGGGGAGTGGACCTGGTCTCAAGCTGGACCTTTCTCAACTCCTAGTCACCCTTAAGGCAAGATTTCCTCCTCCTGGGACTTGTAAATATTTCCTAGCTCTCAGACAGGGGAATTGCGTTTTCTTGCCTTGCTTTCAGTGGACGTCAGTTTACTGCTGGAGAAGGGGGAAAAAAATCTGTAGACTGGATAAACCCTCTACACAGCTAAGTACTTAACACGGTCTGGGCATGTATTTGAAAAGTCAAGCCTTTGTACTCATTGTGGCCGGATTTGATGTGACCATCAATACCCTGCAGGCAGAGGCAGGAGGATCGCCTCAAGTTTGAGTCCAGCATGGGCTAGAGCTAGACCTTGTCACAAAAAAAAAAAAGAAAGAAAGAAGGAAGGAAGGAAGGAAGGAAGGAAGGAAGGAAGGAAGGAAGGTGGAAACTATTCATTTTGTGAGTTTTGAATACCACGGTTGGACAAGGAGTTGGGGTAGGGGGATCCCGTTAGCTTTGGCAAGGTTCCAGCAAGCATATTCAGCTGAACCTCATTCAGGGTCACAGGCTTTAGGCTTTAATGAGCCAAATGTGGAAGGGACACTGCGTTTTGACCCCAAGCACACCCTGCAATAACCTGGATCCATCCTGAGCCACGCTGAAACATAGTGCTTGCCAGGGATTAAAGTGCACCAGGACCTGTCTCCTATTTTTGCGGAAATAGCTGTTTCAGTTAACGGTAGAAGCTCGAAACAGCTTGCTGTAGGGCCAAAATTTCCCCATAAGCCTTGTCAGATTTAGACACACCTAATCTCTTAGTAAATCCTCCACTACAAACTTTTTTTTTCTTATTTTTTAATCTGCGATTGGGTCTCACGATGTAGTCCAGGCCTAGAACTCTTCTTGTGTAGACAGTTTGGCCTTAGACTCACAGAGATCTGCCTGCCCCTGCCTCTGGCTAGGATTAAAGGCGTGGCCACCACCACACCTGCCCTATTTTTTTTTTAAAGCACTGGAGATTGACCAGAGCTACTCCAACAGGTTAGAAAATTTCTTCTTCTTCTTCTTCTTCTTCTTCTTCTTCTTCTTCTTCTTCTTCTTCTTCTTCTTCTTCCTCCTCCTCCTCCTCCTCCTCCTCCTCCTCCTCCTCCTCCTTTTAAAACCACTGAGCTCTATCCCCCAGCCCACATTTTCATCCCAAACATTGTCTGTTTGCAAATCAAACTTCATTCCATTACCTGGACACCCTTAAAATCTGGATGGTGGGAACACAGGCTGCCTGGGAAGGCCTGAGGTTGTGAACATTGGGCTCCAGGGTGTGAGCTTCAGGTCCACTTCTGAGGTGGGTGTTTTCCTGAGTAGTCTGAGTACCATGTTTGGGAGAGAAGCCGTGGAAGACTTTAAGAGGTGAAACTTGATTTTGAAGAAAACCTAGGTTTTATAGGCAAAGTTGGCCTATGGAGTAAAAGCTGGCCAAACCTCAAGTCATGAGGGATTTTTTTTTTTTTTTTGGTTTTTCGAGACAGGGTTTCTCTGTGTAGCTTTGCGCCTTTCCTGGAACTCACTTGGTAGTCCAGGCTAGCCTCGAACTCACAGAGATCCACCTGCCTCTGCCTCCCGAGTGCTGGGATTAAAGGCGTGCGCCACCACCGCCCGGCCTCCCGTCATGAGGGATTTTTAAAACGTAGTTTCCCTCTTCTAGAAACACACTAGTAAACTGCTTATTGGGCAGACTCAGCAGTCTCCATGGAAGATAAGGGGTAAATTGTCATCATCCAACTGTTTGTTTGTGTCTCTGTAATACACACAAAACAGGAACACACGACTATTAACACAGGTTGTCAGCAATCAGGGAGACAGAAATAAAAGTTAAACGCAGGCAAGATTATAAAAGAAGGGCCCAGCTTTTTGTAACTATTTAGTAACAAAGCCATCTACTTTTTGATTCATTGTATCAATGAATTCTGATTTCAAAATGTTGCCCTTTGTTTTTTTTTCTGCTTTGTGCATAGTATTTCTAATGGAAGCTCCAGTCTCACAAAGTGGATTCAGATAGTTTACATGTGATCCAACAGCACACGCGCGCGCGCGCGCGCGCACACACACACACACACACACACACACACACACACGAAGCTGACCTCATTCGTTGCAGGAGAGACCTCTCTGCAAACCTCTGCTGAGATTGTGCTTGAAGAAAGACTTGTTGAGAAGGGGTTTCAGATCCCAGAACTTCTGGGAAACTCATCCCAGCATTGCATTCTGGAAATTCTTGCATTTCACACAGAGGAAATAGCCCTTACAAGGAGAGCCAAGATTTAATTAAAACAAGGTAGTAAATAGGAGATGTCAGAACGAATGGGACTGAGAAAGAAGGTTCTTATTTTTGGAAGTCTCTCTGGGGCTAATTTGGAAATAAAGCTGATCACAAAGGATGTGAGAATCAGAATACTGCATTGGGTCCCACCCTGCCTCTCACCACATTCACATCACATTCCTATCTGCCCGGCTTTGTTACTTCTTCCCTTTTCTCTGCAGATTTGACTCAGCTGAAAGGTGTTCCTGTGACCACATCTTCCCTGCCTCCTGGTATTAGGAATTGAAGCTGGGGTCTCCAGCATGCCAGGCCAGGCCAGTGCTCTACCCAGCGGCATCTGTGGCCCTCTAGTTTACTTTTGTTTTCAGACGTGGTCTCACTAAGCTGGCTGACCTTGATCTTGCCTTCCCTCCTGCTTTTATCATCCTGAGTAGCTGGGATGATAGTCCTGAGCCACTAGGCAGAGGCCACTTTTTTAATTTTTTTTTTTTAAGATTTATTTATTTATTATGTATACAGCATGTATGACAGCAGTCCAGAAGAGGGCATCAGATCTCATTACAGGTGGTTGTGAGCCACCATGTGGGTGCTGGGAATTTGAACTCAGGACCTCTGGAAGAGCAGTTAGTGCTTTTAACATCTGAGCCATCTCTCCAGCCCCACTTTTTAAAATTTTATTTTATTATTTATTTTGATTGTTTGTGACGGGGGTTTCTGTGTAGCCCTGGCTGTCCTGGAACTCGCTCTGTAGACCAGGCTGGCCTCGAACTCACAGAGATCTACCTGCCTCTGTCTCCGGAGTGCTAGGAATTAAAGGCCTGAGCCATCACCGCCTGGCCTTTTTTTTTTTTTTTCCCCAAAACTGTGACACTGCATTCCTCTCCTGGGACGGTGGTGTGGTGTGGGGGGCACATGGCTACGCAAATTAACACATGGAGAAACTTAGCTTTCTTGGCTTTTTTGTTTGTTTTTGATTCAGGATTTCTCTGTGTAGCCCAGGCTGTCCTGGAACTCGCTTTGTAGACCAGGCTGGCCTCGAACTCAGTGATAGGCCTGCCCTGTGCTGGGATTACAGGAGTGTGCCGCTACGCCCGGCATTGGCTTTTGAATTTTAGCCAACATAATTCCTGTAGTTAAATGCTTTATTTGCTCACCTGAAAACGAGCAGGTTAACTAGTTACTGGATTATGTAAAAGTACCTTAAAAATTACATTTGAGGAAACACGAGGCAGCTGTCCCATGGACAGCCTGGATCTGGGATTCTAAACTGATATCACCATTTTTTCTCTCTCTCTCTCTCTCTCTCCTCTTGCTCTCTCTTTTTCTTTTCCTTTTTTGAATGGAGAATGATAGCTCTTTGATCATTTGTCAAATCAGGAAAATAGCTTACCCAGTAAATCTATTCAAAAGAAAGCACTGGAAAAGCCTGTTCACTTGACTCAGGGACAGAATGGCAGCAACTCGCCTTTAATTCTTAAGCCCCCATTACGGCAGGGGCGGAAGCGGACTCCCCATTTTCTGTGTCACATACACTCTTGGCTGTCCAGGCTTCCACACCCACCAAGGGATTGGTTCATGTCGTTCACCTGCTTGACTCAGAGACCATGCCACCTCTCCATGGCTTAGAAAAGCCTCCGCCCATCAGGTCGCGTCCATCCACACTTTAGTTTTGACTCCGGGCGCCGCCTGGCGGCCATTTCCGGAAGTGTCCTCCCAACTTTGGGGTCCTGACCGCAGGCGGGGCCGCCCACGGATATGCCCGACTCCAGCGACGACACCGGCCTTCGCCCCTCCCCCGCGGCCGGCCGATCGAGCAGTCTTAAGACAGCGATGAAGGCGCTGCTGTGTGAGAGAACGTGGATCCCGGCGTCTCACCCACTGCCTCCAGGATGGCGGGATCAGGCCGTCACCGGGCAGCCTACGACCCGGAAGTGGCCGGCCGCCCGAGGCCCCCGTTGCCCAGCGCGGGCGCCGGGGGCGGAGCTCGGCACCGAGGGAGACCGGGTGGCCGCGGCTCCGGCTCCGCGAGGTGGGGGCCGTCCGGGGCGCAGCCAGGCGGCCGCGAGCTCCGCGGGACACGTTCCGCCGCGGCCCGAGGCGGCGACATGAGCGCCGCGGGGTTGCTGGCTCCGGCGCCCGCCCCGGCTGCAGCGCCGCCCGCCCCGGAGTACTACCCGGAGGACGACGAGGAGCTGGAGAGCGCCGAGGACGACGAGCGCAGCTGCCGGGGTCGCGAGTCCGACGAAGGTGAGTCCCCGGCCGGGATCGGGGTCCGGGGGGCTCTGGGGCAGGGGTTAGAGGTCGCCAGAGGTCTTCAGAGCCAGGGGTGGTCCCTTTGAGATTGTCCCTCCCCGCTCAGTGTCTCAGATCCTCTCTGGGTGCCAGGGGAGAAAGTCATCCCTGGGAGTGCACTTGGGTCGGAGTGATGCCCAGCTTCTCTCCTCAAAATGCTTAACCCCCCTAGCTGCACTTGGGGACCTGGAATCTGCCAGGTGTAAGTATTCATTTGGCGGGCACCTACCCTAGCTTTGTGACCCCCTCCCCAGCCCCTTGTTTACCCACCTGCTGCGGAGTAGTATGGAGTCCTCACTTCCTGGGTAGGTGGGAGGGTTAAATGAAATCCGCTTTGCCGCTGTGAAAGTAGACGCAAGGGGAGGTCGGGATTTGTTTTGAGTCCCGAGTATTTTGCGTTATTGCTTCCCAGAGCTTCACTTCTCAATCTGGACCTTGTTTACTCCTGTGGCTATAGTGTGAGGGACGCCCAGAGAGATTGAGGAAGGAGCTAGCTAGGTGGAGAGGTGCGGAGGGGTTATGGGGGAGGCCTTTGTATGAGTGGCGTGTAGTACGAAGTCGGCATAAAGTCGGGCTGTAAAAAGCAAAAGCTACTTCGCTGTCTGCAAGGAGGATCGTCTTACTCATCTTTAGTCTCTCTAGTGCCTAGGGACGTAGCTGACTGGCTCTAGACAGGAGCTCTGTGAAAGTCCCTTTCAAAAAAAAAAAAAATGGGCAGCGTATGCAGAGCAGAAAGTTGAAGGAACTGATTGCATTTGGCTTAACTATGTTAAAAGGCAAGGCTTAACCGGGGATTTTGCCTTGTGAAACGCTGCATTGCTTTTAATGACCACGAGGGGGAGCAGTGAAGACAAAATTGATCCCCTTCCTCTTCAATGTAAGGGCTATTGGATTCAGCTATTTGCTTAAAACCAGTTTAAATTGTTATTATTTATATATATCGGGCCTAGAGAAATGGCTCAGCCGTTTAGAGAGTTTACTGATTTTTCAGAGGATCCAGGTTTTGATGGCTCACGACTGCCTATAACTCCAGCTCCGGGGAATTAGTACTTCCTGACCTCTGACCTCTGTGGATACCAGGCAGGCAAGTGGTGCGCTCACATGCAGACAAAGTACTCATACACATAAAATGAAATAAATATAATTGAACATATTTTTAATTAATTAAATTTTGTTTATGTGTATGTCTGTGTCTGAGTTTATGTGCACCACATATGTACAGGTGCCCCTTGAAACCAGAAGAGGGTGCCAGATCCCCTGGAACTGGAGTTACCAGACATTATAAACCATCTGATGTGGGGGTTGGGGAACCAGTCCCATTATCCTCTGCAAAGAACAGCTTTCTTAACTATACTGAGCCATGTCTCAGTATATATAGTTCAGTGATTAGAACTGAATTTGTTGTGAGGATGGTTTCCTTCTTATTGTATATATCTAATGCGTGGTGGGATGAGCTTGTGCACGCTCAGAGCCTGTCTTGAACTGTGCACATTGTTGCTATGTGGCCTGCCCATCCAGTGTGACGTCTTCTCTGATTGTACATCATATAAAAGCAGATTTTCAGCATAAACCCAAGATGGAAAAGGCATTGATTGGCATTTTCTTTTTTGCTTTAACCACATGTAATATAATTACTTTTGCTAGTAGGTTCACGCAGGCCCACGTTGGGTAGGAATTTATTATTCTCCCAGATGCCCATTAATTATGCTGTCTTGGTGCCAGTTCTGTGGCTTTTGATCTCAGCCGTCACTTCTCCCCTCATCTCATGCAGACACTGAGGACGCCAGCGAGACAGACCTGGCGAAGCACGATGAGGAAGACTACGTGGAGATGAAGGAACAGTGAGTCAGGCTTTGTGCCTTTTTCTCTGGAGTACAGGGTCAGCTAGGTCATTCTAGAGACTCTGATTTTGACCTTAGTGCTCGCAAAGCTCGAATGTTCCTGTCATTTCCCCCTCTGGGCACATCTAAGAGTCTTCCTGTTACAAGGTTCTGCACGTAGGTTCAAAAGAGCCGTGAGGGAAATGGTGGGGTGGGGGTGATGAAGCTGTCATTGATGTGAAAACTGGTGCCCAGAGAAATAGGTGTCTTGCAGGCCCCCAGCCTCTGTCCCGTATTGTCGGCAATACACTAGGTGTCCTGAGTATGCTCAGAATTCAGGGAGGCTGGGATTGGCGCAGGCGTCCGAGCCCTTCCTGCCACACTGCTCTGTTTGCACTCACACATCCTCACCTAAGCCCTCCCTTGTCTTCCATAGTCACATCTGCCCAGAGAGGCTAAAGCGCTGTTTGTTTTTTGGGTGGAGTCAGGGAAATAGTTTTGAGACCAGGCTAGCCTCCAGCTCACCGAGTGCTGGGGTTAACGTGTGCATCGCCACACCTGGCCTTGCTTTTTTTTTTTTTTCTTTTAAAGAAAAACACACCACCAACCACCACCAAGAAACGAAAACCAGAGTTTTGACAGGTTGCCACACCAGTCTTAAACTTTTGGCTTCCAGCTTTCCTCCTGCGTCAGCCTGCCTATGAGTGCATGCCACTGTACTGCCCAGCCTTTATCTGTGCCCAGATGGGTGCCAGGGTAGGACGAGTTAGAGAGAGGCCATCCCTCGAGGGTGAGCTGGAAATCATTTTGTCACCCAAGGATGCTTGAACTCATCACAATCCTCCTGCTTCATACTCCTGAGTGCTGGATTACAGATTATGAGGCACCACACCCAGCTTTCAGGAAATGGTGATTGCTCTATTTTGAACCCAACTGGATCTGTTTTGAGGCCCCATTGGATCTATTTTGAGGCCCCATGGGATCTGTTTTGAGAACCTATTGGATCTATTTTGAACCCTTCAGCTCCTATAGGGAAGGTGGTCCATGTTTCTTCCCCCCTAGAGTCTCCTTTCAAATGTGTGGCCATCTCTGGAATCTGTCATTTTCAAGCTTTTGAACCCAAAGGAGCACCTCAGCCAGGTGTGGCTGATGCTGGCACAAGGTTACATGAATAATTCACGAGTGTGTTCTCAGTTACACCCCGGAACTCTGCCTGGCCTTTCTACTTTGCCAACTTTTGACTGGTGGATTCTGGCCTGTTTGAAGTGCATTGTGACAAGGGATCCCATGCCGGCCCCGCCCCCTTCCTTTATCATTCTGCAAGCATTCCATTTCCAAGAGGACTCAGGGCAGGAATTGGCTGCTCCCTCTATGTGGTGGAGCTTGGTGCCCTGGGTTCCACAGACTTCTCAGACACTGTCTGGGCAGCTGCTGCTCTCTTGTCCTTGTCATGTTTCAGAAACAGTGTGTGTGTGGTTTTTGGTGTTTTTTTAAAGATCAATTTCTTTTTTGAGTATGAGTGTTTTTCCTGCATGTTCTGTGTACCACATTTGCAGTGCCCGCGGAGGCCAGAAGAGGGCGTTGGATCTCCTGAAACTGGAGTTTCAGACCTCTGTCAGCTGCCACACAGGGGCAGGCCTGAACCTAGAGCAGCCAGTGTATCTCTCCAGCCCACCTCAGCAGCAGTTTTAGAGATGAGCTTTTGACTGGCCAGACCTCCTTCATGCTTACTAAGCTAGACAGCCATTGTGATGAAAACTGAATGCTCTCAGTCATGAGGAACATGAACTGCAAGAGGGTTGGTCATGAAAGAGGGGTTGGGGTGGGGCTCACAGGCCTCTCACTGTCCCGAAAAGATGTGTGTTGCATCTATCAGCCTTTCTGAGGAGTGAAAAGGTCTTGTGGGAGGGTCTTCTCTTAGGCCTTTGCTATTGCTGAGAAATTGGGAGTGTTTTCCCTGGAGAAGCAAAAGATTTGACCTGGATGTGATATGCCCGGAGTTCACAGCTCAGACAGACTTGCTGGCGTGCGTGGTTGCCCATAAGCCCTCTGTGAGAGCTGAGAAGAACAGCTTGCATTGCTCCATGTTTTCTGGGCCCTCGTCCTGCATTTTAACTTGTGAGCCTGAGTTAGCATTGTGTTTCAGATCCTGAAAATGTAGGGCCTTTAAAGTGACATAGGAGTTGTGGACTTGGTGGTGCTCACACACAGTGCTGGCTGTAGAGGAGGTATGCTGAGGGCGTCTCCTTATCCCTCCATCCAGGATCCTTTTGGAAATGACATTTTATGTGTTCATTTTGTGCCTTGATGGGTTACCCCCCGCTGTGCTGTGCCAGTCAGAGGACAACTAGCAGGAGTGGGTTCTCTCCTTTACTGTGTTGGTCCCAGGGGTGGAGCTCAGGCCATCAGGCTTGGTGGCAAGTGTTCTAACCCTCTGAGCCATCCCCTCAGTCCCTTTTACCACTTATAATTTAATCGTAGGGTTGTGCAGGCACGGTTGATACAGAAGTTATGGTTAACCTCCTTTCTTCTGCGTCTTAAATCCAAGAGAGCAGCACATCCTCCCGATCTTTGCGGTGAGCTCTTATAGACACGTATTAGTGCCACCGTTCTCACTTTGCACACTCCTTCACGGGATCGTACACGCTGTGCTTCAGGAGTGCAGGGGCGAGTCTCCTTTCCCTCGAACCTCTTCAGCCAGACTCCCCTTCTCCGCCCGAAGAGCACTGATGGCGTCCCCAGCATAGCCTGGTCCTGCCTCACTGTGCCGAGGGAGCTCGAGCGGCACTCTTCCTCTCTTCCAGGATGTATCAGGACAAGCTGGCATCTCTGAAGCGGCAGCTGCAGCAGTTACAGGAAGGTAGGTGGGAGACTGCCCTGCGCCTCCACAGCACCCTGGGCTGCGAGGCCTTCAAGTCTTCAGTTTACGTCTGTCTGGGAGCCTGAGTGAGGGTTGAGTCTGGCTGTGTTAGCCATCTGACACACGTTTTGCTGTCTCTTACCAGAAAAGTGAGTTTCTGACTTTTGTATTTCACTGTTTTCAGTATGGAACAAATTCTTGAACTGAAGTTTCCCTTGCGTCCTCGGGGCACAGATTGGAGACCACCATGTCTAAGATAGACTTTGTTTTTTTGAAAGGATGTTGTGGGTCAGCAAGATGGCTCAGTGAGTAAAGGAGCTTGCCACCAAGCCTTATGACATGACATTGATGCCCACAGTTCACATGGTGGGAGGCGAGATCTCCAAGAGACGCCCTCTGACTTCCAGATAGACACACACAGGCACACAAACAGAAAACCATTTTTAAGCAAGAGGGACATTGTTATTAAAGGAGTCAAGTTTTCCTTCTTCCCAAGCTGAGTCCACACTTTACCGTGCTGCTCTCTTTTCTTGGTAAATTATAAGTGGCCATGTCTTGAAAGTACGGTGGCCGTTAAAGGCTTGGCAGCCTGGCTGAGAGCCGGCTCCTCAAGTTCTGCGACAAACTTGCAACCCAGTGTCACTGCTCTCTAAGGAATGTGACTTTGGGGCATGTCCCGTCTCTTGCTTCATCTACAAAGTGAAGAAAGAAGGGCCCGGAGCAGAGTGCTGACCATAGTGTGAAGCAGGCAGGTTAGCTGCGGTCTCTGTGGCACACTGAAGTCTGTCAGGGCGACTGCTTCCTCCTGGGCTCCTCCTTGCCGGAAGGTTGCTCCTGGGCCCTGGTCCTTTGCCAGGTACTGTACCAACAAGGGCTTCCTACAGATGGAGGCTCGTGACAGCTGCCTTGGGGCGAGATGAACAGGCAGAGGTCTCACGGTTGGTACCCTGCACCGTCTGACTGCCACGGGCCATGTGACTAAGTCTCATTGAATTGATTGAAATTAGTGATCTAGTCGGGCGGTGGTGGCGCACGCCTTTAATCCCAGCACTCGGGAGGCAGAGCCAGGCTGATCTCTGTGAGTTCAAGGCCAGCCTGGGCTACCAAGTGAGTTCCAGGACAGGCTCCAAAGCTACAGAGAAACCCTGTCTTGAAAAACCAAAAAAAAAAAAAAAAGAAAAAAATAAATTAGTGATCTGGTTCCTCGGTTGTATTGATCGAGTTTCAGCACTGAAGTAGCCCCTCATGGCTACTGGCCACTGTATTGGACATTGCGAAGGTAGAGTTTTCCACCATTACAGAAAGGTCTCCTGGATGAGCCTTCTCCGGGAGAGTGGGGCCCATTGTCTTAGACTGTAGGATCCCGTGATCAGTGTCACCTGGGTGTCTGTGCCCTTCTACTCACCTGCACTCTTCCCCTTACCCCCCGGGAGGGGGTTCCGATGGGGGGGCTCCATGTGGTCTCTGGTACTGTCTGCTGTG
The DNA here is from genome assembly GCF_007827085.1 of Peromyscus californicus insignis. Lineage (NCBI taxonomy): Eukaryota > Metazoa > Chordata > Mammalia > Rodentia > Cricetidae > Peromyscus > Peromyscus californicus. The sequence goes on along the minus strand of NW_026294540.1, from coordinate 7,412,963 downwards.
TGCCTCTTCTCTGGTACGGCTCTCTGGGCCTGCTCTGGATGCTAGAAAGTGACTTAGAGACAGGTGCAGAGCCGGCTGGTTTTCTGAGTCTCTGCTTTGTGAATGCCCCATCAGGTACGTTACAGGAATATCAGAAGAGGATGAAGAAGCTGGACCAGCAGTACAGAGAGAGGATCCGGAACGCAGGTAGGTGCCCCAGTGTGCACAGGGCACCTGCGTGCCTGCCTCCTGCTTGCTTGTCCATGCGCATAGAACACACCCGAATCTCGATGGGAGGGAATGTGAGGGACAGGTGTGCCCAGGCTGCAATTAGGTAAGGTTGTTCACCTACCCTCCAGGAGCTCAGTGTGTCAGGGCTGCCCCTGCGTGTGCTGCTCCTTGCTTGGTGTCCACTTGGTGGCTGTAACTCATCATGCCTGTGCTTGGCTTGGTTTCTTCTGTACCTGAGAGGAGGGGTGTGGTCTTGTGATGGTCTCCATGTGTTCAAGCACTTGCTGGCATGGAATGCTTTCGGTCTGCTCTACATAGCATTTGCTCAGGGTGTTGGAGCATCTGTGCCCATTAGTACTTTGAACAATGTGAAGTCACCATCATGTTGTCCATGGCTTCAGGAAACTCACCATTTCATTGGCCATGAATACCCGTCTACAGAAAATTAATGAATGATAAATGCTAAAGAACCATGCAACTGCCAGGTGGTGGTGGCTCACGCCTTTAATCCCAGCACTCGGGAGGCAGAGCCAGGCAGATCTCTGTGAGTTCGAGGCCAGCCTGGTCTACAGAGCAAGATCCAGGATGGGCACCAAAACTACACAGAGAAACTATGTCTCGAAAAACCAAAAAAAAAAAAAAAAGAGAGAGAGAGAACCATGCAGTAGGTTCCTGTGCCCACAGTTCCCTGGGCTGGAGTGACCCTGGCTTCTGGAATGAGTGGTTTGTTTGATCTCAGTGCTTTTCATCAGACAAAATGTCTGGACTCTTAGTCTGAGTTCTGGAAGTCTGAAAGCTCCATAGAGTATGTGAGTGCGCTTTTCACAGGGAAATGTGGTCTGTAGGATTTGAGGCTTGCCAAGGAGACCACGGAACCTATGACACCCAGAAGTTTCTGGTCCATCCATGGTCTTTGTGGACCAAATGTAGCCGTCTCATACTGACCCAGAAAAGATGGGAGTCACAGACTTGTTTCAAATGCTGGCTATATCGGAACTCATAGCCTCCCAGTGGAGGCTGCTGGGCTGTATTAGGGTCTCTAGAGGATCAGAACCGATAGAATGAGTCTCTGTGTACAAATGCGGTTTATTAGAGTGGCTCGTGGGCCGTGGTTCAGCTAGTCTAGCAGTGGCTGTCTCCCGATGGGAGGTCTGAGAAGCCAGCAGATGTTCGAGACTGGTTATCTCAGCCGGTCTTCAGTAGATGGTGGACTCCGGAAGATGTTGGCTGCAATGCCAGTGAGATCGAGGGCAAGAGGCAAAGAGGGCAAGCTTCCTTCTTCCACGTCCTTTCTATAGGCTGCCACCAAAAGATGTGGCCCAGATTAAGGGTGGATCTTCCCACTTCAATGATTTAAAAGACAATTTCTCCCAGGTGTACCCAGCCGCTTAGGTTTTAGTTAATTCTACATGTAGTCAAGTTGATAACCAAGAATAAATAGCCATCACATAGGTAAACAGTTATTTCTGTTTATAAATTGTTTTATATAATAGAACAATTTTGTCCGGCACACAGTAGGACTAAGGGAGTTTAGAGTAGGACTTGATGAATTTAGGTCTGTCAGGAAGGCCTCAGAGTTAAGTCCCAGCTGAGCCCAGACCCTTGTCCTCTGGAGGCTCTAGAGGGTCCTGCCCACTTTGAAAGCTTCCATGTGGCCTCTGCCTCCAAGGTGACTGTGTTGTGTCTCACTGGGCTGTCCTGGGTGGGTTTCAGTGGGAGGACAGCTTTGCATTTTGTCAGGCTGCTCAGGTAGAACTGCCGAGTCTCAGTGACACCTGACACTCTATCTAGAAGGTGGTGGCCGGCCGGGCGACTCTAACTGCGCTTTTCTCTCTTTCAGAACTCTTCCTCCAACTGGAAGTAAGTACTCAGGGGTCTCTTGGGTCTGCAGGCTCCTTCTGAGGCTGCGGTGCCCCTTGATCTTCGCCCTCCTCTGTCAGCAAGTATATGGTTTGGAAAGCTTCGCCACCCTCTGCTTGATGAGGGGATGCTCAGTGTCTGCTCAGACCTTCCATTCACTCAGGAGTCATCACGCAGGGTTGGGACATCACACCTCACTGTTTCTTGGTTTTGAATTTAAAATCTAATTTGTATATGTGTGTGTCAGTGAGTGACTACCACGTACGTGGGTGCCTCTGGAGGCCAGAAGAGGGTGCTGGATCTGCTGAAGCTGGAGTTACAGACAGTTGTGAACTACCCAACTCGGGTGCTGAGAACCAAACTCAGGTCCTTTGGAAGAGCAGCAAGCATCCTCGCTGCTACCCCACCTCTCCAGACCACAGCCTATCCGTTTGAAGTATCTCAGGACTGTTGCCTGGGATTTACTAGCCCCTCTCTCCCCCAGCCCAGTCTCTGAGCTAGCTCCACAGATCCATCTTACGCTGGGACTTCACTGGGTCTGGAGCAAGATGGAGTTAACATTTCCACTCATGTCACAGACAGCTTCGTGCTGTGGTGCTGAGACAGGGGCCTGGTTCTTGAGTGATAGGCTGCCCCTGGGGCTAGAGGGGGTATGGCAGGGTGCTCTTTGGTTTGTCAGAGTCACATTACCTGGAAGACACTTTTACTTAAATCAGTTCGGCACGCACAGTCGCAGCCAGGCAGAGCGTGTACTCCAGCCACACAGTCATCTCCCAGGACATTGGTGAGATTTCACAAGTAGGCTTTTAGGCAGTTTTTTATTTTATTAATAGCTTAATTTTGATGCGTGAGTACTTGAAGGTTCAGGCCCCTAATGAATGGTCTGTAGTTGGTTTTGTTCTTAGGGATCAAACATAATAGCATGCTGTCTGCTTCAGTATCATGTAATTAATTCTGAATGCAGAAACTTCATCTGGAATGGACTGTTTTTACTTGAAATCGTGTCCTTCCAAAAGGGACTGCTTGCTATCTTGAGAGACTCAAGTTCTGTTTTGGTGCTAAAGCCCCAGACTCATGACGGGGAGAAGAGGGGCCGGGTAGCAGCGTAGTGCCTTGGAGTAAGCACTGTAACATGACTGGGTTTGGGGCACCTCCTGGGATTGTCCCCAAGACCCCTGGTCCCACAGGTCAGTGTGGGTGAACTGAGGTCTCAGGCTTTCTCTGCTTCTGAGGTCAGAGCCGGTGGCGGGCTGGCACCGGTGGCCGCGCCACCCCAGCCCACATCTTCATTTTGATCAGACCGAACAGGTGGAAAGGAACTATATTAAGGAGAAGAAGGCGGCAGTGAAGGAGTTTGAAGACAAGAAGGTGGAGCTGAAGGAGAACCTCATCGCCGAGCTCGAAGAGAAGAAGAAGATGATAGAGAATGAGAAGCTCACCATGGAGCTGACAGGAGGTACGGAAGGAAGCCCTGGGCCTGGGGGCTGCCTGGTCACTCCCCTGCCTCATACCTCCATGACAGGGTGTGGTCTGGAGAGCAGGCTTCCTGACCAAGTCAGCATTTCACTTCTACCCCAAACCAGCTGGGGATTTGGTCAGGCTGCTTAGCTTCCCCCTGTAGAGGGTCAGATGCCACCTCATCTCACGACTGTGCCTCTGGGTATCTGCACATGACAGGCAGGCCTTCCTGTCACGGTGTCAGCTGCCGTTTGTGTCTCTACATTTCCAAGTTTCTTAGCAGGTCCACTTGGAGGGTGCTGTAATTACACCAATGAGAAAAAGGGCATTGGCCTCTGACAGTGTGAGGAAGGCGGCTTTGTGCTCGTCCGTGTGTTGTAGCTCTTCCCTCAGGCAGTGCTGTGAGGCTGGAGCCGGCTGGTTCCTTCAGGGAGGTGAAGTTAGTGGTCTCCTGAGCGGCTAGAGCAGATTTTGAGACTAGGTCCTCCCTAGCCAGCCGGGATTGAGTTATCACCAGGGAACTAAGCCAGTTACAGACAGGTTTCAGGGGAAGCTGTGGGTGACTCCCGTTGCCATCTGCAGACTGGTGAATCACAGGAGATGGAAGAGTTGGCAAGAGGCAGCCATGTTAGAACTTGGCAGGGACGTGGTTGCAAGGCAGCATTGAGTTTGCCACATGGCTGCATAGGTGGTGTGCTCTTCAGGGGCTCTGGGATAGCCCATTTTAACAGAGCTCTGTAGGACATGCTGCTTTTCATGGAAATCTTGGAGCTGACTTTGAATCAGGAAGTAGGCGGTTACAGCCTGCGTGCCCCTCTGTCTCTGTGCTGTGAAGCAGCTTGGCCATCCCATCGACACAGACCGAGTCCCCTCCACAGGTCCCCAGTGACAGTGAGGAGTGTCATGTCGGGCTGGAATAGAGGAATGTGACTTGTCAGAGGCAGGGAGCTCTTGGAGGGCACGAGTGTGGCTCTGAAACATGAGGTGGGTGCTGGAGGAGCGCCTTGACGTGCTGCTTACCCTGACACAGTGCTGTTTCCGTCAGGCCGCAGCGTGGTGCCACCCTGTCAGGTGGCGTGTTTGTGACCCACGTGCCATTCTCCTGATGGTGGTTGTGACTGGCATTGACGCTTCATTGCCCTCTACCAGAGCCCCCAGCTGTTTGGGAGGCTCCATTTGGCTAGTGGGAAATCCCGTCTGTCCGTTTATGGCTGCTCCGCTCCATCTGCAGGGAAGGACGCGCTCACCTTACCTAGGCTTTGGTGTCCTAGTTACTGACAGGCAGCAGGCACTGCTCAGGCGCTTTTATAGCCAGCTTCTCAACTGAGACGGGAGGAGAAGAGACAAATAAAGCCCGGGAAATCATTTGTAATGCAATAAAGCAGATAGCAGACGCATTTAGCGCTGTCTGAGGGCATAACGGTCCTGACGTCCTTCCTCAGGCCATTCTGTACCTCGGTGTGGAGAGCACTGCCAAGGTACTGATGGAGGGCGGGAGGGAAGGCATCGAAGCTGGAAGGATAGTGGGCCTTCCACAGATGGTGCTGCCGTGGTGTTGGATGGAAGGCTGATTTCTTTCTAGTCCACTGACTTGCTTTACCTCTGAGGATTGATGCCTAGAACCACTGCTTCAGCTCCATCCAGAGAGGAGAGGTCTTAAAATTGCCTTTTTGGCTTCAACCTGGATCTCTCTCTTAAAAAGTAGATGAGAGGTTGGTGAGAGACCGTGAGAAGCAGGTGTTTCAGGCCACCTGCTCTGTCTCAGCATGAGTCACCTAGGAACCGGGATCCCTGGGAGTAGCAGGAGGTACTCTGCATCCTCAGCCACCTGGGGACACCAGGGGCTGATTGCACATGCAGCGTTGTGCTGTGGAAGCTGCAGCAGACCAGCTGCCTGCTGCAGATGCAGGTCACCTGGGGGCTGCTGAGGGCCTGGAGCTAGGGGCTTTCTCACTCCCAGGGCCTGCCCGTGTGCTGTTGGGCCACTCACTAGGAGGGAGGTTGTAGGCAGAGGACGCTGAATGGGATGCTTTCATGAGGTCAGGGTTATAAGTAACCCGGATAAACAAGGAGATCCGCATGCCCTTTTAAACAGGGGCCTTACCATTTTTTCCCAAGATTTACTTGTGCGTGTGTATGTGCGCTTGCATGTCACGCCACATGTCTGCAGTTGCCTACAGAGCCTGGAGGGAGGGCACCAGATGCTTTGGAGTTGGAATTGCGGCCAGCTGTGAGTTGACCAACATGGGGCTGGAAACTGAACCCAGGTCGCCTGCAGGAACAGGCGCTCCTAACCACTGAGCCACCTCTCCAGCCCAGGCTTGATAATTTTTTTTTTTAAAGATTTATTTATTTGATGTACATTGGGGTTTTGCCTGCAGGTATGTCTGTATGAGAGTGTCAGGTCCCCTGGAACTGGAGTTACAGACATGTGGGTGCTAGGAATTGAACCTGGGTCCTTTGGAAGAGTAGTCAGTGCTCTTAACGGCTGAGCCATCTCTCCAGCCCCAGATCATTTTTAATTTGCCTTTCTTTTCATTAGTCAGCTGTTCTGTTGCCGCTTGGCTTTTTGATGTTTTTCCAGACACTTGCTCACTCAGGTGTCTTCTAGCCCTCAAGCCCTTGTTGGAAACCACGCATGATCTCAATAAAAGCTGTAGATTTGATGTAGGAATCCTGGCTTTGTAGCTGGTGCTGTGAGTAATCATAATGTCAAGGTAGAAGTCTGTTGCTGCCTGTGAGGCCTGGATTGCACCTCTGTAGGCCCACATGCTGGGAATAGCCCCATTCAGTCACAGGCCTCTTCCTGTGGGGAATTGTCTTACCTGGTGAAGGGGGATGGAATGTCTGGAGGGTTGGCTGGCACACGGCAGATACCTGGCAGCCTTGTTTAGTTGCACAGTTTCGCTTGATTTGGGTGTCATTTCCAGGTTTGTAAATGGTGGGACTGACTCAGAAATACAGCCACTTGCCTCAAGTCCCCAAGCAAGCTAGCTGGTGCTTAAGCCGCAGTCTCTCTGACTTAAAGCCTGCTCTCCTAATTGCATTAGCCCGACTCCTTCCGCACCACCGAGTCAGGAGAGTCAGGCTGCTGGCTGGGCTGTCCTGGCGGAGTTTGTATTTGGATAGCTCCCAGATGACTGAGCTGCCACACCTTAGGGGTTTAAGGTGAGGTAAAGATGTGACAGGCTCGTTTTACTGTGGTTGTGTGAGACAGCACCTAGTCATCCAGGGAAAGGGGGCTTCAGAAGTCGGGGCAAGGGCTGAAGTGTAGGAAGCTATGTGCAGAGACAAGGTGACCTGACCTGGTGGGTGGGCTCCATCTAAACGTCAGCCCCTTATCCTGGGCAGTGCTGGTCTCTTCGTTCCCACCATGGTCAGGCTTCCAGACACCTGGGGTTGATTCTCAGTGCCTTGCTCTCCTCTCCACTGCGGTCCCTCCTGCAGCAGTGGCTTGTGACAGGGTAGGAGCCTCGGGAGGTGGAGGTGGCTGGGCCTCCCGCCGGTGGCCCCGTGTTGACTCCCTGTCTGCCGCAAGCCTCAACTGGAGTGTCTGTTTCAAATGTTTGCGGCTACTTTCTTCCCAATAGCTAGACAAGTTGTGATTTTTTTTTTCATCTGAAGAACCTGTGTTCTACCACCGGGTTACATCCCTCACCAACTGAGCCTTCTCACCGGCCTTATGTATCATTTCCCATGGTGAAAACATTAAAAAAAAACTTAGGTTCTGCTGACTGTTTTGAAACACTCAATATTCTGTAGTTAACTATAGTCAGTACTGTGCAGTAGGACCCCAGAACTCATTCCCCTTATCAAGCTGGAACTTCATAGTGACCCCCCTCCTCCTTCTCGGCTCCCTCCTTCCCTCCCCCCGTCCCCTCTCTCCCAGCCTCTGCTCAGCCAGTCTTTCTGCCCCTGCTTCTTTGCGGTTGGCTCGCTCCCTTGACTCCACTTGGGAGGAAGACTGCTTTATGGCTAAAGTATGTCGAAGGGAAGCTTGAGCTGCAGCTGGGGGTGGGGCCGGAAGTGAGAGCGCAGCCAGGGAGCTCAGAACCAAGGCAGTGACTGTGCCTAGCAGTGCTAAGGGCAGGAGGCCCTCTAGGGAGGTAGGTGCTCGAGACTCTCCCTAGCACCCACCATGTCTTCCGTGGTCTCTGCTTGTGGTTCCCGTGTCCAGCAGGTTTCCTGGCGAGTGGATTGGAAGGACTAGACTATTAAAGGCAGGTGGGAGATGGTTTAGAGAGGCCTGTGGCCTGTCCAGTGGGATGCAGGTGGTGTGCCCCCCCCCCCCCCCCAGAAGCCAGGGAGCCTTCTAATAGGAGGCAGTTGGATTAGGTCTTTGGAGCGCCACACATGACTGAGGCATGCTGACCTGTTTAGGTGTCGTCTCTGGTGTTGTCCTACTCCATAGTCTGGGCTTCAGTTCTGGGAGTTTGATTTTTTTTTAACATTTTTAATGATTTATTTATTTTTATTATTTGCATTGGTGTTTTGCCTGCATGCATATCTGTGTGAGGGTATCAGATGCCCTGGAACTGGAGTTATACAGACAGTTGTGAGCTGCCATGTGGGTGCTGGGAATTAAACCCTGGTTCTCTGGAAGAGCAGCCAGTGCTCTTAACTGCCGAGCCATCTCTCCAGCCCCGGGGGGTTGGATTTTCTGTGGTGCCCATGTTGAGCTCTCTTGGGCTCACTGGCCAAACTCACAGGAAGCTGATGTTGAAGCCCTTGAGTAGTAGCAGCTCTTGCTGCTGTGAGAAACAGAACTGTGGGCAGATTTAGACTCTGGTGGCCTGGCTGCTACTGGGGGAGGAGAGATTTCCCTGTGTGGAGTCGATCCACTGCGGCCTCATCCAGAGAAGGTCCAGTAGGAGAGTTGGTCCTATTCCCTGTCTTCACCTCAGGTGGCACCAAGGGTTAGGAAAGAAGGAAGTTGGGAGTTTAAGTGAAGACCTCATATAAAAACCTTGGCTGCGGTCAGTGGCCCCATGAGCTTCAGCACCCAACCGCTGGGGGAGCAGCAGAGATGCGGCACCTGCTCATCCTGAGCTCCTTCCAGTCCCGTAGCCTACGACTGTGGGTTCTCAGCCGCAGGGAAAGGAGGAGGAGTCCCCTAGGGTTTGAGGATGCCGGAGGAAGGCTGCATTAGCTCTAATGCTGGGGTCTTGGGCTGGAGTATACCTAACTCAGCTGGGCATCTGGCTGGGGCTGTGTGTAGACAAAGCATGCCCAGTCACACAGCTGTGGTGGGGTGGCCCTGGGACAGACACTCCTATACTACAGGGACTCCAGCTGGCTTCAGGGGCACTTGGATAGAGTCACCCATTTCCATTCTTGCCACAGATTCTATGGAAGTGAAACCCATCATGACCAGAAAATTGCGGAGGCGACCAAATGACCCTGTCCCCATTCCGGACAAGAGGAGAAAACCGGCTCCCGATATCCATTTGCGCTAAGCTTGAATCCCATCAAATCCTTTGTTTACCCACTCAATAGCATACACAGGGCCATCATCCCACAAAATAGCAGTAATACGGGATGGAAAGCATATGGGAAGTAGTTACCCACAGCTCGGGTTGCCATTTTCCACTGGAGTCTTCAATTATTGCTTTTTGTGGGAGAAAATGATTATGTGGAGAGATACTCTGTTGGAAAAAGCCTTGTTTTAACACTCCTTTTTAGGTAGGGGCAACTTACAATGAGATGTGTAAAGTAAGGACAGACTGCCTGTTGTGGTCCCAGTTACCCACCGCTGCACTAGTGGACTGCGGACTGTTGTGGTCTACCCAGTTATCTGTGCTACACTAGTGGGTTGTGGACTGCCGTGGTCTACCCAGTTATCCGCACTACACTAGTGGGCTGCAGACCACCGTGGTTTACCAGGTATCTGTCTCCACACTAGTGGGTTGCATACTGCTGTGGGCTACCAGTTATCTGCCTCTACACTAGTGGCTTATGGACTGTGCCAAAAGTAGGTAAGCTGTTCATAGAAAGAAGCTGTATGGGCCAGCATAGAGCAGCTAGTTTTCCAGAGTGGGTCTATACTTATGTGCCCCCAGCAGAGGGCGTACTCCAGGCCCCTTCACCTTCACAGCGCGATTTAAGTCACTGTGAGACTAGACTTCCCTTGTATGTCTGGAAGCCTTCCAGTTTGGAGCAGCAGTGTTTCCTAAACTGAGGTAAATTGTCCCCTACTCCCTGTGTTTCACCGCTGCCGACATCTAAACGGCTTCCCTTCAGAGCAGTTTGTATGGTGGGGGAGTGCTGAGTTCTCCTCTGTGCCTGGTGACCACAATATCTAGCCTGAGTCAACTTTTTAAAGGGCAAGCTCTTACCGCATTTACTTAGCCTGGGCCTCGCCAGTCCCAAAGCGCCAGGAGCGTTGGGTGCCTCTGTCTCCTCGGAAGCCGTGCGTTTCCAGCATGTTCCCTTAACTCTCCACACCTCAGCTCAACTACCTGTTAACGGACGAGCAGATCATGGAGGATCTGAGGACGCTGAACAAGGTACAGTTGGATACTTTGGATGTATCTGGAAGCTCACACTTGACGTAACTTCCTGTGTCACTTTGTTCCCTGTCACCTGCTAAGTCACCACGACATCTCTGACACTTGAAGTTGCTTCTAAAACGATTTTCTCTGAGACTTTTTTGTTGTTATTCTTCCTACAGCTTAAGTCACCCAAGAGACCAGGTGAGTGCTTGATGACATTGCCAGTCTTTGTGTCCTGTCAGTGGGAAAGCGTGTGGGATTTTCAAGAGTCAGTTGCTCATTATGTGCCTGCGAGAAGTCATGAAAGGCAACAGGAATCATAAACGTGCCTCTCCCATGCTGTTTTTAAGGCCCACTGTGTTATTTCGTCTTTTCCTTAGGATTTATTATAAAGGAGACATTTGATTGGCTGTTGATGGTTCCCCTCTATGTAGGTGTCAGGCATTAAGTTCAGTTCTGAACTTGAAGCCATTGGACTATTCAGTGTTTTGGCTTTCCAGAGCTCAGCCCCCGGCATTACCAGTCCAGTGATGGTCTGGTCCTGGTGAGGCCCTCAGGCTGCTCCTAGCCCTCATTAGTAGATGGGACATGGGCCCTTGAGACATTAAAGAATTTTTGATTGAGCTCTGCTGATTTGGTATCCACACTAAGTCTAGGATCATTGTGGTGATCGTCTGGCAATGAAGGGCCACCAGATTGCGGATGCTTATGCAATCAACACCAGTGACCTCCTGTGAATAGCCAGTGGCCCCTGTGAATAGCCAGTGGTCCCCTGTGAATAGCCAGTGGTCCCCTGTGAATAGCAGTGGCCCCCTAGGAATAACCGGTTGCCTGTGAATAGCCAATGGCCCCCGGGAATAGCCGCTGTTCCAACCCAGGCAGCACAGCGACTTCCTCTAAATAGAACTGAAGGACTTGCTGGTCAGGATTGTTGCCGCGCTCTGGTGGTATCTGTTACTGCGTGTCATTGTTGGGCCCCAGGCTCAGGCCCAGGTTCACTGTCTGCTCGTCATCTTAGTGTCTCTGATTCCTCCAGCTTCCCCGTCCTCTCCTGAACACTTGCCGGCCACACCTGCAGAGTCTCCAGCCCAGAGGTTTGAGGCTCGGATAGAAGATGGTAAACTGTACTATGACAAAAGATGGTAAGTTAGGAGGGCGTGGAGTGCGGGCCCTTCCTTCATAGCGGTCTCAGAAGAGCCGCTTGGAGGGTTGGGGTCACGCGGGCTGCTCTGTCTCAGGATTTTCTCAACTCAGCTTTTCATGTACTTGTTTAATTTCTTTTGCTGGTGCTGAGGCTCAAACCCACATGATTTAGAGTCTTCAGTGATATTCCACTGGAGGACTGTGAGTGGCCAGCTGGTGGATGCCTCCATGAGGTCACTGAGAGCAATGTTCCCCCAAGTGTGCCCTGTGGATGCCAACCCCCTTCCTGCCCAATGTTGTTATCTCCATGCTAGAGTTTACAAGCTGTCCCTGTAGCCATGACGGGTGTGTGTCTGCTCTGCCCCTCTTCTGTGTGCTCCGGGTAGTAGGAGAAAACATTTTGTGATCTAACCAGGTTAGGGGAGGGTCCTGCTGCCTGAGGACTCCCTTCTCAAAACTGCAGCTTTCTCACACGTTAGTTGCTTTTTATCTGATGGCTCTTCTCTTTTCTTGGACGTTATTCCAGCTTTCAAGTGTTCCAGGCTGTGCCATCGGGAAGTCACATCCTGAAACAGGGCTAGTGTAGGGGACGGCTGTTGGAAGCACCCAGATTGCCTGTGACTTTCACTGGAAACAGTAGAAAGGAGCTGGAGAAGCTCCTACATTTATTTATTAATGCACCAAACACTGGTTAGACGTCCTAGGTATTCAGTTGCTGTTAATTCTGCCGTCTTCTCAACGGTCTCTGAGTTCTTCTGTTCTGTGTTGCTATGCAGTGTTTCAGTGCAGGCAGGCGCCATGGGTAGACACGGTACACCCTGACTTCCTATTGGCTGTATGGCGGAGGTGTGGGTCACTAGAGGGCTTCTGTCACAACCGATTATAGTGGTCTGTGATAATTTTTGTTTCAGTGTTTTTATTTGGCCAAAAGTTGACAAATGAGAGTGATAGTGTGATCTTGTGACTTCACGTTAGTCACACTTGGGGTTGTTGACCTCACTATCCGTGGTGGTCCCAGGACATCATCATACTCAGTTCTCTGCATAAAACTGTAGTGTGCACATAAAAACTCATCCTGGGGCTGGCCAGGGGGCTAAGCAGGTCAGAGGCCTGTGCCAGCCTAGCGACCTAGGTTTCGTCCCTGAAGCCCACACTGGAAGGTGAGAACCAACTCCTAAAGTGTCCTCTGACCTCCCCATGTGAACCTTGGTTTATTCTCTCTCAAACAGAATTTAAGAACTATATCGACTACAATACAAATGTTGTATAGATATGCCATGTTGTTTAATGGTCAGGTTCCCGGCAACAATGTCACTTTGACATGCGGGGCTCATTTACCAAGGCTCATGCTAATGTGGACCCCTACCGTGGGCCGTGGAACCTTGCATGCAGAGGAGATCCAGCGCCTGTTCCAGTGCCTGTCAGCCAGCTGCAGTGACTCCTGACCCTCACAGGGGGCTCCCCTCAGGCCGCCTTCCAGAAGGTCTAGAACAGTGTGCCGCCACTAGGTGGCAGCACCAGGGGCAAAGTGAGGTAAAAAAATGTTTGTAATAACGAAAACCAAATAACCTTTAAAGATCAGGCCCGCAGGTGAGGACGGCCTTTGGGAGTGAGGAGATTTATGGCTGATGTTCTACAGATCTGTGAGTCTTGCAGCCAGTGTGGTATTTCAGAGTGTGTTCATTTTGTAACTGTGGCCTCCTCGCTCCTCTCTGGATTGGATTCTGAGACTATGAGATGTGTCTTGAGGAGGAAAATGTAGTAAAATAGTTTTCTTTTTAAAAGAGGGACCCACAGCGGCTGGTGCCCGGTACTCTTAGCCCAGGAGTCTAGTTTGAACTGTCAACTTCTAGCCATCTTCCTTATATCATAGAACAAGTCCCCAGACCAGTCTATCGAACATGCCCCTTTTTGCTGAATTTCGAAGTTGTTTATTGTGTTGTTAAACACATTTCAGAATGTCATTTTCTTTCTGGGTTTAGTGCTGTTCCTCTTTGGTTTCCACAGTCAGAGCTCCCGTCGAGGCTCTGGCGACTGGGTCTACCTTGTCCAGTGCCTGTCCTTATTGCACTGGACTTATTGGGGTGTCCCACCTTGAGGGCTCACCTCTTAGAATCAGCCTGTTACCTCCATCCAGGTGTTCTCCTTTTGTTCCTTTGTCTCTGAAAGCTGCGTTTGCTGTTCTTCCTTCTTCTGCAGACATGGCCCTGACTGAGAGGGCTGAGTCCTCGTGTCCCTTCCAGAGCTGGGCTACTTTCTGCAAAGCATGTTTCCTGGGGGCTTCAGTGACATCAGCAGTACAGTGCTGAGGCGGACGCCCTCTTGGCATGGCCCAGCTGCGTTGGTCCCCTGCTTTCGTGTCCTTTAGCCCATGCTGTGAGTTTGCCTTAGGTTTTGATTTAAACTAACGACCCCTCACAGAAGACACTCTGAAAAGAGCCGAGGTTTTTAAATAGCTTGCTGAAGACACTGCAGGGTATGCACACTTTTTCTCTCTCCCCCTCTTCCCTCTCCCCCCTCCCTCTACTCCCTTCTATAACCGCCCCCCCCCCCCCGCTCCACCACACACACATATACTTTAAATCTGGAGCCGCTAATGTGGCCAGAGATGAGTTACTCCTTGCTGAGGAGATTGAACCCTCTAGCTGTCAGCTGACCCCGGGTCCTAAAGGATCTGTTTCCGGCCCCTGGGGCCTCTGGAGCTGTGATGTGGGTCGGGTTTCGGGAAATGTTCATTTTCTTATGTTACTCCTAGGACTCCCTGTAGTACACAGTGCTCTCCCCACTCCACGTCCCTCCTACGGAGCGACCAGGAAGTAAGCGTCCAGGTTTGCTGGGCCAGCGTCGAGGCCCAGAGGCGTGCGGGGAGTGTTCTGTTCGGCAGCTGACCTACCGCTTGTGCAGTGGGTTAAGGGGAGGTGCGTTTTCACCACGGTTCTCGTCTGTAGTCTGAGTCCTCCGACTCGGAGGGTCAGTGTGTATTAACGTGGTCCTGAATCTGCTGCTCTTATCTCTAAGAACACGTAATTTCTGAGGACTTAGTTTTGAAGAATTTCATAGAATTCAAAGAATTTAATCAGTTTGATATCCAGGGTGACAGTTCCCCAAGACCACTGGGGTGTGTGAGGAACCCCCTGGAGACTGAGGGCCAGTTGTTTTGGAAACCTGGCCAACTGGGCTGTGGAGCAGCCAAGGGCTGTGGAGGACACTGTGGCCCCCACTGTGTGGTAGGAGACCAGAGGTGCTGCTGGCCAGGTGGCCGCCTTTATCCTGATGTCTAGAGCAAAGTCCATCTCCTGAGGACTGTTGGGGTGTCCTCCAGAGGCAGCCATTTCAACAGACCTCGTGGTTCTGTTGTCTCCGTCTTGTTTTCTCCAGTAGCGTGGCTCCTGAGGGAGTTGTACCTTCCTTCCTGCATAAAGACATGTGCTTATTGAGCAGAGGAGACTCACGGTTGGGAAAGTGTGAACATGAGGACCTGCGTTTGATCCCCAGCACCCATGTGGGCGCGATGGCACATGCCCCTTTCATTGTGGTGCTGGGGCGGAGCGACAAGGATTCCTGGGGTTATGTGACGGCCCGTCCAGCAGAATCGGAGAGTTCCAGGTTTAGTTCTCACCCTGTCTCAAAGAAACAAGGTAGAAAATGATCGAGGACACCCAGTGTTGACCTCTGACCTCCACAGGTACATGTGCACATACACATACGCCCATGCACACTCACATGCACACGTACACACCTGTTTATTGTAGTGAAGTAAAAGCTGTGCAATAAAAATAATAACAATTTATATTTTATAGGTTGTATTTAATGGAAGTTTGCCCCAATTTTTCTTTGTGTATATAATACACATGTAATGAACATGTTTTATTACCCACACTATACCATAGTAGACATTGTGTTTCCACTCAGCTCCATAGTGAGTGCTCTTCCAGGCTAGTGATACGTGTGCATTCCCTTGTGACCTTTGTTATTGAAGTACTGGAAAGGAGAATTAGAACGTCTGGCCATCTGTGCTCCGTTTCATGTTTCTAGCGCCATAATGACTAGTCCCCTTAGAACCTCCTTGGGTCCCAGCCTCCCTCTTCCGAAGGCCGTCATTGACTAGGAGCGCTGACTCCCTGCTGCAGAGACTCCAAGGGAAGTGTGGGTTGCCGTGAATGGTTGGTGCCCTCGTGCTGTCGCTGTGTGCTGTGGACCTTGGGATAGCCCCGTGCAGCATAGTGAGGCTTCTCTGGCCAGCGGCCGCAGCATAAAAGCTTGGATCTCAGCCAGTCTCCTGCTGCAGTTGTTTACGGTGCACACCCTTGCAGAGTTCTTCTCAAGGCGGTCATTGACTCGGGGGCCTGCAGAGTGCATGGAGCCTGGGCTGGAGCCAGCTCCTGCGTGCAGCCTGTATCTGGGCGGTAGTTCTTTCATCGGCCCCATGAAATGGGGCTGCTTCTTTCCCCAAAGACACACCAGCAAGATGCAGCGCCCTGCCTGGGGTCGTGCTTTGCAGCGGTTCATGGAGCCCGAGGATCTCTGCCAGATTTGTGTAGCCAGCATGAGCCAAAGGTTACGCTCCTGGCCGACCTGGGGCTGGCCAGCCAGTTGTGCTTTCGTCCCTTTGTCCCACTGGGCCTGTGGCCTGGCCCCCTCCTTGTCCTTGGTCCTGTGCTGAGCTGGAGTAACTTGGACATTCCGCTACCCTGCAGGGCAGAGAGTCTGTGGTGGGAAGAATGAGGATCCCTGACGTGATGCTTCCGTTCACAGCCTTCCCAGCAGTCCCGGCCAGCGTTGGCCAAGGCAGGAGTCCTTAGCTGCTGCTCGTGTTGGGACCTTCAACTGTGCCTAGTGCTTCCTGTTTGCCACCGTAGGGTTTAAATGTCCTTCTTGATGATGTCGTAATTGGACAAGCAGAAAGCCAGTCACCAGACCCCTGTGTTTGTTGGAGTGGCCAGCCTTCTGCAGTGCTGGGGGGAGGCCAGAAAGTGCAACAGTTTTGTAACTCTTTGAACTTGGTCATATAGTCCCAATAATGAAGCAGTTATAACTGGGCATGCTTAGGCCTATAATCCAGCTACTTTGGGAGGTTGAGTCAGGAGGATTGCATTTTCAAGACCAGCTTTAGGCACTTAGTGAGACTATGTTTCAAAATAAAAAAACAAGGTGGGCTGGGGTCATGGCTCCATTGTAGAACACTTGTCTAGGGAGTCAGCTCCGTGGTGGAGCACTTGCCTGGGATTCATCTCCGTGGTGGAGCACTTGTCTAGGGATTCAGCTCTTGGTGGAACACTTGTCTAGGGATTCAGCTCCTGGTGGAGCACTTGCCTAAGCGATTCAGCTCTTGGTGGAGCACTTGTCTAAGGGATTCAGCTCCTGGTGGAGCACTTGCTTAGGGAGTCAGCTCTGTGGTGGAGCACTTGCCTAGGTTACAGTAGGTCCTGGGTTCAGCCTTCAGTAACCCTGAGAGAAGGCAGATTCCAGGCTCTCCAACCTTCCCCGGAGCCTTTTGTTTCCCTTCACAGGGGCTAAGGTAAGCTTTGGATCCGCAGGATTGGAAGCTTCCAGTCTCCAGGTGGAAGTGTGTCTGCCTTCTAAGCCCACGCTCTTCCTTGCTGACATGTTCCTGAGATTCCTGGAGTAACGGTTTCTGTCGCTGTGCTGTTTTGTTTTCTTGCCCCACTCCTGATTGTGTGCTTGTGTCCTGTTCTTGGCAGGTACCACAAGAGCCAAGCCATCTACCTAGAGTCAAAGGACAACCAGAAACTGAGCTGTGTGATCAGCTCAGTGGGAGCCAATGAGGTAGGGGTCATATTTCTTCCCCCTGAGGAGAGCAGACTGTTCTGAGAAGTGTGGAAAGTTCGACAAACAGAAAGCCCCACCCTGAAAGCATTGTGGAGTCCTGTCTCTGGGGGTTTGGTCAGCACTGTCGGGGGAACTGTCCCCACACACAGTCATCCTTGGTCCCTTATGCCTGCCTGAACCAGTCCCTGCAGCTCCCTGTGCTGCGGGGCCCATGATGTGCTCCTGGCAGCTAATCAGAGCCCCTGAGCTGACGACATCAGGAGAGGGCAGAAGGCAGGATGCCCTGGTGCGGGTGCCCTGGCGTGGCTGTGCACTGACGGCCTCTGGAGAGGACTCATCTTGTTGCGGTGTTGATGTAGAACTTCTCTCCCACACACCAGCGGAGGCGATTCTCCTCTGAGGCTTAGTGGGGCGCTGGGCACAAGGCCTAGCACCCAGGAAGTGCTGGGTAAATGGGTGCTGGTGTGCCAGCCTGCAGTTCTCACTGTCCATCAGTCTGGCATGCCCCGCTGTGCCTCTGGACAGCCAACTGCTGGGCCTGCAGGGTTAGATCCCGACCCAAAGCTGCTCAGTGTGCTGCCCGAGGATGCGGGCACGCCCTGGCTCCCTCTGGCCCTTCATTAGGAAAGTGTCAGCCGCGTCTCACTTATGCTATTAGAAGTTTTAAAAAGTCTGAAACTTTAATAGCTGCCTTGGCCTGATCTTTTATCAGCCCACAAATGTCTGCAAAGAAATTGATTTGTCTGTGTCTCCCTCTGTTAGTGATTTGTGCCGGTGCACGGTAGGTAAATCTCATGAAACTGGATTATGGAATAACTTCAGCCTCTGGTATTCTCTCAGCCCTCTGAATCGAAAATGCCCTCCTCACATGTGACCGGTTTGCCAAATGATAGTTAGCCTGGAAGTTGGGGACAGCCTCAGAGAGAGGAATGCCATTCTTCCCTAGGCTGAGGTTTTGACTGTTGCTTCTAAGCCAGCGCCAGAATGGGGGTCGACCAGAAAGCCATGGCGCTCCCCAGCCAAGAGGCCTTTGATTGTATGGTGGGCTGCTCTGCAGAGCATGCAGGCCTCTCTAGGACCTAATGAAGACCATGACCTTTGTCACACATCTGTCAGAGTGTGCCAGTGAGGTCCAGTGAGCAAATGGTGATAGTGAAGTGTCTCTCAAAGGGGTGAAGCCTCAGGGCACCAGAGCTCTGCCTGGTGATGGAGGGGCAGCCTCAGTCCTCTGGGTGGTCCAGCTCAATTTTCAGATGCACTGCCACTTAACTCTGGAGCTGCTTGGCCTTTGTGGGCACGTTGGGCCGGCAGGCCAGAGGGTGGTGACGCGTGGCTCAACCTGGCTCAGCACCACGTGGGGTCGGTTTTCTGTTTAAGATGCTCTGGCAGGAGGCTCAGCTTCCCTCAGGTCTTTTAGCTTGTTTCAGTTTTAAGCTGCGCGTCTACTTCATCTTTCTGTCACTCAGTGATCACACGAGATGTGAAGCGTGACTGAGGAAACCTGGACCTGAAGCCTGATTTGGGAAGAACTCTGTCTGCAGAGGGCAGACTTTGGTCCAAACCTTGCTTCAGGCCGTTTAATTATCCAAGTCATGGAGAGCCAGTGAGAGGAAGAAGTGTGAGGCCAAGCACCCCATAGTACACCCCCACAGGGCTGCTGTGAGAGAAGCGCCTATACTACACCCCATAGGAGGGGCCAAGGAGCTGGTGAGGCAGGAGGACCAGCCTCAGCTCTTTAGCAATGGAGGACAAAGTGAGGGGGATTTCCTTGGGTTTGAAAAGCGGTTGCTCCTGAATGCATGCCTTTTGGGTGTTGAAAACGCAGTCACCAAGGCCAGAGTCCTGGTGACTAAGGCAGAAATGGAGCTGGCGCCATTTGAGGTGGTGGGGTGCTGGCTGAGGCTCCACAGCGGTCCCGTCTCACTGTCCCACCCCTCTCCTGTGCCCGCAGATCTGGGTGAGGAAGACCACAGACAGCACCAAGATGAGGATCTACCTGGGCCAGCTTCAGCGCGGGCTCTTCGTGATCCGCCGGCGGTCAGCGGCTTGACTTTCTACGCACTTCCTCTCCCCTTGATCCTTTTTCTGGAGTGGTTTTTATTTTTGTTTTGTTTTCTTCTTAATAGAAAATTCTTAACTTACCGGGACTAGCTACTTGGCCTGGGACATGGAGAGCGCTGTGGAGTCTTCCAAGGCACCCACACGGCCGGCCACCTCCATCTCTGTCGCTCTTCCTGCCTCGGCTGCTTCCAGAGTCAGTCGCCAGAGACTGACTGTCGGGAGTATTGGGGGTTTCCTCCACCTGCCTTTTAGTCCTTACTTTTTATTTGATTTGATTTTTTTTTGTTTTTTGTTTATACTTGGTCCTTTTTTTAAACCCTCCTTTGAGTTTGAAGGGGAGCTCCTTTTAATGAGTGTCTTGAGGTCTTTCTCCCATGAGGAGCAGTGAGTGTGTTTTCCCGTCTGGATCTGATTGGTGGATTGTGTGCCTGCTTCCCTCGTTAGGCCCGGAAGCGTGGGGCAGGAGAGCTCTCTTGGCTCTGCCTTCTCGGAGAAATAAAGGATGTGTAACATCTCATCTGCCTTGCACTTCTCGCCGGGCTGAGTGACCGGAGCTTCAGTCTTCACCCTGGAGACTGCAGCCAGTGGATGGGGCTGGGAGACGGGACGTGGTGCATTCCCAACACGCTGGAGAGCCCACTCTGAATGTTCTTGAGTGCACATGATTTATTTAGACATGCCTGTCCCTGTTCAGGGTGAAGAAGTGGTAATTTCAGAAATTTCCATTTGTAATTCCTCTCTCCGGCTCCCAGTGGCTGGAAGATCACATGCCCCACTGTGGTCTGGGGTGGCAAGGTGGGTGGCACAGTAACCAGTCTGGTGTGACAGGACCCCCCACAGACTCCAACCTCCCCTCAGTTTGCCCACATTGGTGACAGGGAGAGCTCTGTCATGCTGCGGCCACACCAACTCTGCTTTTTCTTGAGCACCCCCAGTGAAGCCACCTGTCATGGCGCTCCGTTCCTGCCTGGCCTCTTGAGTTGTGACTCACGGGGTGGGGCAGGGGATTCTCTGTGCTCCAGCTGCTACCATGCCATGTGTAAAGAAGAGGTTGGATCACCTGTCACCGTCTCTCTGGACTCCCAGTAGGCTGTCCACGGTTTAGAATCCCTCCCACCCCACCCCCGAAACAGGGTTTCTCTGTGTAGACCAGGCTGGTCTTGAGCTCAGAGATCCGCCTGCCTCTGCCTTCTGAGTTCTGGGATTAAAGGCGTGCACCACCACCACCCGGCTTTTAGAAGTCCTGACAAGTGATCTGTTTTGCTCTTAGCCCCTTGGACTCCGTTCATGTTGCCTCTTGATGATTCTAGCCACAGTAGTGGCTGTGACTCCGAGGAAAGACTTGTACAGACCTGTTGTTTTAATTTATATCCACTCTCTCTCATTGGAGTTTTTAAGAAACCATGATAAATGATGATGTTTATTAATTAAAAGTTGCCAAAAGTGGTCTGTTTCTTCTCTGCTCTCTACCTTCTACGCACTGTTACCACGGGTACTACAGTGATGCCCATTGTAAGAGTCTTCATAGTGAACCCAACTTGACTACCTTGTTCACCACAGTGAACCCCACTTTGTTACACGCTCACCACGGTGAACCCCACTTTGTTACATGCTCACCACAGTGAACCCCACTTTGTTACATGCTCACTGCAGTGAACCCAATTGTTACATGTTCACTACAGTGAACCCAATTGTTACATGCTCACTGCAGTGAACCCCATTGTTACATGCTCACTGCAGTGAACCCCACTTTGTTACATGCTCACTGCAGTGAATCCAATTGTTACATGTTCACTACAGTGAACCCCATTGTTACATGCTCACTGCAGTGAACCCTATTGTTACATGCTCGCTGCAGTGAACCCCATGTTACATGCTCACTGCAGTGAACCCTATTGTTACATGCTCGCTGTAGTGAACCCCATTGTTACATGTTTGCTGCAGTGAACCCCATTGTTACATGCTCACTGCAGTGACCCAAGCCCAGGATAAGCAGCGGCTTCCATAGGTGGACTTAGTCGCCCGAGTTCCCTCGGGTTTGGGGAAGTACCCTGCTGAAAAGCTCAGGTGCCCATGACGGAAATCATTTAGATGTATTTGGTGTTTGTCACCAAGGGGGTAAGTCAGGACACTTCCTTACCTGTGACCTTCCTTGCCTTCCTATACAGCATTCGGAAGAGTGTTTTCATCAGGAGAGGCTGGGGGTGGGGTGGGGCACTCCTCTGGTGTCTCCTCCACCTTGCCTGGTGGCCACACTGTACTTTGTGAAGTAACTTTAAGACCAGGATGTTGACCCCTTTGCCTTCTGTAACTTCCGAGGTCATCTGGGGCCATACTTGGACATGACCTTGACCTTCACTGCTTGCCCAGTGCCCTTAGAAGCCATGAAGGGTACTTGAGATACAGCCTTGGAAAATTAATATTCCAGATCCTAGAACACTTGAGTTTTTTAGTCACGCTTGACGTGAGGAATCCGCAGTCTGCTGTTCTCGTGGGCTCTATTTGTGGACAGAGATCCTTCAGTGAGGGATAGAGGCTTAAAGGGGAAGCAGATGCTGGAGGAGCAGGAGGCTGGCCTTCAGCCTGGGGACTGTTAGAACTCCACAAGCTCCTTGTCTCTCCATAGACCCCCACAGAGCAGATGACCTTGAATCCAACCGACCCCAGGCAGTTCTGATGCTGTTTGCATCAGGGTGTTTTCTTCCAGTGTTAGCTGGCCACGAGTCCAGAATGTCAACCTCTGCAGTGGGATGTCTGTGTGTCGTCTCCCCCGTACCTCTTGTCAAGCCAGTGTCCTGACAACTTCCAGATAGATTTCCGTAGCCATAACCAAAGCCAGGGTGTGTGTTTCCCATCAGATACTAGTATTCAATGCTTGTCTAACTGCCAATGTGATTGCTTTCTCTACACTTGTAACTGGGACCATGAAAGGCCCCAGAGCCTTGTCTTCAGGTTAAACTGCTGAATCTGTGAAGCCCCTGCATAGGACTGGGTGGCTTTTTAAGTGAAATGGGGCTGGGGGTGGTGATCATACGTAAGGTTGATTCCATTTCTTTTTCTTCTTCTTTTTTTTTGGTTTTTCGAGACAGGGTTTCTCTGTGGTGTTTTGGTGCCTGTCCTGGATCTCACTTTGTAGACCAGGCTGGCCTTGAACTCACAGAGATCCACCTGACTCTGCCTCTCAAGTGCTGGGATCAAAGGCGTGCGCCACCACTGCCCGGCCAGATTCTATTTCTTAAGCGCAGTGGAGAGGAGTGGATCCTTTTTACAGTATTTTCTGTTTCTTAGTTTTTTTTTCTTTAATTTTTTATGTTTTTCTTGAATTTTTAGTAGATAATCTCCTTATTTAAGAATTTTGCTTCTCATCTGGTAATTTGGAATTTCTAATCTTGGTATCTCAACGTTGTTTCCAAAGAGCCCAAACCATTTCAAATTCAAGGTAAATCGGCAGCTGTTGCGAGCAGTTGGTGGGCCTCCTTCAGTGCCATTAGTGGCTGCCACCTCAACGTTCTGAGAGGTGAATGTCAATTGTGAAAATAATTTTAAAAGTATAGTTGTTTTTTTTGTTGTTGTTGTATTTTTTTGTTTTTTTGAGACAGGGTTTCTCTGTGTCACCCTGGCTGTCCTGGAACTCACTCTGTAGACCAGGCTGACCTGGAACTCACAGAGCTGTCTTTTTGAATAATAAACTGTCCAAGAGAAAGCTGCTGTGAAGACTGTTGGATCGGTTGACTTTGGCAAGTGATCAAATTGTATTTTAGGTTTTCCTTCCATAGATC
This sequence comes from Peromyscus californicus insignis, assembly GCF_007827085.1. NCBI lineage: Eukaryota > Metazoa > Chordata > Mammalia > Rodentia > Cricetidae > Peromyscus > Peromyscus californicus. The sequence goes on along the minus strand of NW_026294540.1, from coordinate 7,390,171 downwards.
ACGGGGACGGGAGTTTGGGGGAGAGTATGGCTGTTCTGGCGCGATGTTGAAAAGCTCTTCCAGCCCTCTGTTCATTCCTCATGTGTGAAACACAGGGAGGGGTGCTGCCCCTCAAATTCTGTGATTGGGGCGGTAACCCACAGTCAGAGATGAGATCCAGTTGGCTCGGGTGGAAAACCGTGGGAGCAGACTCCTGACTGGGGCGTCACTCGGTGACATAGTCAACTTCCAGTTCCTCTTCACGATCCAGTTTTCTGTCTTAATTACTGTAGCCTTCAGGCTCCTTGGTTCCTGTACTTTGGGTCTGAAATGTTAAAAGCTTCGGCCCCAGCTGTGTTCTATTGAGGGGTAGTGGGATTTTTTAAGGGGTGGTTCCCAGGGAGAGGTCTTGGGTCATTGTGGGTGAATCCCTGAAAGGGATTGAGGGAATGTTAGGCTAGTGCCCTTCCCACTACGACCACAGGCGATTGGCCATGGACTGACACCCTACTCCCACCCCCGCAACTGAGCCTGAACAAATGTTTCTTCTTGTCAAGTTGCTTAGCTTAGATGTCATGTTACCATAGTGATGAGCTGGCTAATATGTGTCCTCCCATAGCTCTAGCCAGATACCCAGTATGGGGCAAAGATATACCAGAAATGCCGGAGCTGGCAGGAACGGACATAACCCAGTGGGTAAGTCTACCACTACTTATCCTCCTGCTTGTTACCTGGGTGGATAAAGCCTGAGTACCTTTGTGTATACCAGGAGTACTGAAACCTTATGGAAGGGACTCTCTCTCTCTCTCAACTCCCCCCCCCCCCCCCCCGGGGACTTTCTCATTTAATGAGGTAGTGGGTGAAGGACCTTGTGCTTCCAGATTCAAGGCTGGTGAATTAACCGAGTTTCCATGAAACCCAGAGCTCAGCCAGCCGCATGGAGAGCTGGACATCCTGTGCCTGGATGCTCTCTGATATGTGAGCTTTCTCTTGCCTTGTCCTCCTGTGGAGACACTGTTATGGGAGAATGGAAGGACACACCAGTCCTGACTCGCCGCTTCAAGCCTCAGTTCCATCCAGTGCCCTGCTTAGATCGGCAGTCTCCTGGCAGAGGTAGAGACGCTTCTGATCTCTGAAGGATGACGACTCCTGGCTCCAGCTGAGGCTGATAAGTACTTGCCTGCACTTTGAGCAGCCTGGGTGGAATGAAGGAAGACAGAGGGACCATTTGCTCTGGACGTGTCATTGACACTAGGAACACAATTGCTTTGGGATCTTTCCAGAAGACACGGTTTTTCTAATAACCACTGTGCCGGCTGGTTTTATGCCAACTTGACACGAGCTAGAGTCATCAGAGGAAGGAGCCTCTGCTGTGATATTTTGTGTGTGATCTAACAAATAAAGCTTGCTTGCCTGAAGATCAGAGGGCAAAGCCACCCACTAGTTAGCCATAGAGGTCAGGCAGTGGTGGCACACATCTTTAATCTCAGCACTAGGGAGGTGGAGACAGGAAGTGATAAGTGGGCGGAGAGAGGAATATAAGTTGGGAGGAGAGAGAAGCTAGGCCTTTCAGTCTGAGGATTCCTAGAGGTAAGTCTTTCTAGTGGCTGGCTGCTCTGCTTCTCTGATCTTTCAGCTTTCACCCTGATATCTGACTCCGGGTTTTTATTGTTAAGACCAATTAGGATTCGTGCTACAAGCCTCAGTGGAGGAAAATGTCTCCATGAGATCCAGCTGTGAGGCATTTTCTCAGTGATCAATGGGGGAGGGCCCAGCCCATGATGGGTGGTGCTATCCCTGGACTGGTGGTCCTGAGAAACCAGGAGAGGCCATTGGTGAAGGTGCAGCTTTGGCGGCAGTTGAAGGCCCAGGACTGAAGGAAGAAGTTGAGGTTTGGCACCACGAAGAGAGCCTATGAGAGGCTATTGGTGAAAGTGCAGCTCAGTTGCAGCAAGGGACCACAGCATTTTGGAGATGCCAGTACCATGGGACGGCCACCAAGAATTGTAGCGGCAGTGGGGTGGAGCCAGCCAGAGCCTAGAAGACAAGCTGTGTGTGTTGCAGAGGGCGGAGCTGGAGAAGTGACTTGGGAGGAGCCCAAAAGACATTGGATGGTTAGAATTTGGTTTTGCTTTGATTCAGTTGTGACTGCCCTGATTTTTCCCTCTTGAAGTAAAAAAGTTTTTTACAGGAGCCCACAGTTGAAAGACTTTGAATTTTAAAAGACCGTGGATTTTAAAAGAAATTGGCAGGGCTGGAGAGATGGCTCAGAAGTTAAGAGCACTGACTGCTCTTCCAGAGGTCCTGAGTTCAATTCCCAGCAATCACATGGTGGCTCACAGCCATCTGAAATGAGATCTGGCGCCCTCTGCTGGCCTGCAGGCATACATGTATATATAATAAATAAATACACCTTTAAAAGAGAGATCGGCTATTTTAAAGGGACCGAGATTTTAATATGTTTGAATTTGTGAAGACTGTGGGATTTCTGAAGTTACTTATGGTTTTATTGTGAGATCTTGGGGATGAATAAGAAAGGAGGGGTCGTGGCTTAATAACGATGTGATTGTGTGTCAAGTAAGTGAGGGATCAGTTGTCCTGGCTGGTTTTGTGTGTCAGCTTGACATGAGCTAGAGTCCTCAGAGAGGAAGGAGCCTCAGTTGAGGAAATGCCTCCAGGAGATCCAGCTGTGAGGCACTTTCTCAATTAGTGATCCATGGGGGAGGGCCCAGCTCACCGTGGGTGTTGCTATCCCTGGGCAGGTGGGCCTGGGTGGTAAAAAGAAAGATTGAGCAAAGCCACGGGCAGTACGCAGCATCCCTTCATGGCCTTTGTTTCAACTCCTGCCTTGACTTCCCCCAGTGGACGGGCTGTGATTAGACTATGTAAGCCAAATAAACCCTCTTCTCCTCAAGTTGCTTTTGGCCACTTGTTCCGTCCCAGCAACAGAAAAGGAACCACAAGAGACATGATGTGACGTCAGAAGGGAGCAGCATTTGGCACTCAGAGGCCATGAGAGTAAAGATGCCAGTCATGAGATCACATGACCACATCAGTGGAAGCCTGCTCACAGAGGTGAGAGGGTACAGGTGACCTCACTGAGTGTTATTATTATTATTGTTGTACATGTGCGCATGCCATGCCATGCATGTGCTGGTCAGAGAACAGTTGTGGAGCTGGCTCTTCCCCCACCTCCCCACTGCCCCAAATTCATGTCCTCTGTCTCTCTTAACCCTCTGAGTCCAGTGTGTGCGGCCCGTGTCCTCAGGGCTGTGGGGTCAGTCACTGTAGTGTAGCAGACTCGAACGTTAGACCCTCTTGCCTTGACTCCCGCGTGTTGGAATTGCAGGCGTGCACCTCCGCAGCAGGTCTATAAAGGACTGAGGGATTCTAGCCCAGGGCTTGGAGCATATCAGGTGAACCTCCCAACTGTGCTGCATCCCTAGGCACCCCCGGTTGACTTTGCTTGCTTGTGGATAAACCATTCAGTTTGCCATCCCCGACTTAACATGGTAAGTTGCTTCATGAAAGCAGCCAAGGCCCAGCAACACTAAACCCCCGGGGCCAGATGACTAAGGAGCGGTGGTGACATCCCTAGAATGTGGGAGGGATGATCACTGGGACCTGCAGGTGCCGGGTCTGCTGCACGGCACAGGGCACATCCCGTTCTGTATCTGCCTCACTGTGGCCTCTGTGGCTTTGCCTCTTCAGTGCGGTGGTTGAAGTGAATGGAGTCCGGAGTTCACGAGCCTGGCAGAGCCACTTACCAACCTTGGGGCATTTACTTGGTGTCTGTGTGCATTGGCGTTAGGATGCACTCTACCGACATGCCTGGGCATTTTCTGATTTTAGCAGTGAATGCCTTGCTTGCATCCTTGAACCCCTGGTAGGCCTCGGTACCCATTCCCCACTCTGTTACTAATTTCTGGCTTCTGTCAGATGGAGATGACCATTGATGGCCCCCTTTTCCTCAGAGCTGATTTACCATGGGGAGAGTGGTGTTTGGGACCACATTATTTTCAGCACAGGACGATTGTTTCCATAGAGATCGGAGCAAAGAGTCTCTGTCCTAGGGCTTCTGGTGAGAGACTCACTGTCACCCCAACAGGACAGGGACTTTGGCCATAGTCATCTTTCGTCAAGTGCAATCTCTCTGAGATAATTATTTTCTTCTACTTGAAATGGAAACCATCGCCCTCCTTTTAAAATATTATTTTATATTCTTTGAAACCTCCGTACGTTTATACGATGTGTATTATTCACGTCCACCCGCCACCTCCTAGGTCTCCCACCTCTCTTCCTGCCTCACATCATCATTTTTAAAGTTGTTACTAATAACCTGAGTCACGTCCTGCCCGTATGTGCATAGGCATGCGACCGTTTACCAGTGGCCACACACCTCCCTCCGAGGACTGTGACTCTTCTTGTTCAGCATCTTCAACTGCCAATAGCTCCTCTGAGAAGGGTGGAGCCTCGGGGCCCCTCCTCTCTCCCTGCTGGACTTTTGACTGGCTTGAGCAAATCATCACCATCCAGAGGACCACATGCCTTAGGTGCCGAGTTCTCTGCAAATGACCTTGATTGAAGTCCACTGGCTAGGCATGTGTTCTCAGGTCTTCCGTCGGGTCAGAGGAAGGCAAGGCTGGCACGGAGAGGTGAGTGAGTGTAGGCCACGTTTAAAGCCCCAGAACACGTATTTGGCAGGACTCCGGCAGTCCATCTTTGAACTTCAGAGTCAGCTTGTCCTGCAGCGGGTATCTTTTTCTTTTCCGTTAGACTCTCCTTTCTCCTTCCTCTCCCTGGCTCACCTGCTCACCACCCCTTCCCTTTATGTCCCCCGGGGCAGTGGCTCGTGGCGGCCCGCAGTGACTTTCCAATTTCACACTTACATGCCTCTGAAAGTCTCCGCACACTAACGCGTATGTAAAACCAACGAAGGGCGGCGGCGCCCGTCCTGTTAGACAGTTGTCTGTCTGTCCGCCTCCCTCTCCAACACACAGCTCTCCCCTGAGATTCCAAATGTGTTAGATGAAATCTATCAATATAGCCATTGAAAAGAGACTGACTTTATTGATACTGACTGTGTTCCTCCATGTGTGCAGCTTCTCATGCGGTCTTTTTTTGTTTGTTTGTTTGTTTGTTTTTTTATTTTTTCGAGACAGGGTTTCTCTGTGTAGTTTTGGTGCCTGTCCTGGAACTCGCCTTGTAGACCAGGCTGGCCTCAAATTCACAGAGATTCACCTGGCTCTGCCTCCCAAGTGCTGAGATTAAAGGCATGTGCCACCACCGCCCAGCTTTCCCACGTGGTCTTACTTACTATGCAAGGCCAGGCAATCTGTGTACAAGGGAGAAACTGAGGCATGGAAGAGGAAGGTGTGCCTGTCGCTCCATTCCATTCATGTGGTGTCTTCCCATGGACCCTCCCCTCCCTGCCAGAGTGCAAGGGACTCTTCCTTGTCACCTAAGCGGGTGTCCCACTCCTGTTTCCAGTTTCCAGGCTGGGGGCGGGGGGGGGGGGGGGGAAGCTGGTCTGATCACAAAGGGGTCAACGATGATTGGGCAATAGCTAGGACCCAGATCTGAGGTTAAACAGAAGAAAGGTCCAGTCTCAAGACTGTTCCCTTGGGTGGGGCCTGAAAAGCTGGGCTTGAATTTCAGCTCGCTCTTATAAGGTGTGTGATTTTGGAGAAATCCCCAAACCCTTCTGAATAGCAACCCTGGGACGTATCGATCTGGGCTGCTCTCAGCCTCGGTTGGAGAAGCTGCGTCTTGACGTGGGCATCCGTTAAGACAGAGACTGAAACTGGTCAAAGTGATGAGAAGTAGTGACGAGCGCTCAGCCTTCAGTGGGACATCTAGAGCTAGGCCTCCCCGCCCCCGCCCACGGTTCTGGGAGGGGCTCTCTCTCAGAGGATGGGGGGAGACCAGTGAACGCTCTCCTCTGTACGTGACATGGCATTCCTGGACCCACAGCAGTGTGGTTACCCAAATGGCTGTGGGGGGAGGGGATTTATTTTGGGGGGAGGGTGCGTAGCCATTGGTAGGTTGCATATACATCTGTGGGTAGGCTCTAACCCAGGTGCAAATGGGCAGCACTGATTGGACCCAGTGAGTTATTTAAAACTAAGGTGACGTTGGAAGGAAGGATGGGTTAGAGTTGGCGGGGCCCCGCGGGAGTGAAGGGGCTTGAGGCTAAGCCCTTGCCAATTTCCCACAGCTGCTTACCCAGGAAAGGCCAGTGACAGCCACTGGTCACAAGTCTTGAGTCATTCAAGGCAAGTCAATGTCCTGCCCCCCGTTTATCTTGTTTTAACTGCTATGTCCCTGGGTGGGCTGAGGAAACCGCTTTACCATGTTCCAGGGAGGACACAGAGAGGGTTGGCGGTTCTTTTTTTTCTCTAACACCCTGTGAAGTGAACCGTTTTTTCTTTTTCTAGTGGGCTGCGGTACCCATTAGATGCTGGCGAAATGAAATAAGTGTTCGGTTTCAGCCTTGTCTATGGTGACATTTTATTTGTACTAAAATGTTATTTGTATGTTAATAAATAAAGTTGCCCTGGGGGTCAGAGCTATTAGCAAGCCATAGGAAAGCAGGGCAGTGGTGGCGTACGCTTGTAATCCCAGCACTTGGTAGGCAGAGCTGGGTAAGTCTCTGTGTGTTCAGGGATACAGCCAGTATTGGATACACATGCCTTTAATCTTAATACCAATCATGGAAAACCTGGAGGCCTATACAGACAGGCAGTGACGAGGCAGTCATGTGGTTGGGTTTACAACCAATGAGAAGGCAGAACAGAAATTCTATATAAGGACTTTAACACAGAAAGTAGCTCTGGTTCGGAGAGGTAGGACCACCGCAGGAGGAAGGGTAAGGTTTTAGCTCTTAGCTCTGACTTCTTGGCTTTCTTCTTTGCATTGGTTTTGTGTTTCTTATTTAAAAAGACGGTTGATTACATCTACACTTGTCATTTATCATGGTGCCTCTCTCCCTGTCCTCTCCTCTCCTCCTCCCTCCATTCCATCTCCCCCTCTCCCTCCCTCCCTTTCCCTCTAAGGGGGGGTCGTCTCATGTAGCCCAGAGTGGCCTCAAACTCACTATGTAGCCAAGACTAACCTTGAACTTCTGATCCCCCTGCCTCCACCTCTGAGTCCTGGGGTTATGGGGGCACACCAGCACACCTGGCTTCATGCAGTGCTGGGGCTTGAACTCAGGGCTTCATGTGTGCTGGCTAAGCATTCTGTCATAAGCTACACCCCAAGCCCTGAATCTCTTTCAAGACAAAATGAGGCAAGTGCACTTAGAAGCTTCCAGACACTTTGGCCACCAAATCTAGGCATCAGGTTTTCCCCTTCACTTGCTGGAGGTCACTGCACTATGGAACTGGTCGCTGTGGCGTTTCGCATCTGACTCTTGGTAGTCTGCTATGAAAGTGGGTGTTTTGGGGCCTGGCATCACCTTTTCCGCCGTGGAAGCCACCCCCACTCTCATAGTCAACCCGTCACTTAGGTTGACGTTCGGTGTTTACATTACTGTGACTATAATCTAGTCACAGCTCTCTTGTACTGTAAACTAGAATTGCTGTTCTCTCCTTGACAGCCCCCCCCCCCCCCCAGTTAACAGTTGTATTATCATTTTCTTCTTGTCATTTGCTTGGCTGTCTATGTGTGTAGGGCTAATCCGACTCCAGACTCATTACCAACTGATTAAGTTCCTTCAAAAGACATGCGCTGAGCAAGGTCTTCTCTGAACATCAAAATCCCTCTTCCCTGCAGACCCTGTTCCCCGGGCCTGGCCCACAGCCATCCCCCTGCAGGCCCTTTCAGCCATCTTTGCATCTGTAGCTTCCATTTCTTGTCTGTCTGTCTGTCTTCCTGTGTTTGTATAGGACACACTTGCTGGTACCTCCCAAAGCTGGGTTGCAGATGCCTCTCTTCTGTTCCTGCTTAATTGAAAGTCTGGCTGGTGTGGGGGGACAGTCTCAGGTTTTGAGAACTGAAAAGCCTCACACCAGCTTGACGCTCTGTGTGTTTCTCTGAGCTCTTCTCTCCTTCCCTTCCATTTCTGGAAGTCCCTTGTGCTCCTGATTCATCGGGGTGTGCGTACTTTGAATTCATCTTCGGCTTTTAAAATCTGGCCCGTGCCTGTCCAGTGCCATCCGTTCCGGCCGGTTTAATTTTAGCCTGGGAACCATTTACCTTTAGGATTTGAAGGCAATGCTTATGGCTTCCAGGATTTCCTCAAGAAGTCAGAATCCATCCAATTATCAGCCATTTTGGCCTGACTTTGTCACGTCTCCAGGAGCTTAAAGGGCTCAGTATCTTGAAACCTCACGACAATTGGCCTTGGTGTGTGCCCATGGCACCGAGCAGTTAGAAATTTCCCAGTTCTAGGAACTTGTGTTTTTAATGTATTTCCCTTATGTCCTGGGAATACAGTAGCCTCTATATCCACGGAATCCGTGGTCAACCCTGAACCGCAAGGGGAGAAGGTAGTTGTTAGGCCTTGTGCAGTCTTTGTATCCTGGTCCTCAAACAACATAGTAAGTATTTAACTAGCATGCTCCTTGTGTCTAGTATTCTAAGCAACCGTGAAGTGATTTAGAATAGACTGGAGGATGTGTGGAGGTTATATGCAAATGCTATGCTAATTATACCAGGGTCTTGGGTCACCACAGATTCTGGCATATGGTGTGTGTGTGTGTGGGGGGGGGGGATGTCGTATAGCCAATGCTTCCATAACTCTGAAGGACAACCATATGTATGCAAGTGGGGCCAACTTGCAAGATGGCAGCTACTCCCTTGCGCCGTCAGCTCTCCCGTTAGCCCAGAAATGATGGGATTGTTTCTGAGGTTGAGATCTAAAGGGTCTCTGCCTTGACTTGGGTCACTTGCTCTGGGAGCATTTGCTCCCATGTTAAATAGGACTCAGAGGCACCCATGTCAAGGAACCAAGGTCTCCTGTTGGTGTTCAGCTTGGAACTGAGGCTCTTCTTCAAGAGCAGTAGGACCCAGTCATTTGCTTTGGAAATGGATCCTCTAGCCCTGGTCACTCCCTTCATGTGGGACCCCCCTGCTACCTGAGCGACCCTGGGCCATAGTCACCGAACTATGCTGTTCTTAAAGGCACCCCACCAACTGCTGTACTGTCACCCCAGAGCCCAAGGCAGGAGAACCGTGTGTTCCAGGCGAGCAGGGGTGTCCCAGTTTAATATCTGTTGCTGTGATACGATACTCCGACACAAAACAACCTAAGTGAGAAAAGGCTAATTTTAGTCCCAAATTCTAGATTATTGACAGTCCACCTCTGTATGGATGTCAAAGGCCACACAGGAACGTGAAACACCCACTCACGTGACATCCACAGCCAAGATCAGAGAGAGATGGTGATGCATGCCTACTGCTCAGCTGTTTCTCCACTCTTAAACAGCCTGGGACCCAGACCCAGGGAATGTTGCCGCCCATGGTGGGCGTGTCTTCCCATATCAAGTAACTTCATCAAGACAGTCCCCAGCTGTCACACCCACAGGCTAACCTGGTTTAGGAAACCCCTCACTGGGATTCTCTTCCCAGATAGGATACTTGTATCAATCGTTACATTTCACGTCATTTAATATTTTCTATCCCTTTGACTTTTTATTCCATGGTCTGAGAGAGCTCGTCAGTTTATTTTCTAATTCTTCTGAGTTTTGTTACTTCCACTGAAACAATTTCTAGAAACCATTTTTTTTTTTTTTTTTTTTGGTTTTTCGAGACAGGGTTTCTCTGTGTAGCTTTGCGCCTTTCCTGGAACTCGCTTTGGAGACCAGGCTGGCCTCGAACTCATAGAGATCCGCCTGGCTCTGCCTCCCGAGTGCTGGGACTAAAGGCGGGAGCCACCACCGCCCGGCACCATTTTTTTTTAATGTGCATTGGTGTTTTGCCTGTGTGTTTGTCTGTGTGAGGGTCCCCTGGAACTGGAGTCACAGACAGTTGTGAGCTGCCATGTGGGTGCTGGGGATTGAACCCGGGTCCTCTGGAAGAGCAGCCAGTGCTCTTAACCGCTGGGGCATCTCTCCAGCCCCTAGAAACCATTTTTAACCTCCACTTCTTTTCTCTCTCTTCTCCCTTTCTCTTTCTCCTCCTCCTTTTTGAGGCAGGGTTTCTCTGTGTGACTGACTTGCCTATTCTGGAACTCAGTTTTATAGACCAGACTGGTCTCGAACTTACAGAGATCTGCCTGCCTCGCCCTTCCGAGTGCTGGGTTTAAAACTTTACACCATCATGCCTAGCCCTTTCTTTTGCTTAAAGATTTACTTTATTTTTATGTGCATGTGCGTGCGTGTGTGTGTGTGTGTGTGTGTGTGTGTGTGTGTGTGTGTGTGTGTGTGTGTGTATGTGTGTTGGATCCTCTGGAGCTGCAGTTATAGGGGGTTGTGAACCCCTCCCTGCCAATGTGAGTGTTGGAAACTGAACTCCCATCCTGTGCAAGAGCAGTACACGCTCTGATGAAGCGTACCCAGGGCCTCACACAAGCTATGCATCTGCTTTTCACAGCGCTGCTCCTGACCTCCCGCACTTACATTTCTAGACGGTCCTGGAACCTTCTCAGCTTGCCACCCTGTCCGCTGAAGATTCAGTTGTGCTTTTAATATTCGCTTTTAGATTCTAGAATTGACTTTTCCTTTTCAGCCCCCTTCATTCTAGTGAGATCTCTTTTATAACTTTACATTTATTTTAGTGAGATTTCATGAAAAAAAAAAGAGAAAAACAGATATATGTGTTTAACCAATGCCCTACCTCAACCTTTTAATTCCTTAATTACCTGTTCCCCTCCAGACCCCTTGTGACTCATTTAGCCCCTTGCTCATCAAGATAGCTGAGGGGGACATTGGCTGTTCTCAGTCACGTGGTTCTGAGGTCATGGCCTATGAATCACAGCAGAAGAAGCATGAGTAGATCGTTTCCAAAGATTCAGTACACAAACTTATTTCAAAGCTACTGATTTGGACCCAGAAGTCATGCCAATGGCCTTCATCTGGCGACTTTGACCTCAGAGCTGAGAGTCAAGAGCTGGGGGAAGGAATTTATATGCACGTGACCTGAAGGTCTGAATGTGTGTATCTAACACGATACCCGTGGGTTCAGATGCATCTATATGCTCTCCACGCATCTCAAAAATGAGCTTTGTACAAATAAAAACCACCTCTGGTCTGTGGGAAAATTGAGAATCGTGAAAAATACTTCGCCTAGAGTATATTTAAATATTCATGGCATCTTCAAAGCAAAGCTGCTGGGAAAGGATGAGCTACCAGGAACACAGCTGGGACAGCATGGTCACACTGCCCTGAAAAAGTGCAGGACTGAGAGGAATTCAGGGGTGGCCTAGTTCACGCCCCCGCTGCCACAGCGAGAAAAGCTATTTTGGATGTGTTGTGTCTGTTATTAAAGAGACTAAGCGCCTACTGAAAATATGTACTTAATTGTAACATCTTGAAGATAATTATATTTTGTATTACAGAACTTATTTAGGGTAGCAAATTATTTCATTTGTTTCCTTCCTAACATCCCCCATGTGATAAGGTTTTAGGATGGAACATACATGTCATGATGTATGTTCGTTACTTTTCTCCTTACTCCGCCCAAGGCAGACATTACTAATCAATCATGCCACTCACTCTCTTTAAGCTCAGATGTGAGATCTCAGAATTACTTTACTATTTGATTTTGAGACAAAATCTCATTAAACCAGGCTGGCCTTCAATTCACTTTGTGGTCAGGGATGACCTTGAACTTCTGATCCTCCTGACTCCACATCCTTTGTGTTGAATGTACTCAACTCATAATCCTTTCCCACAGCATTCTTGGTAGTCACTAGCAACAACTGTGATGTGGGGAGCACATTTTTGACTTCTGGTTGGGTAATCTATCACTAACCTCAGATACCGAGAACAGACTGAAAATGGTCTTTCCAGAAGAAACTAAATTAGAATTTGGGTGTTTTCCCCTTCTTTTATTTTGTGTGTTTGGAGCCTGCAGCCTCCACAAAAACTGTATTTTGTTTTGGCTTTTCATCTTTTGGCTCTTGCCTGTTGCCCAATATTTTCTTCATGAACACTGAAGTCTTTGATTAACCTACTTAATTACACCTTCACCCTGCCATTTACTCCATTATGCTCACAAAGTCTCCTGAGTGACATTAATAGCAACACTCTCTACTGTTTGCTGAGCACAGACTACAGTCCGTTCAATGCTGAGCCTGCTGCATGCATCAAATGCACAAAAGCTTTGAGAGACGTGTGATAGTGCCTGGCATACCGTGATACCCAATTATTATATTTAATCTTTAAAACTGCTCACAAAGGCATAGGCATTATTGATCAAAGAGTTTAAATATTCCTGGGTAGCTGGCTGGTAAGTAGCCGAACTAGATTCCAGTTCAATCCAGGTAGCTTCCCAAACTTGTGACTCTTTCATTCAGCCTTGCCTGATTCCCCTATAGCCTTCTGTGATTGTCATATCATAATGACCGTGGACATTATAGAAATGTGAGTACAGTTGTCCTTCAGCTTCTGCAGGTGACTTGTTCTAGGTGTCCCTTGCCCCAGGGGTTCCCAACTCCACAGATGCTCACATCTCATCTCAAATGGAATAGTGCATGCATACACCTCTGCACATCTTACTGTAGACTTTCAGTCATCCCTGGTTACTTATAGTACCTAAAGCAAGGTAAATATGAGTAAAGTGTTGTTGTAATGTCCTGTTTAGGTGACAATGGCAAGAAATCAGTCTGCACATGAGTGTGTATACACACTACAGTCGTGACTATTATAGGCTTAATGACGAAGCATGCAATTTGCAGCTGCCTGATCCACAGTAATAGATACAGAGGGATGGCTGTATGTCTTTATATCTTCTGTGTCGACTGATATAGTATATATATATCATGATCTGTATATACATATACATATTATATACATATGGATGCGGTACAGTATGTTAGCACAGATCTCCCTAGCAAGTGTTGTTATATTATTTTTGTTGTTGTTGTTTTTCTTTTTACAGATAATTAAACTGAGCCTGAGAACACCGTATGGCCAGCATGCTGCTTGTTAGTACATTCAAAGTTGATTTGATTAAAGTCATTATATCCTACCACTTTCATAACGAACCATGAAACACACTGACCGACATCTGCCCAGCAGCTGTTATGATGCACGTCCATCAGGAACTTTTCTCAATCCGTGAAACATTTCTTTTCTAGATTGAGTTTCCTTTCCAAGCATTTGCAAGGCAACAGATTGCCAAACAGGTAGCTGTACTTGGTGACAGACAACCAGAGTCCCGCTGTAAACAACTCCAGATAATTTGAAATTTTTAAAACATTACATTCACTTACTTAATTACTTATTTATTGTGTGTGCATAGATGTTTGTGTAGGGCCATGTGCATGCCTCTGAGTACACATAAAGAGGCCAACTTGTGGGAATCAGTTCTCTCCTTCCATTGTGTAGTTAGAGGACTCAGTTTGTCATGTTTAGCCTCAAGCTCCTTTTATCTGCTGAGACATCTCCCTGGCGGAAGAGTTTGAAATCTTAACTCTTGTTTTGTACCTCAGTTTCCCCATCAGAAATGGGAAGAATACCTACTTGACATCTTTCAGTTATCAGTGTCCGAGATCACAAGCGGGAGTCTTTATGAAACAGGTTGCCAAGTAGAAGTGTGGGAAACTCACTTTGGTTTACATTGTGAAGTATAAAAGATTGAATTAACTTTTAAAAATTTAACAATGAGATTTTTTTTTTTTCGAGACAGGGTTTGTCTGTGTTGTTTTGGAGCCTGTCCCGGAACTCACTCTGTAGACCAGGCTGGCCTCGAACTCACAGAGATCCGCCTGCCTCTGCCTCCCTAGTGCTGGGATCAAAGGCGTGCGCCACCACCGCCTGGTGCAATGAGATTTTTTGAAAGTTTCTCTTGAGTTACGAAAACACCCGTGTGGGACCTGGCTGTCTTACCAGGCACCTGGATGGGCACAAGGGCAGTTTCCCCTCTTGACTGAGGTCACTATCCTGTTAGTGTGTCCCCACCACAAGCATCTGCGTCCTCCCACCAGGGCCATGCCAGTACTTAAAACTGCCACACTACAGCCACCAACTTTTCCCGCTGGTCCTTGTAGACCTCTGACTTTGAACTTCCACACTGGAGCAGGAGAGAGTTTCCTGGATAGTTAGAGCATCAGTGGGACAAAGTGTGTCTGACAGCCCTTTGAGCTGTGTTGATGAGAGACTTTTATTCCCCGATTCTACATGTTAAAAAAAAAAAATGGCTTTAAACCAGAACAGGGAGTTTGAAAGAGTATATGAAAGAAATGTTATTTTTAACATACATATTCACCGGTATGTACTGTGACCACCACCTGCCTATCCAGGGCAAAACACTGGCTCTGTGTAAAACTGCCAGACTGCCCTTGGTACCTTGGACAGCACCACACCGTCTTTTTTGAATTTGATCTTCTGCAGGGGACAGTCACCCGTCACTCAACAAGGTGGTTTTTCTGCTGTTAAATACTGTGCAGGATCCTGTGTCCTGAATGTGTATGTAACACAGCTCTGCCATGAACTGTGAGTAATGCAGTGTCACAGTGTCCCTAGATGATAGGATGTATATATTTTTACTTTCTAAAATTTATTCCATGAGGATTTCATGTATAAGTGCAATATATTTTGATCATATTTGCCCTCACGCCTTCCTTGTAACTCCTCCCAGATCCCTCTGACATCCTCTTCCCAACTTCATGTTCTCTTATTTTTTTTTTTTAGAACCCACTGGGTTTAGTGATGCTCATAGACACACCATCGTAGGGCCCGAGTGTGGTCAACCTAGCAGGGGCCACACTCCTAAACAAAACTGACTCTTCTTCCCCGAGCATCCACCAACTGCCTCACCAAGCTCCTCCATGCTCCCCAGGTGTGGGGGGGTTGCGTGCCCCTACAGATTGGAAAGTTTTCCATTCCATTTGCACCCTAGGAGACCACAGTTCTATTTATGGTCCATCACAGAGCCGGGGTGTCACTACATGGCATGTGACACACTGTTTCGAAGTCTAACTGACTCAGGACCTTTGCTTGTTTGTTTATTGAAACAGTCTCACTGTGAAGCCCTGGCTGTCCTGGAACTCGCTCTGTAGACCAGCCTGGCCTGCAACTCACAGAGATCTACCTGATTCTGCCTCCTGAGTGCTGGGATCAAAGGCATGCGCCACCACACCTGTCCTAATTTTTACTGTTAAACTACTATTTATTTCTAGAAAGGGGATTAAGAAATGAGAAAGGGTGCTGGAAAGATGGCTCAACAGCGCAGACCACTTACTGTTCTCGCAGAGAACCCAGGTTTGATTCCCAGCACTCACATGGCTACTCACAACCATAACTCTAGTTCCAGAGGATCTGGTGGACTCTTCTGACCTCCCTGGGCACCAGACATGCCTATGGTTCACACACGTACACACGTAAGCAAAACACGCATGCATATAAAATCAAATAAGTTAATCTTAAAAGAAAGAAGGGGCCATTCTGCTACAATGTTGCCTCTTCAGAGCATGTACAGATCTCCTTGGCTTCTCGAACTGCCTCCTTTAAGGAGGCCCTTCCTGAGAGCTCTTGATCATTTGCTGTTTGCCCCACACGTTACAGTGTTAGCAGTTCTAGGGATCTGACAAGCAGCTAGCTATGTTCCTGGAACACGTCTGTGTCCTCCTGTGTTGATGACACAGTCTTTTATCACTGTCTCAGGAAGCACAGTGCCAGCCTGGAGCAGATAGGGCATATGATCCCATTGGAGGGGGCATGCCTTGTTTGGGTTCCCTGAAACAGGCTGCATCTACTTCCTGCTGCCAGCTTGGTTCACATGGAGGGTGAGTGGCTGGAGAGAATTGGGTCTAGCCTCTACTCAACACACACACACACACACACACACACACACACACACACACACACACACTGCTATTTCAGGAGTACTAAGCACAAAATAAGACACAGGGTTGAGCTTCACATTTGGGTCAGCGCCAGGGTCTTGGCCCTTGCTTCAGGCACACACTTCTCACTTGTCTTTAGGCACCAAGCTGGACAGCACTGAGGGATCATGGGACTGAGCAGAAACCCATTCTGGGCCCATACCCTTTCTGCTAATACCATTTGTTTGTACTAGGTGCTCTGCAGGTAATCATTCACACCTCCTGTTCTATTATTTAAGCTTGATCTTTAACCTCCAGTGCTACTGCTTATCCCCCCCACTGAATCATATGCAAATGGACTCTACAGACAGGTACAAATCAACACATATCCCTATACGTAGAAGATCTGTGTCTTAGTTTAGGTTACCCCAAAGCATGCTTTGACTCAAGGTGGGGTCCAGCTAACTGATCTTGGAGGTGGTCCCTGTAACATGATAAGGGAGTCAAATAGTAAGACCCATGAAGGAAGGAGAGGATACAGGCATGGTAGTGAATGACCACTGTGGGAAGTGGGCGTGGTCCTACAGTGACCCTCTGACATTGCTCTCTTGGAGAGAAATGATGCAGCCCTTGTGTGCAATTCCAGTTTTTGAGTAGCCATGTTAAAACAGTAAAAAAAGAATAGGGTGAAGTGTACCTTTTCCACTTCTTGAATACTTGAATTCTTTTTTAGGTAGTGTGCAAAACTGTTTCTCAATGTGCCATTTTCATACATATCATCCCGGTCCCCTGATCTGATTCACTCGCCCAACTACACTTCTTTGCTAGTCTTGCCCCTCTAGCAAACAGTCCCCTCTCTGCTCTCTCTCTCTCTCTCTCTCTCTCTTTCTCTCTCTCTCTCTCTCTCTCTCTCTCTCTCTCTCTTTCTCTCTCTCTCTCTCTCTCTCTCTCTCTCTCTCTCTCACACACACACACACACACACGAGCATATACTTCAGTCTAGATTCTGCGTATGAAAGACAACACGATATTTGTCTTTCCTAAGTTCATTTCCCTTGGCAGGGTGACATCCAGTTTCATCCAGCTTCCTGCAAATGATGTGGTTGCATTTTTCTTTACAGCCAAATCAAATTGGATTATGTACACACTCCACATTTTCTTTACGCCTTCCAGATGAGATTAACTTAAATAATGCATTACATGTAACCCAAACACCCGTGATATTATCCTCTTGGTATATAATCATGTAAAAAATTAGGCACCAGGTCTATTATTTTCCTTTTCTCAAAGCAACTAGTATATTTTAACTTCCTGTCTCTGTCTTGTAATGGGGGGGCGGGGTGTTGCATGCTTATTGACCAGTTCGTTCTTGTTGAGAATTGGTAGCGAGTCAGTCTTAGGAATCTGACCTTCTGGGTACTTCTGGCCCGCCCTACTATTTGAGGATACCTCCCGATGATGAGACTCATGAACTTGTGTCTTAGTTACGGTTTCTGTTGCTATGATAAAACACCATGACCAAAAGCAACCTGGGGAGGAAGGGGTTTATTTAGCTAACATACCCTGGGTCACAGTCCACTGAGGGAAGCCAGCTTGAGGCTGGAGCTGAAGCAGGGGCATGGCGGAGCGCTGCTCACTGCCTTGCTGTCCATCACAATGGGCTGGCTCCTCCCACATCAATCATTAAATAAGAAAACGCCCACAGGCCCGCCTACGGAGGCATTTTCTCAGTTGCGGTTCTTGATCCTCGATAAAGTTAGCTTGCGTCAAGTTGGTAAAAAAAAAAAAAAAGAAGAAAAGAAAAGAAAAAAAACAAAACAAAAAGCCATGACAATTGGAAACTAGGAACTGACTAGATGAGCCTCTGGGATACAAACAGTACCTTTCATTTCCACTGTTAACCTGAAACAGTACCTTTCATTTCCACTGTTAACCTGAAATAATCCTGTGCTGACTGTGTGGCTTGTGACATCGGAGGTCTACTTTAGGTTCTGGTCTGGGAATGATGGACTTCCAACGGATGGCTGTGCGCACCGAGCGCTGAGTAACTCTAGGGGGCGCCACTCACCTAGGCTTTCTACAGAGACCCAGCATGCATCGTAACTCCTACTACGGTGCGGTAGCCGACCTGCCCAACGCCCATGCAAGGGGCTGTCAACCTCGTACCCCCGACTGCATTCATCACTTTGGGAAAAGGGGAAGGGATTGTCAGAGAAGGCACATTCACTTGGGCTGAGCTACAGCATTGTCTTTTAAGGGTCACTAAACGCTTTAAGCTCCTGACAAGTCTCCCTTGCAAGCCCGCGTCCTGAGTAATCAGCCACAGCCGGCGCCCCCACCCGCAGCCCCGAGTTCGTCAGCTTTCACCCCCCGCTGCTAATTTTAGCTAGCGATCTGCAAAAGCGAGCCGTGAGGCTTTGTGCCAGACTTACAGACGTGGCCGGGAGGGGCAGATTGTCTCACCCGTGTATCTATCCTCACCTCCCCCTGCCCACACTCTCTGACACAGGTTTCCCCACTGCAGTCACCCCTGTCCATCCCCCCCACCACACACACACACACACACACACACACAATGAGGGTGTCTGGGCTGAGGCAGTCAGCGCCTCTGGGTGCCTGAGCCACGTCCTGCAGGCGGAGGGGCTCAGAGTTGATTTCACTCCTCTTTCATTAGGTTTTCCTCAGTGAGTGGCGCCGACGGAGTCACCTCATTCTGATGGGTAGAACCTACAAAAAATACATATGAAGCAGTCTGCAGGGAGGAAGTCATCGAATCAATTACAGCGGGAGAGCCACTGCCCATCCAACATCCTAGGGAGCGGTTTGCTGTTACAGATGACAAGCTGGATCTGCGAGGTCACTGGGCTCATTCAAGGTCATATGGCGGGTTAGCAGCTGAGATCCAGCATCCTCTGCGGCAGTGGCTGTGTCTTAGGACCTATCCGATACACTTGAGCCTGGCAGGAGGTTAGCATAAAAACAGATGGACGAATGCGTTTCTTTTTTGTTTTGTTTTTTGTTTTTTTTTCCGAGTCAGGGTTTCTCTGTGAAGCAGTCCCAGCTGTCCTGGATCTCGCTCTGTAGCCCAGGCTGGCCTCGAACTCACAGAGATCTGCCTGCCTCGGCCTCCCGCGTGCTGGGATTAAAGACATGTGCCACCACTGCCTGGCAAATGGATGATTTTTTTATATATATATATTTTTGGTTGTGAGTCTAGCCTTTAACGGCTGAGCCATCTCTCCAGGCCTGATTTTTTTTTTTTAAAGTTTTTATGAGCTCATATTAACTGTAAATAGTAAGGGCTGCAGGATGACATTTCAGCTATAATGTGTTTTCAGCATATTGCCCTCTCTTGTCTCCTCACATGCCTGCTGATCCCCCTCCTCTTCCTCACTGGACCGCCTTTGTTTTCACGGGTCTGGGGGGGTCGTGTATGTATGTGCGCACACCCACGTGTGTACATGTGAAGGTCAGCAGTTGGCACTGGGTGACCTCTCTGTGGCTCTCCACCTTATTTTCTGAGACGGGGTCTCTTACTGTTTCTGTTTGACTGGCCAGTGAGCCCCCAGGAAGGACCCACCTACCCCTGTCCCCGACACTGGGGTTACAGACACACACCTCCAGGCCTGGCTTTTTAGGTGGGTGCTAAGGATCCGAACTCAGGTCCTCATGCTTGCGGGGTAGGCCCAAGAGGGGTGGCCATCCACACAACAGGATGTAGAAGGGTCTGGAAACTGAGCTTTATTTATTATGCCTCTCAGGCCGTGTACTCTTGGTTTCTGGTGCAACAGTAAAAGCCTAATTGGTTTTCGGCTCACAGAACTTAAAAGGTACAGGGACAGAGACAGGTTTCAATTATCTACAGGTCTCTGTCTATGTTCCAAGGCCATCACTGGACCTGACCACTCTCCAACGCTCAGTTCTGTTTCCTTTGTAGAGGCTGGATGCTCAGGCCAGCTGTCCCACTGGTGACAGCATGACCAAGATAAACCGAGTCTCTGGCTTTGATTAGTGTAGCATAAATTACATGTCAGTTGTGATTGACATGGTGTGTATGTGTGTGTGTGCGTGTGTGTGTGTGTGTGTGTGTGTGTGTGTGTGTGTGTGTGTGTGTATGTGGCAGGGGGCGGAGGGGGAGGGTGGAATACTCTGCTTGGCTATAATTGGATCACATGTTTTTTCCTGACTTGGGGAGATACCATCAGAGGAGCAGGAAGTAGAGGCTGGGTTTGCAAAAGTCAACAATGCACACTACAGAGACATCTTAAAAAACGTTCTCAGATTTTTATATATTTTATGGTATTTTCCCCTTGCCTCTAGATAACCTGGATATTATAAAATAATGTGACAGATTTGGGGAAAGTGCTAAGAGTAAGTGACCACTGAGTGCTCAGCCCCATGTGGAACATCTTCATTACCCCTTCCAAGGTTCAGAGACCCTTGTGGAAGAGGGGACAGGAAGAATAAGAGCCAGAGGAAAGGTGCACTGGGACTCTGTGTCCCTGACGTGGTGAGGCCACGGCGTCTCCCACTCTCAGTAGCTGGGATTACCTGCCATGAAGGATGGAGGCTGGAGCTCATGGGGCATCACTTCTCCCTGAGTTGCAGGGAGGGAGAGAGACATCTTGAGTGGTGTAACCGAGCTGCCCATAACCCTCGAAATAACCCCTCACCTCTGCTTCTTGGAAGTAATCATACATCCATGAGGGGGTGGAGAGATGTTGTGGTTGGTCGGTGTTGTCCGGGGACCTGGTCCCTCCTCATTGTTGGCTGTGGAAGGCCAAGAAGTGGAAGGCGGCTGTGTGCATGCAAGGAGTTGGCAGCCCTCTCTCCACAAGGTGTCAGCACAGTACCTTGTCAGAGTCACCAAGATTCAGATGTCTTTGGACTGCCTAGTGCCATCTAGAGTGTATATGCCCCTAGCTGATGTACCCATTGCTGATTTTATTTATTCGTTCACTTATTTATTTTGAGGCAGGGTCTCTCTCTCTATAGCCCTGGCTGTCCTGGAGATGGTCTATACCATAGCTCACAGAGATCTTCCTACCTCTGCCTCCCAGTTGCTGGGATTAAATTGGCGTGCACCACCACTCCTGGCTGCTGATTTTATTAAAGTAAGTTTATTATCCTGTAATGGCTGACTTGGCATGTCAACTTGACTGAACTGTGGGCTGCCCAGATATGTGGTAAAGCATCGCTTTGGGGTGTGTCTGTGAGGGCGTCTCTGGGAGAGATGGCGATTGAAGTCAGTAGAGTTATAGATGCAGTCCTGCATCACAGCGTGGCCACCTTCCCATCAGCTGAAGGAGACGAAGCAGAAGGTGAGGACAAGTTCACTTTCCTTGCGTGAGCTGGGATACGTTCTGCTAGGTTTCAGGCTGTGGTCATGCCCCTGCAGCAGGAGGAAATGGTGAGCTCTCTACGGAGAGCCTCTCTGTGAGTCTCTAAGGCCCAGACTCCTCAGGTCAGGAGAGCTGCTCTCACTTCCTCAGGGAAGTTTATAAGCTTATAAGAGGTTGCCAGACTCTGGGACGTCAGAGGGTTGTTAGTGGCAGCCCATTCCCCATCATACAATGGGCACAACCTAAACTAGACATTCCCCTCCTCCCCCACACCTTCAGGGTCATACATTCCTTACCCAGAATTCCATCCCCTCCCCCTGCTGCCAGGGAACCGGAGACGGCTTGATTACATGAACCCCCTCTTCCTCTAGGCCTGTGCTCTCTTCACAGCCCCTGCTGTGCTGCTGTCTGTCCATAGTGTTCATAGCTCTCCTTAGAAATCACTTAGCCGGGCTGGAGAGATGGCTCAGGGGTTAAGAGCACTGGCTGCTCTTCCAGAGGTCCTGAGTTCAGTTCCCAGCAACCACATGCCCTCTTCTGGCTTGCAGGTATATATGCAGAGCACTCATACGTAAAATATAAATAAGTAGAAGTTAAAAAGATTTCTTAAAAAAAAAAATCATAGGGGTTGGGGATTTAGCTCAGTGGTAGAGCACTTGCCTAGCAAGCACAAGGCCCTGGGTTCGGTCCTCAGCTCTGAAAAAAAAAATCACTTACCCATAAGGACAGTGTGTCTCAGTGTCCCACTTGAATTCCAAACCCTCAATTTTCCACTCTCCTCTCCCAATCATGGGTGGTGGGACTGTTACCTCTCAGAGCTTTAGAATGGAGTCATGTTATACCATTGACTTCTTTGTCCTCCACATTGCCTTCTGGGGCTTTTCAAGACCAAGCCCCCTGACCAGTTCCTAGAACACACACACATACACATACACATGCACACACACACATGTGCACACACATGCTCACACAGAGAAACATGCATTCATATACAAACACACATTTGTACACACATGTATACACCCATGCACACTCATGCCTATACACACTCGTGCGCACACACTTGTTTCTCTGGAGCACAATGACTAACGCGTAACTCTACTAATTGAGGCACTGCAACCCTGTGTAGTTACCATAGTATTCAACAAAGCTTTCCCTCGGATTACACCCAAAAGAACCGAAAGCAGAGACCGAAAACAGGTATCTGTGCACGAATGCTCACAGCAGCAGCCTTTGCAGTCCCTAAGGTGTGGGAGCAACCCAAGTGTCCACAGGTAGAAGAGTGACGTCACATGAATTCAGTACATGCCTGTGCTGGAATACTATTCAGCCTTCAAAAGGAATGATGTTCCGGTACACGGTCTAATAGATGGGTGGTCCTTGAAGACATTTCAAATGAGGCAAACCTGCCACAAAAGGACAGATGTTCTGTCCTACTGATCTAGAATAAAGAGGTTTGCAGAGACAGAAAGCAGAACTGGAGGCTGTTGGCACTAGGAAAGGAAAGAAATGGAGGTATATTACTTAATGGGTCCAATTTTGGGGGGTGGCGCTAAAGACCGGACTAGAGGGTGAGAGAGGAGTGGGCATAATTACTGGGGAGTGTAATGAATGCCACCAAATCGTGTACTCAGAAACCGTTTCATGCAGTCTATATATACCACAATGAAAAGTTGACAAGCCCCCTGCCCCAGTGAATTAAATCATGAACCTTGGCCAAGTCTTAAGGCAGTGTGGCGCCGCCGTACAGTCTGAAGACGCCTTGATGGATGATGGAAGGTCAGAGGAGAAGAAGGTGCGCTGGGATCTGGGGACTTGGCTTCCTGGCAGTCGGTGGAAACCGCTGGGTTTGCTGACATCACTTAACGTGCACACAGCCTCACGGAGCAGACACTGTCGCACCTTGGTCTCTGTGAGGATTGTAGGGACGCAGAGGACGGGGCTGACATCCACAGGGACGTGTGCATTGGGACCTCATGCTTTTAACAGTGGGCTCAAGTGTGGCTTGCTGAGGGTTGGAGCTGGCATGCTTAACTTTGGATCCAAAAAGCTATTTGAGAATTTACTTAGTTAAACGCTAATGAGAGAGAAACGAAGTTAGAAGTTCTTAAGCAACCCCGGGCTTTCTGAGCCTTACAGTTAAAAACAAATCACATTTGCCGAAGATGTGTTTTTCTCAGTACAATGTCAATTAGATGGGGGAAGTGATCTCCCAAGGAGAAAATCTGGAGCTCAGGGACCCTTTTTGTGTGGCCCCTGATGCTCCTGACGAGAATCCATGGCTCCCTGCTGGGACCGAGACAGCCATATCCGTATTTCCTTGTCTATCTTTCCAACTTATCAGGGGGTGGATGGCATTTGATGATTTAATCTGTGTAATCTCTAGACAGAACATGTCTCCACTTGGCTGCCACGAAAATGTTAATTTATTCTACTTCTGGAGCTAGACGAGTAAATGAAGTGATTGAAGATGAGGCGTGTGCCCCGAGTGTGTGTGTGTGTGTGTGTGTGTGTGTGTGTGTGCGCGCGCGCGCGTGCACGCACACGCACACGTGCGCACGCATGCATAGGGGTCTGCAAAGAGAAACAAATCAATTTTTAGCTAGAGGTTGCACGCATCTCCTTGTATTTAGAAACCGTGACAGCACCACCCTTCAAAAATTACAAAATGTTGTGTATGATTGTTTTTCTGAGGGTTGCATGGTGGGGGAGGGCGTGCTCTTTACATCTCCCAGGAATGGCGCAGAGGATGTCAACCTGTGACTTTGCGGGGCCACCTGGTTCACCTTTGAAGGGCCACAGCTATCTTAGGTCTAAGGATCCCTTGATATTTAAGAGGCACGTTTATTTGGGTGAGGGGCTAGGGGCAGAGAGCAGCAAGGGAAATTGTTCTTCTCTGCCCGAGCCAGCTTGCACCAACATAAGCTTCACTGAAACAGCTTTAGCCAAAGGAGCTGGCACATTCCCTTCGGCTCCTTCCAAAGTCTTCAGCCGCTTTCGGGGTCTTCTGTTTCTTCTCTCCTCCTCGTGAGCCCTGGCCACTCTGTGTGCTACAGATCAGCAGCCAGCCAAGGGCATACAAAGACCAGGGTCTGGCACAGAGGAGGAAGCCACTAAGAGCTTCAAAGAGCCCAGACATCTGGTCTTTGAGAATGATAATTTGTTCTAGAAAAAAAAGGAAGTTCTTCCCTCCTGCCCTGTCTCCCTCTCTCCCTCTCCTCCTTCCTGGGTTTCACGCGTCCCAGGCTGGCCTCAAACTCACTATGTAGCCAAGGATGACCCTGATGTTCTTCCTGCCTCCACCTCCTAGCGAGCTGGGATTAAAGGCATGCACCACCAAGCCTGGTTTATTTGGTTCTGGGATGGAATTCATGCTTGCTAGGTGAGCACGCTACCAGATGAGCTCCGCTCCCAAGATTCCTAGACATTCATAAACAAGATAGGAAAAGCAGACGGACTCACAGACCACACCTTGACAGCCGACAGGAAGAGCAGGTTGTTGTTTTTACTCAAGCAAGTGTGATTTGCTCCATGTTGACTTCACTCCCAGTGTTTACCGTCTCCGAACATGGTTTTGTCCCCACCTGCCATCAGGCAGGCCAGGGTTGCTCTCTCCAGCCTGTTTTACAGATGAGGGGGTCTATGAGATGAAGAGGTTGGAGGTCACGTAGAGTTGGGGTTTGAAAGTCCTCTGTGTGCTGCTGTGAACCTTGCAGGGCCCTGATTTGTTTGGGGAAAACTTCCTTCGTGAGGAGGGGACCACGGACTGAACGCAGAAAGGTGTGATACGGTCAATGGGCGCAAGAGATGTCACTGTTTGCGTGTAATTAACTGGCTCAGGGTTGAGCATCTTGTGTCAAACGTCACGGCACGTGAGTCACTAGAGAGTCCGGTGGAGCCGAGGTTCCCCGGTGATGCTGTTCCCGGAGGCTGTGGGCCTCACAGCAAGCAGGAGAGCGACTGTGTTCAGATGAATAAGGACGTTCTCATCTTCGCCTGGCTTGGCGGTTTTGTAACTCTGTGAAGTAGCCATTATCTCTTCAGCATGGACAAGGGGACGGAGACCTGGGCTGAACACAGCCGCTGTTGCCAGGCGTTAGGCAGATCCAGAGAGGCAGCCTCAGACATGACCGGGAGTGGTTGTCAAGTCAAGATGTGGGCAAGCCAGGAAGGAAAGCTCCAAAGAATGAGTGAGACCTGGGAAATCTGAGCGTCAGTGAATGTGAGTGAAGCGGATGTCTGGCCTGGGCTCTGGGTGCTGCTGTTGCTCAAAGGAGGGAGAGACACTGTGTGTGTGTGTGTGTGTGTGTGTGTGTGTGTGTGTGTGTATTTCTGTGTCTGTGTGTATTGTGAGTGAGTGTATATGTGTGTACGTATCTGTGTGTGTTGTATTTGTGTGTGTGAATGTGTGTATGTATCTGTGCGTGTCTGTGTGTGTTGTGAGTACATGCATATGTGTGTATGTATCTCTGTGGTATGTGTGTGTGTGTGTGTGTGTGTGTGTGTGTGTGTGTGTGTGTGTGTGTGTGTGTTTGTGTGTTTGTGTTGCTACACAAGGATCTGGGCAAAGAGAAGCAAAAAAGTCTAAGCCTAAGAGATTTTATTTATCTTTATGTTTATCTATATACATGTGTGTTCATGTTTGTTCATATATGTGCAAGTGTGTGTACATGCCTGTGGAGGCCAGAAGCCAACCTTGGGTGTTCTTCTAAAGGAGCCCCCCCTACTCCATTTTTAAAGACGGTTATCTCATTGGTCTTGAGTTCACCATGTAGCCTAGCTGGCTGGCCATTGAGCTCCAAGGATCTGCCTGGACCCATTTCTTCATGATGGGATTATAAACATACGTCACAGGGGATTGGGAGATGGCTCAGCAGCTAAGAGCACTGGCTACTATTCCAGAGGACCCGGGTTTGATTCCCAGCACCCACATGACAGCTCACAACCCTCTGTAACTCCAGTCCTAGGAGATCGGATGCCTTCTGGCTTCCATAGAGGGAAGGTATACATGTGGTGCACATACATACATGCTGAAAAAACACACCTACACACACATTAAAAAAAAATCAATCAATCACAAGTATCCACCAGTGCTCCTAGCTTATTTTTATTTTAAAGGTGGGTTCTGGAGGTCCACTTCAGGTTCTCTTGCTTAGAAAAAGCAGTTTATGGACCCGGCTATCTCCCCAGCCCCTCAGGGTATTTATTGTAAAGTAGAAGTTGCATGTGTCGTCTTAGGTGGCTTCAGTCTCCCTCCCACACCACATGGTATGCATGATGCTGTGCATGACTGTTTTCCTGTGGGGTGCAGAGGAGAGGGCCCACCACAGTCTCCAGGGGTTTTAGAGAAGTCCGGTCTGTACTTTTGTGATTCTCTGTTACCTGGTACATTTTTTCTCTTTGAAGACCTGCAAACATCAGGGGCAGCTTCTGATGTGGTTGGCTGTGGACACACTTTTGGGTGTAGCTGCCTGGTCTACAGGTCTGGAACCTGGGAGTGAGAGCTGGGAGGAGAGTTGAGAGGTAGAGAGTCACAATCCACGGGTGATGGCTGGGGTCACGGGTGATGGCTGGGGTCACAGGTGATGGCTGGGGTCATGGTCTGGAAGATTAGACTCAGGGTTCAGGAGGGCACAAAGGAAGAACACGGACAGAGGGTGAGCAGGTTGAACGTGTGTGACCTGTGAGGACAGCAGCCATATTGGATTAGGAAGCAGGACTTCACGTGAATCTTCTGTGGACATAATTCAGCTCATGGCAATTCTCATACCTTAGGCTGTGGTCTAAATACCTCCAGGAAGTGTCTCTCTTTCCCCATCTACTCCAAATGAGACTTCTC
Organism: Peromyscus californicus insignis; assembly: GCF_007827085.1. Lineage (NCBI taxonomy): Eukaryota > Metazoa > Chordata > Mammalia > Rodentia > Cricetidae > Peromyscus > Peromyscus californicus. The sequence goes on along the minus strand of NW_026294540.1, from coordinate 7,363,083 downwards.
GGTTATTCTCCTAGAGGACATGCTGGCTTCACCCCCCAACTCCCACTGGCCTCCTCCCTGTTCTAACTGCATATTTCTTTAAAGCTCTCCACCTGTCTAAATTAAGAACCATGAATTCCAGGGCTCTATCTGGACCCTGCTGTGTCTACAGTATCCAGCAAGGCTCCATCTAGCTCACAGGAGGCAGCCAATGTAAGTGTCTGGATGAATGAAAAGTCCAGAGACCAAACAGGACGAGAGAGATGGCTCAGCCGTTAAGAGCACTCGGTGCTCTTTCAGAGTGCTGGCGTTCAGCTCCCTGCCCCCATGTCGGGTGGCTCACCACAACCTGTGACTCCAGCTCCAGGGGATCTGATGACCTTTAATGACCCTTTCAGGCACCTGTCCTCACACACATAAATTAAAAAAAAAATAATCAAGGGCTGAATAGAACCTATCAACCCTGCTTATAGTTAAACAGAGACTAAAACCATTGAATCGAGAGGAGATTTTTTTTTTTTTGACCCATGTTTGAAGATCAGGACAGGTGATTTCACACCAACCCTGGGGACCCCTCACTGTAGTCTTTTGGCATGAAATGTGCAAACCGTGACCGGAAATCGATTCAGGCTCAAAGGTGGGCAGCCAGGGAGAGAGCATTTATAAAATCATTGCTGGTGTCTGCTGTGACATGACTCCCCAGCATGGCACCACAGGCCAGCATATGGCCTAATCGAATGGTGTCGGGCTTGTCACCGAAGATAAAATTCAACATTAAGCAGGGACTCAGAACACATTTTACTCCTGTTCCATTGTATTAGAAGGTGTTTAGACGGAGATTGGATTTGAGCTGGCTTTCAGGTGGATCTGTTTTCAGCATTTAATGTCTGGGCCGTGTTAAAGCTGAGCACATCCATGCAGTTTCCGCTCAGCTCTTGGCTTGGGGAGAGTCTGGAAGTTCCATGTGAGTCTCAGCCATGCTCAGGCACAGCTGGAAATTCCAAGAGGTCGTGGAAAGTTGTTTTGTCCAGGTCCCTGGTAACATCAGAAGCTCTACCTGTAAAGTCTCACCAACATGACTGCCCGGTCGTGAGCTGAACAGGGACAACACTAACAGACATGCCACACTGGATGGAGAAAAGCCCATGAGGCCTCAACCCTACACAAAGCTCACATGAGGAAAGCTGGGGTCCTCCCCTGAATGGTTGTCCAGCACTAATGGTCATCCCTGGAAACATACGTACAAGTAACATTATATGAACTGAATAGGTTATATTTAGGAATATATATGTATATACATATATACTGATGGGTTATATTTAGGAATATATATGTATATACATATACTTATATGCATGCAATAACAATTAATGAAGCAAGAGGCCATGAGTTTGAAGGAGATGGGGGAGGATATATGGGAAAGTTTGGAGGGAGGAAAGGGAAGGGAGAAATGTAATTAAATTACCATCTCAAAAATAACAAAAGTAAGTAAATTGCAGTTTTGTATGCACCCACATGTGTGGGTGCCTGTGTGCGTGGAGATCTGAGGACAATTCGTTTTTCAGTGTTTGGCACCTTCTACCTTTGTGTTTAAGACAGAGCTTCTCCTCAGCCTTTGCCAAATAGGCCAGCCAGGTGGCCACCAAGCTTTCAGAGGTCTGCCTGTTTCCATCTGTCTTACCATCACTGGGGTTACAGATATGTGCCACTATGCCCAACTTTTCATGACAGCCAAGCCATGACATGTGTGGAGGTCAGAAGGCACCATGAGAGGTTTGGTTCTTTCCTTCTACCATGGCGGCCCTGGGGATCAAACTCAGGTCATCTAGATCAATGACAAGTGCCCTTACCTGCTAAGATAGCTCCACGGCGCTTTCATGCTCTTGTAGACACATAAAAACGGTTTAGTAACAGAAAACAAACTCTTAATATCTTTATTATTATCTTATTCTCTTGAGACAGGGTCTACCACTGGACCAGAAGCTTGCCATTTTGGGCTAATGCTGTCTAGCCAGCAAACTTCTTCAATCCTTTCCCTACCTATCAGCACTGGGGTTATAATACACACTAGACCCTCGCAGCCCAGCCTAGCTTTTACATGGGTTCTGAGACCTGAACTCAGGGTCTCACACTCATGCAGAAAGAACTTTACCCAATGGGTTGCGTCATTTCTGTCAAAGCTTTGCAGTATCAGATGAAGGTAGGCAGATGTGTACACCGAGGCTGAGTCAAAAGGACTTTTTTTCTGCATCGAAGTAAGGACTTTAGATGATGGAGCGGCCATTCTAGTTGACACTAAAAAGCTGGCAACCATTTTGAAACTGAAAAAAAAATTTAAGTATTAATGAGATGGTGGTAAAAACATATAAAGATGCCACAGAGCGAGCAAGACTATGTACCTTGTGAGTAGACATGTATGTATGACACTTGTAAAGTATACAGCAGTGCTGTCCAACGAGGCTATCATGGCTACCTCGTATGTAGGTTTTTCTACTACATTATAGAAACTTTTAAAATGTGAAATTAACAGTGCTCTCTTTGACTCAGACTATCCAGAATGAAGTGTTAGAATTTTAGCACATCATATATAAGAGCTAATGCAAGAATCAGTGCTCTTTCCCCCCACACTTGGTTATTAAAAACTAGTGTATATTATATTATACTTACATGATGTCAATGAACGTGGCTCCCACAGGCTCGGGTGTTTTAATACTTGGTTCTCCAGTCGGTGGAACTGTTGGGGAAGGATTAGGAGGTGTGGCCTTGTTGGAGGAGGTGTGTCACCGAGGGCACATTTTGTGGCGTCAAAAGCCAGTGCCGTTCCCAGTGTGTCTCTCTGTCTCCTGTGTTTGGATCAAGATGTGAGCTCTCAACTGTTCCTGCTGCCATGCCTTAGGCTCCGCCATCACGGACTCTAACCCTCTGAAACCCTAAGCCCAGTTAAATGCTTTCATTACAAGTTGCCTTGGTCACGGTGTCTTATCACAGTATTAGAAAAGTAATCAGGACACTTGTCAAAACCGAAAAGCCAAATTTGTCTTTTTGTGTGTGTGGGGGGGATATGGACATGGGTACACACTGTGTGTGTGTGTGTGTGCTTTTAGATGCAACAGTCAACTTCAGGTATTGCTTCTCAGGTGCCATCCACCTTGTCTTTTTGAGACAGGAGCTCTCATTTGGTTGATGGTTTACACTGACTGGCTGGGTTGGCTGGTCAGTAAGCCCCAGGGTGTGGTCTGCGTCCACCTCTCCAGCCTTGGTGTCTGGATTTATATGTGGATTCAGCCAGCACTTGACCACTGAGCCATCTCTGCTGAAAACTGGAACAGCCTGATTTCAAGTGCTCAACGACTACGCACACCTACCTGCTCTTGTGTTAGGAGGCACAACAATGGGACAGGGACCTCCAAATGGCTCTGACTGGAGTTTTAATCACAAGTTAATAGACACACAGGGAAGGGAGGGAGGGAAGGAGGGGGAGGGAGGGAGAGAAAGAGAGGTGGGCAAAGCATTCATGAAATACTATTCAACCATTCAGTGAAGCATGCATTCTGATGTTTTTCTATTCTCCTCTGTTTCCTTTTTTAAAAAAATGTTGATTTTGACTCATTAAATTGATTTAATGGCTGTACAATGGAGACCTATTGAAAGCCATCAATAGAGATAGCTGGTGGGGTTGTATTTTTGAATGGGAAGTTAAAGGTATAGGTTCTAATGTTAGCCCTTAAGGCAAATATCTTTCATGGGTAAGATTAGCTTAAATTTCATGGTCTTTGCAAGGTCAGAGGGCACGAATTAACCTATTTTGGTTTCTTTGCATTTTGCTCATGACCTTCCTCTCCTGAGGAACTGGGGCTAAATTCTAGTATGATGGGCATTCAAAGGCCCAGAATAAAAATTTCTCTCTTCCTGATAATTGAATTCAAGTAAGCTAGTGTGTGTGTGTGTGTGTGTGTGTGTGCTGCTAGCATACTGGACGCTGTGTGTGCGCTTGACTTGTTTCTTATGTAGTTGATGTTTATAGGTGTATATCCCATTTATGAAAATGGGCTCGGATTGAAGACAATGGATCTGTGTGCCATGTACAAAGGTCATTCGTTGTCTTCCAAGGGCTCTTTGTTCCAGTAGAAGCAGTAGAAGCAGTGTAACCACACTGGCATGGCATGTCACTAAGACAATAGGGAGAAAGAGAGAGAGAGAGAGAGAGAGAGAGAGAGAGAGAGAGAGAGAGAGAGAGAGAGAGAGAGAGAGAGACCATATATCGACTCTGGGGCAGGTTGTGCAGCACTTTAACAGAGGGTGATAAAATGAAGTAAGAAGACAAAGGGGGAGGTTGGGCTTCTAGAGGCAGAAAATTGAGGATAAACAGAGTTGGAAAACAAGAGTTGGTGAGGTTTGCTTGTGCAAATTCGTTTAGTGTGCATTTTTGTCTCTAGCAGCGATGGTTGGTTTGCTCCCTGCATTCGAGAGGAAAAGGAAAACCTTCCTTCCCATAACTCAGGACCAAGAGCCCATGCAAGATGCATTTGCTGCCATTCTACTGTGTCCAACAATCCTTGTGCCAAAATGGTGCATCCTATGTGGTATATTCTGGTCCCCTTTAATCAACACGGGCATTGCATGCTTCTTGCAATCTTAGCTTTCTGAGTCAATCCTGAGAATCCAACGGGTGTTAGGAATGGACTCCGAAGAAGCAAAAGAAATGCCTTAAAGGGCTGGAGATAAGAACTCAGTTGGTAGAGGGTTTGCCTAGCATGCCTGAAGCCGCGGGTTCAATTCCCAGATAAACCAGGCACGGCGTCATAGGTCTATAATATCAGCACTTAGGAGATGGAGGTAGGAGGATCAGAAGTTCAAAGTCATCCTCATCTCGTGGTGGGTTTGAGTCTAGCCTGGGCTACACGGGACCGTCTGTTAAAAACTTATCTTGAATAACGGTTCATCTGTGTTGAAAAATCTGTGACTCTATCATAAAGCAAAAATTGATAGACATGCAGGGTCTAGGCTACCTGGCAGTGGGAGATGTGTTTGAAGCGTATGGGATAAAAAGAGAGAAAATAGCCGGGCGGTGGTGGCGCACGCCTTTAATCCCAGCACTCGGGAGGCAGAGCCAGGCGGATCTCTGTGAGTTCGAGGCCAGCCTGGTCTACAAAGCGAGTTCCAGGAAAGGCGCAAAACTACACAGAGAAACCCTGTCTCAAAAAACCAAAAAAAAAAAAAAAAAAAAAAAAAAAAAAGAGAGAGAGAGAGAGAGAAAATAGACAATATTGGGACATCTGCCCCGGTTATGGAAGCATCCAGAACCTCTATTTGACAGGGTGCAGCTGCCTGGGGCTTTCATCCTCACTCTGGGTGAGGATTCTCTCCTGGTCATCTCTGATTGGACTGGAGGTTCACACTGAGCCCTGGCTTAGCCAATCAGAGCCTTTGATTTGTGAGAATGAGCATGGCGAGAACCAGATGTCAGCTGTATTTGGTTCTGGAGTTTTTTTTTTTTTTAAAGATGTATTTGTTTTGTGTGTGTGTGTGTGTGTGTGTGTGTGTGTGTGTGTGTGTGTGTGTGTGTGTGCGTGTGTGTGTATGTGTGTTGTGTGTGTGTGTGTGTGTCTGAGTGCATTCATATGCACCATGTACATGCAGGTGCCCGGAGAAGCAAAAGAAGAGGACATCAGATCCCCTGGGCCTGGAGCTACAGATGGTTGTGAGCCTCCATGTGGTGCTGGGAACAGAATCCAGATCCTTTATAATAGTATCAAGTCCACCGAGTTATCTCTCTAGCTTCATCATGGGAGTAAAAAAGGTTGACAGTTGCAGGGAAGCAATTTGCATCATGATTTAAGAATTAGGAAGAAGCCAAGCGGATAGAGCTGGAGGAGCTAACGACTTTCCAAGGACAGGAAAGGGTAGCCCGAAGGCTGTGAACAGAAAGTGATTTTGTCTCTCTGGGGGAAACTTGGTCGTATGGTTTGGAAGGAAAGGGGTCCCTGAAAGATTCATGCGTTGAAGGCTGGAGCCTCAGCTGGGTCATTGAGAAGTCATTGAGTCACAAGGACTCTAATCAAAGGATCCATAATTTGATGGTATTGTTGAGAAGGGGAAATAGAGTCTACTGGGAGAAATGGATCCCCAGATGAAGGATCTTGTCCTTGGTCTCTTCCTGCCTCTTCTCCCTGTCCTGAGGTGAGCGGCTTTCCCCCACCATGCCTTTCTACCACCATGTCTGTCTCATGGTCACACAGAAGATCCAGAAGCAATGAGACACGGGACCACGGACCAAAGTCTCTCAGACTTCGAGTCCAGATCAATTTGTCTCCCCTTATATTGTTTCTATAGGTATCTTGTCATAGCAACAGAAAATGTTAACTGACTTGATGAGGTCTGGAGAGCTTTCCGAGTGTAACAAACGGGGGAGGGGGGATGGTGCTGGCATTTAGGATGTAGAGGACAAGGGTGCTGCTGAATTACGCCCCTCCCCGCCATGCACAGGGCAGCTCCGACCACAAAGGACTGCCTGCCCCCAAGTTAACAGTGACCAGTTGAAAGGGGTGGAGAGGTTATGGTTTGGTGTGGCAGCAAGTGGAGAGAGACAGAGACGACAGACAAGAGACATAGAGACAGAGACACAGAGACTGAAACAGAGAGACACACAGAAAGACAGAGACAGGCAGAGAGATAGACACAGGGGCACAGAGAGATAGGCAGAGACAGGCAGAGACAGACAGACACACACAGACACAGGGGAAACAGCGATAGATAGACACAGAGAGAGAGACAGACACACAAACACAGGGACAGGGAGGAAGTGGGGGCTGGAAGACTGGTCAGGTGACACGCACCCGAGTCAGGAGCAAGGTGAGGATTTGAGAGACTTGAGGAGTAGAAAGGTTTGGCTCAGTGAGTGTCTGGACCTAGGCAGAAGGGAAGAAGGGATGTCTGCTGGGGACTGAGTGGCCGGAGAACCTGGGAGAAGAATACATCACACGAGGCAAATTAAAAATATAACTCAAAGAACTAAACACAGTACAACGTGTCCTTCACACGTGGGCTATGAAGTCAAGTTCTCTAGATCTTGGGAAGAAGGCCTCAGAAATAACCCGATTTTATTTGTGATGCATACACCCCGCACCCACCCACCCACCTCCTCACACACATATGTGCACACTGCATGAGTGTGCTTTTATACAAGTGTGTGTATGTGTAGTAACCTTAGATATCTATCTATCTGTCTGTCTGTCTGTCTGTCCGTCCGTCCGTCCACCCATCCACCCATCCACCCATCCACCCATCCATCCATCCATCCATCCATCCATCCATCCATCCATCCATCCATCCATCCATCCATCTATCTATCTATCTATCTATCTATCTATCTATCTATCTATCTATCTATCTATCTATCTATCTATCATTTATCTATCATCTCTCTGTTTATCTTTCTATCACTTATCTGTCTATCTATCTATCTATCTATCTATCTATCTATCTATCAATCTATCTATCTATCTATCATCTATCTGTCTATCAATCATGTATCTACCTATCATTACTATTATTATTACGTGGTGTGTGTGTTTGCCTTGGTGAGCATGTGGGGGACAGCTTCGTGCAGTTGGCTCTCTCTTTCACCTTTACATGGGATCAAACAGGTCGCCAGCTGTGCACAGTTAAGCACTCTACATCTCTCTGGTCCTTGGACAACTTCTGTTTATTGCTTTAGTGGTGCTGAGATCAAACCCGTGCCCTCAGCGGGACATTGTCCTCTCCTACTGGCCACATGCATCTTTACAAGCTCATCACTAACAGCCACATAGCATTATACCACATGGTACTATTAAGACTCATTTAGCTCACTAAATGTCCAGGAACATTTTGCGGGGGGAACGGGGAGAACTCTCTTTTCTGTTACTGCCCACAGAGCAGGGAGAATGAGTGTGTATATTTCGCTTTCTGTACCAGCGACTTCGTAGGAAAAAAAAAATTCAAGCTAGCATTGCTAGGTCACATTTAAAGTTTTGATAACTTATCCTAAATTGCCAGATGGTCAGAATTTTAGGAAAGTCTAATGAGCTTTGTTTGGGTCAAGTGTAAAGTCAAGATGCCAGAGGCCAAAGGTCACTATTGATGTCCCCAAATCAATTAGTAGCAAAGGGGACTCTAAGGAGAGGTGACAGCTGTAGATATGCCCAAGTCTGAGGTATTGAAATGCCCATCATGACTCAACTATGCTTCACACACCAATAAGAATCCACCAGACATGTCCATCAGAGAAGGTCTTGATGTGCCATGGAAGGATACACACCACATGCAAAAAAAAAAAAAAACCAAAAAAAAAACCAACCCAATTCCATCTTGAATTCACTGGAAGTCATTTGCTAGCTGTGATAAATATTAAATTCCATGTTCAAATAGCATTTCTCATCTTCCTGGATTCAGAATCGCTTTTGGAGGCTGGCTCAGCCTCTTCAGATCTTTAGGGAGCATTTACAAGGGTCAGCATGGCTCAGCAGCAGCCGGGTAGGAGCACACCGCCAGAAGAGGCTGGAGGAGGAAGGGGAGGAGAGGCAGAGGAACTTTCCCATGGGGCACTGGGGCAAAGGTGCTAGAAAATTTTTATTTCGTTTCTTTGTGTGTGCGTGCACTTTGAGTGTGCACATGCTGCGCACACATACGTAGGTCAGAGGAGGACCTTGGGCAGTGGTCCTTTCTTTCCACCTTGTCTGTGACAGAGTCTCATCCATCGTGTGTTGCTATGTGCACCAGGCTGGCTGGCCTGCAAGCCTCTGCGGGTCCCCTGTCCCACCTCTTGTCTCACCACAGAACACTGGGATTACATATGTGTGCGACACTGCTTGGGTTTACATGGGTTCTAGGGGTTTAAACTCAGGTCCTCACGCCTGTGCAGCTTGGCCACTGAGGCATCTCTCCGGTCCTAGAAAGGACTGATTATAGTCTGCTGTCGTTGGGCCTGGAATTCCCTCAATGGCTCCCATAACGAAGGTGTGGCTCCTAGCTGCTATTGAGAAATGCTGGGAACGTTAGGGGGTGTGGCCTCACTGCAGGAGCTAGGTCACGGGGGTGGGGGGGGGTGGGGGTGGGGGGGTGGGGGGGTCGGGTGGGGGGGTGGGATGGGGTGGGTGAGTGTGCCTTTGAAGGTTGTATTGGGATCCCAGTGCCCCTCTCTCTTACTCTCTCTCTGTGTCTAGGCAGCCATGAGGTGAGCATCCCTGCTCTACTGTGGCTCTTATCATGAAGCCCTCCTCTCCACAGGCCCAAAGTGAAGGAACCAAGTGACCTCTGAAATAAGGACTCGGAACAAATCTCTCTCTCTTGCTCGCGCGCGCGCGCGCGCAGCACACACACACACACCACACATACGCAGGATTAGATTTTGGCTGGGAAATTCAGTGGATAGAATAAAGAAATGAGACTTTGATCCCAACTGGATACTGAGAAAATGAGAATAAACCTGATGGTGCTTTTGGCTGAGGATGACGCAGGACTCCTGATCCTCCTGCCTCTCCCTCCCAAGTGCTGGGGTTACAGGCATCAGTTACCCGGTTTCTGTGGTGCTGGGCTTTGAACCTGAGGTTCCGTGCATGCTGGCAAGCCCTCTACCACTGAGCCATATCCCCAGCCCCATCCTAGGGCTCCTTAATACATCTTACCAGGAGAGAGAAAAGTGGTCGGTTACTGAGATATAATTGGTAAAGAAACAAAAGGAATATTTGATCATTTTTGCGGCTTGGATAGTGGTGTGTTTTGCCCATGGCCATGCTTGCCTGTTTCAGCCCGACTCCCCCGTGGTGTCCATGATGACATTCAGTAATGTGTTTGTATCCAACTGAAGGGTGCCATGGCTAGCCGTGCATGCCAGCAGATCCATTCATCACAGTACCGAAGCCAGGAGACAGCACCAGACTGGCTTCTGCATATTAGGGCAAATTCTCTTCCTTTTATGCAAAAGTTTTCATTATTCTTTTATAGTTAATCCCTGATTTTTTTTTTTAAGTTGGGGAGGAGATAGGATCTCATGTATCCCAGACTGGCTTTAAACTCACTCTATAGCCCAGTATGACCTTGAACTTCTGATCTCCCCATCCCTGCCTACCATTGCTCAGTTATAGGTACAGGAAACCAGACCCAGCTCTGTGGTGCTGGGGCTAGAACTCAGGGCTTGCTGCACGCTAGGCAAGCTTTCTACCCACTGAGCTACATCTCGAGTCGCTCCCCCTATGCATCTTCCACATCAGCCTCAACTTCTTCGTATTCTAAAGTCTTCGTGATTTCCATTTCCACACAGAGTAAACAGGCTGTGCCTTCCTTTTTCAGAGCCCCTCACGCCCTCTTCCTCTCCTCTCCAGCCCTCATCACAATGGGCATTGCTTCACTGGACCGTGAATTATCTAATGCATGTCATCAGCTGGCTTGTAAACTCTGGGAGAGCAGACACCATGGCTGTCCTGCTCATCATTGTATCCCCCAGTGGCTTGCAGCAGTGAACGCCAGGGAGATGCTCAAGGAAAGCGTTTGAGGACAGATGATTGGATGAACGCAAGACGCCGAGCTTCATGTGTTTACTGTGCCTCATTTATGTCTGAGCCTTAAGCAGGGCTTGTCACATAGTAGATGCCCTATAAATATGTGCACGTGTATGGTGATAAATTTGGTTGGTCAACCTGACTTGGCCACAGGATAGCTGGTTTGGTGTTATCATCGCTGAGCATATCTAGAAAGATGTTTCTGGAAGAGATCCATATTTGACTGTTACTACTCCCTCCTCACTGATTCTGAACTTGAACATGGGACTTTCACAGTCAGTTAAATGTGTGAGCCTCGGGCTTGGGTCTCAAGTAGTACCATGCATCCTTATTGATTTTTTTTTTTGTGTGTGTGTTTCTTCTACTGATGTGCCATGCTTGGGAGGCCAACCACAAACCTATGAGTGAGACATCTTTGTTTACTTTCATAAGTCATTCAGTGGTTGGGATTGTTTGTTACACATCAGAAACTAACTGATACAAGGGTGCTTTGGAACCGGTAAGAATGATAGGCGCTGCATTCTACCTTGCTTCCCAGGAAGGAAGCAGTTAGCATGGCACACACAGAGTGAGCGTGATGTTCTGTCCACACCGAGGGGTGGTGACACATCTGGACACACTCGCTCAAGAGTTGTGTACACATACAGTTTTCAGTCCTCAGGTTTCGGGGCTCAGCAACCGCTACCAAACTTCTGAGCGCCAGGGTAAGTGGGGTCGGTCCAGGAGGATACAAATTGGAAGAGTGAGCAGGTAATTGATGGGCACTCTTCCTGGAAAGGATATTTGGCACCATAGCAACCATAAGCACATACAGTTTTGCGACTATGGATTATAATTACCAAGTTATTAACCAGAGGGTTATGTGCGAGATTGATGGCCCTCGCTTCTTGTAATGTGTCCTTTAAATGCTAAATAATAAGTTAAATGCAAGGAATAAATAAGTTCGATGACTTATTTATGGGGCAATTATAGGATATTTTCAGCCTATTAAGTAGGGCATCTGTAGAAACTCAGGGCTGGGAGGAGAAAGAGCCCCGAGGAAGAAGCTATGAGACCAGGTTTTTCTGCCACCTGCAGCTGGTGCCCTTAAACAGGTCAGGTGACTGCTCTGGATCCCCATGTCTGCGTTTGGGAAATTAGAGGTAAAAAAGAATGGAATCCACATTTCACTGTGTGATTTGAGGAGCTGATGACATGGTTACATGTGTGGACATGTAACCATGTGATGATATACTGAGTTAATATTTCTGTGATGCTGAGCACAGTGCTCCACACATGGTAAACACTCACAGAAATATTAACTCCGTATATCATCACATGGTTACATGTGTGGTGCTGAGCACAGTGCTCCACACACGATAAACAGTCACAACACTATTAACTCAGTTTATCATCACATGGTTACGTGTGGAGCTGAGCACAGTGCTCCACACATGATAAACAGTCACAACACTATTAACTCAGTTTATCATCACATGGTTACGTGTGGAGCTGAGCACAGTGCTCCATACATGATAAACAGTCACAACACTATTAACTCAGTTTATCATCATTGGAAAGGAGAGCCTTGACCCATCTAGTGAGAGACCCCTGCTTTTCATTTTCTCTTAATAAGTGATTGATGCAATTTTCAACAGATTACCAATGAATTCATATCCAGCTGGAAACTAAACTCAGGTCTCCGGCAAGTGTAGTACATGCTCTTAACCACCAAGCCATCTCTCCAGCCTCAGAAATAGCCTCCACCTGCCATTTTCTACCTAAAAACAACCTTGAACTCGGGTAAGTACCGACAAGAATAAAAATGAAACTGGGAATCACCCATCATACTCTCCCATCAAAATAGAAACACCATTAAGATTGTGTGTGCTTGCTTGCGTGCGGGGTATGGCCTATGTGCATACATGGACGAGTATATGTCTGTGTTACTCTGTACCTTTAAAAAATTGTAAATATGTATACTTTAATTGTTAGTTCTACCTTATTAAAACTGGGAGAAGTTTTTTCTTTAATTTAGTAGAATCACTTTTGTGTGTGTGTGTGTGTGTTTTTTTTTTTTCGAGACAGAGTTTCTCTGTGTTGTTTTGATGCCTATCCTGGATCTCACTCTGTAGACCAGGCTGGCCTCAAACTCACAGAGGTCCGCCTGGCTCTGCCTCCCGAGTGCTGGGATTAAAGGCGTGCACCACCGCTGCCCGGCTGAATCACTTTTTTTTTTTTTAATTAACTCACAACAAAAATATCACTGTCATAATCTTTTTCCTTTTTCATGGTAGATGAATTGATTGCTTTAAAGTAGCAAGAATCATCTAAATAAATAAAGGATATAATTGATTGTAAAAGTGTAAAAAGTCCATCTTACTATTTGAGGCAGGGTCTTTCGTTGATACTGGAGCTCCCAGATTTGTCTAGACTGCCTGGCCAGTGAATCGCTGGGATCCTCCTGTCTCTGCCTCTCCAGTGCTGGGGTTGCTGGGCAGGCTGCAGAGCCCAGCTTTTTACCTGAGTCCTGGGGATCAAACTTAGTTCCTCATGCCTGTGTGGCAAGCACCTTACCCACTGAGCCGTCAGCCCAGCCCCACTCTTAACGTTTCTACATGGCTCCTTCTCTATGTTTTCAACCCGGGATTAAATCTCTTAAATCCAAAATCGGAATCATCCCGTCGGTGCCGATTGCCACCTGCTTTGGAGACGTCACTCAATGTCCTCCTAAAACATACTTCTTAAGGGCTGTGGACTGCTGCTCTTGAAAAAAAAAAAAAAAAAAAAACCAAAAAACGTTGCTCAGGAGGAGTTATTTCAGGAGGCCTGCTTAGCACATTTACCCAAATTACATCTTCAAACTTTCTGAAGTCTTCATTTCAAATTGGTCTTAAGTGGGCCAGGATTTGGCTTTAAGATTCCTCTCTACCCTTCCCACCCCGCTGCCCCCAAGCTCTCTGTCAAGTAGTTAATGATCCTACCAGGCACTTATGCATTCAGGAGCTCTCGGAGTAAAGGGGCTCCTTGGTGAGCCATTTTGTAATAGGGGAAAAAATGCCATTCAAATAACCACCCTTTAATTTTTCATCGGGGCTGGGATTTTTCCCTCCTTAAACTGAATTCTTCCTTAACGTCCATCTACAGGTAAGCTTCCCTACCGGGGCTTCTAAAGTCACTCTCCTTGGTTCTTTGAACAGCAAGAACCCGCCCCGGCCTCATATTTTCTGCCTCCCATGACTGGGTGTATGGATGCACACAGACAATATTTGTGACGGATTTAAGGGATTTGTAAATTAATCGTGAGAAGAGTATGTTACAGGGATGGAATGATGGTTCATTCGGTAAAGCGCTTGCCTTGTGGGTGTGAGGACCGAGTTCGACCCCCAGCATCTATTTAAAAAGCCAAGCACAGTGGTGTACACCTGTAACACAAGCATTGCGGGGCGGGGACAGAGAAAGCAGGATCCACGGGGGTTCACTGGCCACAGGTCGCCAGTGAACCTTTACCTGCTAAGTCATGACAAGGTTCTCAGAACCGAATATCTGATTGGCTTAAGCCTGGGCCCCTTGTTCTGACCCTGCAGCACCATCTCTAACCCATTGGCTGAGTGTGGACGGAAGGTATTCCCCAGAGATGAGATGGCAAAACGTATAGACACCCCACAGCTAGCCTGGGACCTGCCTCCTAAGGGACCATGACCCTGCGCACCACTGTGGGAAATTCAGACTCGCGCAGGAAAGAGAAGGAAAGAAAAGAGAGAGGCGAAGGGCTTTTGCGTATCTTTCAGATGGCGCCTCAGGGCAGTGGCTGTTTTCGACCCTTTCCACGGGCGACGCTTCTCCGTCAGCCTGCCCGGTGGCTGGGTTCTCAGAGGCTGCCCCTGTGCACCAGGAGAACGGCCCACAGCGTGATGGCTGCTGGCCACTTGGCATGACAGCTCTGGTCATGTTGCCCACTTACTCGCCATTTCCTTAAGGCGACAGTAGAGATCTGGTCTTGTGTCTGGAAGCCGAAACTCCACCTCATCCTCAGAACCCCCTTTTTTTTGTTTGTTTGTTTTCGAGACAGGGTTTCTCCGTGTAGCTTTGCACCTTTCCTGGAACTCACTCTATAGCCCAGGCTGGCCTCGAACTCACAGAGATCTGCCTGCTTCTGCCTCCCGAGTGCTGGGATTAAAGGCTTGCGCCACCACCCGCCCGGCTTCCTCAGAAACTCTTTCACATGTCTTTACAATGAGCACTGATGGCTCTTCTTGAATCACAAAAATAATTTGTCAAAAGGAAAATACGGAGAACACTGGCTAGGTATGCAATTGTAGTAGAATATTATTTTAAGGTATGTTACTTTGTTCTAAATATGTATTTTATTTATAAAGTCCCCATATATTCTTAAAAATATTCTGAAGTCAGGAGGGGTATTAAATAATAGTGGAGATCCCAACCACTTCCCCAAAGGTCTTTCCTGATGCCATTCTTCATATTATTTCTTCCAGGCCCTTTCCTATGCAAGCACACACCTGAGTATGTGTACATGTCTGTTGCTCCCCTGTGCGTTTTCTGACGGCCAGGGACAGGCATGGGTGACTATTTCCGGGAACTTGCAGTAGACAGTACCATGTATGTAGGAAACAAAATACATAAGACATGCACCTTGGCACTGCCCATTAGTCATGGCTGTAGGGTTTTTAACTGACCTGAACACTCCGACAGCTGTGTCCCCTTTCCCTGCTGATGGGAAATTTGGGTCCCAGAGCCAACAGCACATCCAATCTTTAGATTATACCGCGATAGCCCACAGTGCACTGACCAGAGCTCAGACCTTGTAAAGCCGTTATTTGTGTCAGCTGATGAAAAGACAGTGGTTTAAGCTGTTTTTCTTTATTGAGGCAAAGCTTGTGTAACATTAAAAAGTAAAAAAAAAATCACCTTTTTGGTCACTTAGAGTTGAGAGTACATTCACAACACCGCGGCTCAGTCATCACCATCTCGAATCAAAACGTTTCATCACCCATGAAATCCATTCACTCATTGAGCGATCACTCCCCCCTGTTCCCCAATTGCATCCCCAAAGATCACTTACCTGCTGTGGGCTTGCTTATCCTTTTTTTCTATATTTATTTTATTTTTATGTGCATTTGTGTTTTTGCCATGGGTGTCAGGGTCCCCTGAAACTGGAGTTTCAGACAGGTGTGAGCTGCCATGTGGGTGCTGGGAATTGAACTCAGGTCCTCTGGAAGAAGAGTCAGCACTCTTAACCCCTGAGCCGTCTCTCCAGCCCACTTGTTTATTCTTCATGTTTTGTGCACATAGACTCATGTCATCACTCATGGCTTTCCTCTTTTCTGTAGTGAGATACCTTTAAGTTCATCAACACTGGAGCATGTAGCTGGGCTTCATTCCTTTAAAAAAAAATTTTTTTAAAGCTGAATCATATTCCATTTTATGTCAGTTTGACACAAGCTTGAGTCATCTAAGAGGAGGGAACTAAAAAAACTGCCTCCATAAGATCTGTCTGTAGGAAAGCCTATAGGGCATTTTCTTAATTAGTGATTGATGGGGGAGGGCCCAGCCCATGGTGGGTGGTGCCGTCCCTGGGCTGGTGGTCCTGGGTTCTATAAGAAAGCAGGCTGAGCAAGCCATGAAGAGCAAGCCAGTAAGCAGCACCCCTCCATGGCCTCTGCATCACCTCCTGCCTCCAGGTTCCTACCTTGAGTTCCTGTCATGTTTGAGTTCCTGTCCTGACTTACTTCAGGGAATTACTTTCCAAATTTAATTTTGTTTAAGGATCAGCTTTGGATAGAGATTCTTGGCTCATATTTTGCTTCCTTAAAGATCCTAAATAGGCCATTTCATGTTTTCCTGTATGAAGGATGTTATTTACAGTGTTTACTGAGTGCTTTTAATTACCCTAGAAGTCTTTTTCTGTTTTTTTTTTTAAAATCAGTGTTGTTTTTTCTCCATTTTCTTTTGTGTATGTGGAGTGTGTGTGTGTGTGTGTGTGTGTGTGTGTGTGTGTGTGTGTGTGTGTGTATGTATACATATTTGTATGTGTGTGGGCTGCACATGCATGTGGAGGTTCAGGGTTGATGCATCCATCTTATTCATGGAGGCAGGGTCTCTCAATCAAACCCAGAGCTCACTGATTTGGCTAGTCTTGCTGGCCAGCTTGCCCTGGGGATCCCCTGTCTCTGACTTTTGAGGGTAGAATTACAGGTAGGCTGCCATGCCCACCTGGCATTTATATGGGTTCTGCGGGGGGGGGGAGTGGGGAGCTCTGAACTCTGGTCCCCACAATTGCATGGCAAGGGCTTTAACCACAGAGCCATCTTCTCAGCCCCTGAATTACTACTGTTTAAAAGTCTTTGGGGATTAAAGGTGCCCGCTGCCAAGTCTCACAGGCTGAGTTTGATCCCCGGCGCCCACATGGTGGAGGGAGAGAGAACCAACTCCTATAAGTTGTCCTCTGGGCTCCATGTGTGCACTATGGCATGCACCTATGAGCTCACAAAATAACAGATGAATGGAGAGGGAGCTAGAGAGAGAGAAAGACAGAGAGAGAGAGAGAGAGAGAGAGAGAGAGAGAGAGAGAGAGAGAGAGAGAGAGGTCTTTTGGGGTTGATTTCCTTGAATTATTCTGTGCGGTGGGGGTGCACCATTGAGGCAGGATCTGGCATTAAACTTGGGGTCATTTTTGCCTTGACCTCTCCAGCAGCTGGGGTTACAGGTGTGAGCCCCGAAAAGTGGCGTTTGGGGTTTATTCCCTAGGGACTTGTATTATATCACTCATCCAGTCACACTTTTCTAAATTCTCTTTGTCTGTTTGGAAACGTTAGACACGAGCGTTTGGGTTCCCTTTGTCCCCCTTTCCACGGCTGTGTACGTTTGACCCGCCTTTGTTGTGTGAAAATTGTTATTTTCTCATAACGCTGGATGAGGTTTGACTCCTAAGCCGCTCCGTGCCTTGGGCTTAATTGAGTTTTCCTGTGTTGTTAGTCGACAGCCCGGCTGGGATAACTCCCCAAGCTTCCCTCTCACGGAGCCCTGACTCCGGTGTCTCCAACTTCATGCCTTCCTCCTTTTTTTTTTTTTGGTTTTTCGAGACAGGGTTTCTCTGTGTAGCTTTGCGCCTTTTCCTGGAACTCACTCGGTAGCCCAGGCTGGCCTCGAACTCACAGAGATCCGCCTGCCTCTGCCTCCCGAGTGCTGGGATTAAAGGCGTGCGCCACCACCGCCCGGCTGTCTTCCTCCTTTTTGGCTTTTGTGGATATACCCTGTCTTCTGGCCCTGTTTCTTCTGCCCTGTGGGGATTCTGTTCTCCGTGCAGGTGTGGCCTCGCTGGAGGGCTTTGGTTTGCTCAACTTGGGAACTCAAGGAGCAAGATCTTAGCAAGAGACCCTCTCTCGTGGTCTGGTCCCTTGCACTCTCCTGGGCAACTGCCGTCTGCATATTCTGCCAGTGTGGACCGATGCGCTCAGGCTGGCCCACCTTGATTCTCTGTGAGTCCCTATTGGTGGTCTAGTGGGAAGCGTCGGAGCTGACGCTAACCAGCTGGGGGAAGCAGGTCCCTAGGGGTGTGTGCTTGGGGCTGGATCTTGTCTTGGACTCTTTTCTGCCTCTTTCTGCTCCCTGCCATCCATGAGGTGAGTTTCGTTCCACCACAATGCTCTACCTTTCGTGAACCTGCTATCAACAGAGTCGAGGCTTCTGGACTAATCTCTGAATGAGCACTAAGTTGTTAATGACAGGTATTCTGTCACAGTGGTGGACAGTCACAAGGACTGTCGGGTTCCCTGGGAAATGCATGGTGAAATAGGGAGTATTGGTGAAGCCATTAAGGCCACTCCACGTAGTTAAAAGGGAGGTTTATTTTGTGGGGTAACTTACAAGTGAAGGGATAGGCTGCAGGGTCTGGGAAAGGTGTGGCGCAGTCCAGCGGTGTTCTCTGGAGAACTCTGCTCGGTCTAGCTCCAGCGTCCAGGGTCCAGGAACCAAGAGAGCCCGGGTATCCGGATCTTGGGTCTTCAGGGGTCCTCTCTCAGCCCCACTTTGTAGGCGTGACAGTTACCGAAGCCTCAATGGGGGCTGGAACTTCCAGGTCAACGCTGGAATGGCTACCCACTACAAGGGAGTGCCCTCAGGAGAGAGGCAGGGGACAAGGCACTGCCAAGCAATGCCCCCAGAGAACCCTTTATGATATCACCTGCCTATGCATCCCTATCTATGCGAAGTCAGCCTGCCTGCACCATGATGCCCTTTTTCCCCTCTGCTCCTGGGGCCAGGAAATTCCACCCATGCATGCCTCTTGAGTTCCTGTTGAGGTTCTAGTACTCTGCCTGGGCCCAGAGGAAGCTTGTCAGGCTCTTTGAGTCTTCTCTTGGCTTGAAGGGAGGGGACCCCTCCTCTTGTGGTTCGATGTGGGAGAGTGTAGCCCCCGACAAACACGTATCCCAACCTTTTCACTACACCTTCATCAATTCCTAACCTAATTTTAAAAAATACACTTTATTTGTATGTGTTTGTGTGTATGTGTGTGCATGTGTTCATTTGTGAAGATGTGCATATGTATGTGTATGTGAGTGCACATGTGTTAGTCAGATGTTCCTCAGTAGCCATCCATCTTAATTTCTGAGATGGGTCTCTGGCATCTGGGGCATACCAGTTTGGCTAGGCTTACCAGCCAATGAGTCTTAAAGATACCCTTTATCTCCACCTTCCAGTACTTGGATTAGAGGTGTATACCATCATACCTGACTTTAAAAAAGGTTAATTTTTATCTTTAATTGTGTGTATAGGGTGTGTGTGTGTGTGTGTGTGTGTGTGTGTGTGTGTGTGTGTGTGTACACACACATGAGTGCAGGTGCCTGCAGAGTCCAGAAGAGGTCATCAGATCCCCTAAAGCTGGAGTTACAGATGGCTGTGACCGCTTGGTGTAGAGGATGGTATCTGAACTTGGGTCCTGTACAAGAGCAGTATGTACTGTTAACCTGTGCTTACGCAGCAAGCACAAGAGACATAAGAAGGTTAAGGTCTGTCAATCTGGCACCATGATGCTTTGACATGCCCTGTATAGGCAGTACTGTAGCTAAACTTAAGATATCAAAGTGTTGGCCCAATTCCAAGAAATGAGATTATTTTAATATCCTTCTCTTTAGTCCATTAAATAAATATTTGCTTGGTGGCTAGCTTGTGTAGGATTATATTAATCTTCTTTGTTGGGTAAACGAAGCAGGTAATGAGGACATTGTCCTGGGATTAAAACAGCAGGAAAACTTTGGGGACTCAACCAAGGTCACCTCTCCAGTTGTCTCATAACTGAAGCTCAGAGAGAGGGAAGAAGAGGCCAGTTTGTAGTGACTCCTGGGACTTCTTGGAGGACAGGGGTGGATACACAAGTTTCTAGGTTACCACATGGATAGTGAGCAACTGGTAGGGGTCTTGACCTAAACCCAGTGGCAGAGAGATGGGCACTGGGAACTATAAAATGAAGTCAAGTTGGAGAAGAAGGGAATGGATTTTGATGACCTAGGTTCAGCCAGACACTATGACAACTTCCTCCGGAATTAAAAGGCAGGGTGTGGTGGTGAGTGTTGTCATCTTGACAGAGTCTAGAATCACCTGAGAGATGTTTCTGGGCATACCTGTGGGGGGTTATCATGATTAGGTTAATTGAGGTGGGAAGACCTATCCACTGTGGGTGGCACCATTCCCCACAAAGAGGACTTGGAGCTGAATAGCCACCTGATCCTCCACTCTCTGCTTCTTGAGTGTGGATTCCATGTGACCAGCTACTTCAAGATCCTACAATCATGTCATGACACACTATAGCCTGCAGCTGTGAGCCAGAATAGACCCTCTTCTCCATAACATTGCTTTCGTCAGAGCCTTTTATCCCAGCCACAGGGAAAGAAACCAAGACACAGACTCAAATGCTTGTATGCCAATATTCGTAGCAACATTCTTCATAATAGCCAACGACAGGTGGGGACAACCTATGTGTCCGTCAACAGGTGATAGATGTGGTCTCTTCATACAGTGCACTATTGTTCAGCTTTAAAAAGGAGTACAGTTTGGACCCACCCACTTGTCCCTTTGAAAACACTGGCTTGAGATTAGTTGATTGAAGACGAAATCCACAGATAGCACACTTGGCTCAATGGACAATTGAGAAGGGTGCCATGGTGGCTTGAGTGTGTAATGTCCCCCATAGGCTCATGTGTTCGTTCACTTGGTCTCCAGAGGGTGGCGCTGCTTTGGAGGGTTGTAGAGCCCCTGTTAGGAGGGGCAAGGTTTGCTGCAAGAAGTGGTTCACTGGGAGAGAGCCTTGGCTTATGACAACCTTGCCTCACTTCCTGTCTGCTGTGTTTCCTGACTGTAGAAACAGTGTCTCCAGCGACCTCATACTCCAGCAGCCATGCTGTCCCTGCCGCGACTGACTGCATCTTCAGATGGTAAGCTGAGATACATTCTCTTTCCCTTACGTTGCTTCTGATCAGGTATTTGGGAATGAGAGAGAAGCAATCAAACGCAGTGGCCTAATCCAGGAGCCGGTCCCCAGAGATGCCATGGCTGAATGTCCTAGTCTGAGCAGGCGCACCGTGGTGTTGCATTTTTCTCTGGCGTGTCAAGTGTCAAAATTAGCCAGCCTCCACCCCACAGAGATGAGGGTGTTGCAAAAGATGCTTCTCTGGTCTGTGTACTGTCCCTGAGACATAGGAGTCATTTAGGTCCTGGTGGCGAATGATTGGACTATGATTTTAAATGACAGGATCAGGCCACGCGGGGGCAGTGCTCAGTGCAAAGGAAGGCATTGCTAAGGGTAGGATTTCAAGGTAAATAGGAAGACGTGGTTTGTGGAGGGGCTCTCTCTTAAGTCATCTTCATGCATTTCACCAACTATAGCCACGAGCACAGCAGTGGGTGTGAGTCTATACGCTTTCAAGAGAAGGGGGTGGGGTAGGGAAACTAGGAAGGAGGGACCAAAGAACAAGAAAGAAAGGTCTAGGTTTGCCTTTGG